>NC_060146.1:91209360-91516419 GCF_021461385.2 Schistocerca piceifrons | reverse complement strand
ACGAGTCCGTATACTACACTACTGGCCATTAAAATTGCTACACCACGAAGATGAGGTGCTACAGACGCGAAATTTAACCGAAAGGAAGAAGATGCTGTGATATGCAAATGATTAGCTTTTCAGAGCATTCACACAAGGTTGACGCCGGTGGCGACACCTACAACGCGCTGACATGAGGAGTTACCAACCGATTTCTCATACACTAACAGCAGTTGACCGGCGTTGCCTGGTGAAACGTTGCGATGCCTCGTGTAAGGAGGAGAAATGCGTACCATCACATTTCCGACTTTGATAAAGGTCGGATTGTAGCCTATCGCGATTGCGGTTTATCGAATCGTGACATTGTTGCTCGCGTTGGTCTAGATCCAGTGATTGTTAGCAGAATATGGAATCAGTGGGTTCAGCAAGGTAATACGGAACGCCGTGCTGGATCCCAACGGCCTCGTATCACTAGCAGTCGAGATGACAGGCATCTTATGTGCATGGCTGTTACGGATCGTGCAGTCACGTCTCGATCCCTGAGTCAACACATGGAAACGTTCGCAAGACAACCATCTGCACGAACAGTTCGACGACTTTTGCAGGAGCATGGACTATCAGCTCGGAGACCGTGGCTGCGGTTACCCTTGACGCTGCATCACAGACAGGAGCGCCTGCGATGGTGTACTCAACGACGAACCTGGGTGCACGAATGGCAAAACGTCATTTTTTTCCGATGAATCGCGGTTCTCTTTACAGCGTCATGTTGGTCGCATCCGTGTTTGGCGACATTGCGTTGAACGCACATTGGAAGCGTGTATTCGTCGTCGCCATACTGCCGTATCACCTGGCGTGATGGTATGGGGTGCCATTGGTTACACGTCTCGGTTACCTCTTGTTCGCATTGACGGCACTTTGAACAGTGGACGTTACATTTCAGATGTGTTACGAACCGTGGCCCTAGCCCTGGCCAGCACATTCTCCAGGTCTCTCACCAACTGAAATTGTCTGGTCAATGATGGCCGAGCAATTGGCTCGTCACGATACACCAGTCACTACTGTTGATGGACTGTGGTATCGTGTTGAAGCTGCATGGGCAGCTGTACCTGTACACCCCATCCAAGCTCTGTTTGACTCAATGCCCAGGCGTATCAAGGCCGATATTTCGGCGAGAGGTGGTTGTTCTGGGTACT
Organism: Schistocerca piceifrons; assembly: GCF_021461385.2. NCBI lineage: Eukaryota > Metazoa > Arthropoda > Insecta > Orthoptera > Acrididae > Schistocerca > Schistocerca piceifrons. The sequence goes on along the minus strand of NC_060146.1, from coordinate 91,515,247 downwards.
GATTTCTCAGGATCTATGCACCCAAACTGCGTGAATATGTAATCACATGTCAGTTCTTGCATTGCACATTTGTCCAATGAATACCCGTTTGTCATCTGCATTTCTTCTTGGTGTAGCAATTTTAATGTCCAGTATTGTACTTTAGCAACAAATTCCTGCCGTATCTCAACTGATATTTTAGTTGAAGAGCAGTGGGCATCTGTATAAAGGACAATCACAGACTTCTGACAGTCACATATAGGTACAAACAAGTTACTTGCCTTCGGGATTGGAACGCAAGATAAATAACTTGAACGTGGTTCGATGGATCCTCTGTTAAATGCGGAGTAATCATGTCATCATCAGCCGATTGGCCGAGAGGATGATACGGTGGTCGGTCGGCACCGTCGGGCCATTCGAAGTATGTTCCAACGGGGGAGTAATCATACAGATGCAGTAGATGTAGAAATAATGACTAACGGAAATAGTAATTCAACTTATCGGCGAAAGAAGCATAAAAATATTCAGGAAGATGATATGCAGCAATATCCATAAATTCTTATTTTGTCCGTCGTCTAGGACTACCAGCTCTGACTAATAATCAAAATATCCGCTCCTCGGTTCGACGCAAGCCACTGCTTAACATTTTGAAAAAATAACTGATTAGCAATTGTGGGTGAAAACTTCCAGAATAAGGTTCAAATGGCTCTGAGCACTATGGGACTTAACATCTGAGGTCATTAGTCCTTAGGTTAGTAAGGTTTAAATAGTTCTAGCCTTACTAAACTAAGGACTTCACACGCATCCATGCCCGACGCAGGATTCGAACCTGCGACCGTAGCTGTCGCGTGGCTCCAGACTGATGCGCCTAGATCCGCTGGGCCTCAGCGGCCGGCTCCAGAATAAAGAACTACCCTTGTCCTGTAAACGGTCTTGCCAAAGAGGGCGAAGGAGCGGAAAGAGTTTCAGGACAAGCTCTCCCTTTGAGCTGGGTATGCTGTCCCCACCGCTCTACGAATTTCTCGGTAACTGTGTGCAGTGTATGTAACAAGAAGTTTTGCTGCGCGGCATAATGCTGCCAGCTATGATATGCGAGTAGAAGTGACTGCAGTGGATTACTTATGTACTCTGCAACGAGCGACGCTTACTCCATGGGATAGCAACATGAACCGTAGGAGCCGGCCGCGGTGGTCTCGCGGTTCTAGGCGCTCAGTCCGGAACCGCGCGACTGCTACGGTCGCAGGTTCGAATCCTGCCTCGGGCATGGATGTGTGTGGTGTCCTTAGGTTAGTTAGGTTTAAGTAGTTCTAAGTTCTAGGGGACTGATGACCACAGATGTTAAGTCCCATAGTGCTCAGAGCCATTTGAACCATTTGAACCGTAGGAATTTTCTACGCATTACTTCTAGTTAAAGGAAGAACTGCAACATATCAAATTACGTATAATGTGGGACGAGAATCTACTCATCGTATTACAGGAAACTAAAGTTGTGAACTATGGAAATTCTGAAAATATATAATTATCTGCATAAATCAAGGCACGGTCAGTAAATTCCTCGATAATTACAGGGAAGCGTGAAGACTGTCCGGTTGGTCGAATCCCGCAGCGCAGTCCTCGCGATTCAAGTAAAGTTTTGAAAAACTAAATTGTGTGTTAATGTACAAAATAGCCAGAATATCTGACCATTATCCACGCTAAGCTTCATCGTAGCATATTAGACGACCTCCGTAATTCTTAAATCAGACGCAAAATTTCACGGCAGAGACACCCATTCGTCGATAAATTATTTCTGCAAGGTTTACCAGGCTTCTTTGGCAGATATATTATCCAGTGTTGGTGTTTGCTGCATTACAAGAGCTAACGAAATTCACATTTTTCTGGTCACTACGACAGAGATTGAACGCCAGTGGACGACTAAGGTACTGAATTTCTTTTTGCAAAAAGAGAAATCTATTCACAGTTAACAAAATTATTTATTCAATTTAATCTGTTTCGCGTCTGTCATACTATAAACGTGAACTACAAAAATGGTTCAAATGGCTCTGAGCACTATGGGACTTAACTTCTGAGGTCATCAGTCCCCTAAAACTTAGAACTACTTAAACCTAACTAACTTAAGGACATCATCCATGGCCGAGGCAGGATTCGAACCTGCAACCGTAGCGGTCTCGCGGTTCCAGACTGTAGCGCCTAGAACCACTCGGACACTCCGGCCGGCCATAAATTACACAAACAACTTTTATCAACATTCAATTACATTTTCTAACCGTTCAGTCACTATTTAGTTATAGAGATATTGCTTAAATATTTTGTTTAGGTACAGTGTATGGGAAATAGACTCTATCACCAACCAACAGTGATCAACGGCATGATAATGGAGAAGCCAATGCGAAGCACTACATTAAAAAGAAAGAAGGACATGATGATCATAACATTGGCGAAAGATTCCAGTCTAGCCTCCATTCGGCTCTGCAGCAGGAGATTGCCAATGGGGGTATTATTATTGGTAGTGTGACTTGGACCTCTCGTCGGGTAGACCGTTCGCCGGGTGCAAGTCTTTCGATTTGACACCACTTCAGCGACTTGCGCGTCGATGGGGATGAAATGATGATGATTAGGACAACACAACACCCAGTCCCTGAGCGCAGAAAATCTCCGACCCAGCCGAGAATCGAACCCGGACCCTTAGGATTGATATTCTTTCATGCTGACCACTTTTTTTCCATTTTATTCGATATAGTTCGTAGTGTTTGGTCTCGGCGGACGTCACAAGACATCCGTTCAAGTTGATCGTTGATTCCTTGACTCAGTCTTTTTTATTACAGAGAGCACGCAGCCCTCTGACCGAACTCGCTGAGCTACCGTGCCGGTCCACTCAGCTACCGGGGCCGGACAGTGGGAGGTAACCAACGAAACGATAACATACTGCGAGTCAAAGCGTAAAATTTCAGATGTTTGAACATAACAGGGAAATTAGAAAATCTGAAAAGGGGAACGCAAAGGCTCAATCTACATATGGTGAGGATGAGTAAAGTAAAATGGAGAAAAAGATAAGGATTACTGGTCAGCCGTATGAACAGCAGCGGAAAATGATTTAATGGAAGCAGGATTCGTTACGAATGGAACGGTAGGGCAGTGAGCTATTGCGAGTAGGTAGGTGGTAGGGTTATTCTCATCAGAATCGACGGCAGACCGGCGTCAACAGCAATAGTTCAGGCACACATGCCGATATCAAGAGTAGAAGATGAAGAGATAGAGAAAGTTCTTGAGGATATTGAAAGAGTAGTATGCAAAAGGAGATGATAGTCTAATAATCACGGGGAACTGAAGCACGGTACTAGAGGAAGGAGCAGACGAAGGAGACTTGGAACATCCGAGCATGATAGTAGGAATGAGAGAAGAGTGAAACAGTTGTGCTATAAATTTCAACTGGTAACAATGAATACACTGTTAAAGAATCACGAGAGGAGGAGGAGGTATATTTGTAAAAGGCCAGGAGATATGGGAAGATTCCATCTTGGTTACTTCACGGTCAAGCAGAGATTCTAAATACAGATATCGTCTTCTAATACTTACCTTGGAGAAGACACAGACTCAGTTCACAATTTAGTAATGATGAATAGTAGGGTGAAAAGAAGGTCTGGACGAAACAGTGTGGAAAGAAGTGTGATACAGAAGTAATAAACAGTCGTGAGCTATTTTTTTAAGTTCTCTAAGACTGTAGATACTGCGATAATGAATACCACAATATTACAGTTCAGTTGAACAATAATGGACATCTCTAGAAAGGCCAGTGGCAGAATGTGAACAGATAATATAGCTTTAGAAGAAGCCAACTGATCAACACCGAGAGAGGTGGCGCAGTGGCTAGCCCACACTGGACTCGAATTCGGGAGGACGACGGTTCAATCCCGCGTTCGGCCATGCCGATTTAGGTTTTGCGTGATTTCCCTAAATCGCTCCAGGGAAATCGCGGGATGGTTCCTTTGTAAGGGCACGGCCGACTTCATTCCCCAGCCTTCCCTAATCCGATGAGACCGATGACCTCACTGTCTGGTCTCCTCCCCCAAAACAACACAACCCACTCAATTGATCAACGGAATGTCGAAAGCTCTAGGTCAACAGCGTTTAGAGTAAGACAGGAATACAGTCACACAAGTCACTTCGTTATGGAACAAATAGGAAAAGCAGGAAAACCAACGAAAATGACTGCAGGAAAAATGCGAGGAATCGAAAGAGAAACAGTCGTCGGAAAGACAGATTTATGATAGCGGAAAGTCAAAATAGCCTTTGGCGAAATTAAAACAAAAGGCGTCAACATTAAGAGTCCAACGGGAATTCCACTGTTAAACACAGGAAAGAGCGTGTAGGTGAAAAATTTTCTTTGAAAACCTTTACGAGAGGGAGGAACTCTGACGACGTGATAGGAGAAATGAGAGTGGGTATAAAAGACATAGGGGGTCCAGTATTAGAGTTAATAGACGTGAGCCATGCTTCGCTCCTCTTCCCGCCATCATCTATTTTACACCCTGTTTTTAACGTACTTCCACCTCACTACGTTAAGTTGAATTGCTGAGTTGCTGCTTTCCCTGACCGCGAGCGGCGTTACCGGCGCTTATCGATATATCCCCTCTCGTAGTATCTTTGCTCGACTGCTATTACTTCCAGGTCGTTGTCTGTCGTAAGCCAGTTGGGGTTGCGAGTTCGGGTCTGCCAGTCAGTTGGAACGCGTCTGGAGCGCAGTCCGGATCTGCCAGTCAGGGAGTTGCAGTGTGGCACTAGTGCAGTCGGGTTGGAGCAGCAGTGAGGTCTGCGTCGACTTGGCTCGCCCGAACATTGCCGCCACGCATCACTTGAGCCGGGCCACGGTCTTGGTGGATCGTCGGAGGGTCGTCCTATTGGACGACGTGTCTTGGCTCGCCGATCGTTCATGTGTGTGTGTGTGTGTGTGTGTGAGTGTGTGTGTGTGTGTGTGTGTGTGCATCGACTCCCGATTTGTCTTCGTGAGTGCTTAGTTTCTGTTGTGTATCGTTCAGGTCTTCGTGCAAGTGTTTGTCAGGTTGTGTGTGTAGTTGGCGTTATTTCCAACACACCCGCTGGCTCGCTACTGACTGTCAGTAGCGAGCCAGCGGGCGTGATGGACCTTCCATCGAGCTACAGACCCTCTTGAAGATGTCTCCCGCAGACGGGGACGAAACGTTGGGAATTGAGACAAAATTCATCAACCGACCACGGCATAACATCCCGGATAATCATAATGGACATCACATTTCCGGCCGTGAAAGTCTACATTTTAGTATTATTGACACAAGCACTTTTTTTTATGAAAACATGAACGGTTGACCATTTGTTCACAAGTGCCGCTCTTCGCATCTGGAGGTGGCGAATGTAGCTGAAGCCGCTAATCATTGTTTCAAAAAAAGTTATTATGTCAATAAAGAAACAAAAATTATAAAAGAGTCAATCACCTGCATATACGAAACGCTTTTCCAAAAAACTGTTGAACTGTTAAATGACGATGGTTTCGGATTTAGGGAAGGTAAAGGAACCAGAGAGGCAGATCTACTGTTGCAGTAGATACGACGAAAATAAAGCTGCGAGAACAGGTATTGAGCCGTGCTTGGGTAGGTCAGTTGGCAGAGCACTTTCCCATGAAAGGCAAAGGTCCCGTGTTCGAATCTCTGTCTGGGACGCGGTTTTAATCTCCCAGTAAATTTCAAAACTGGATATCGTCAAATGCAACTGGTGGTTATAATAACTTAGCACAGATGAATATAGTAGATATATAATGAAAAAAACAACAGACCATTTACTGAACCCTGAGAGAGTACAGAGATCACTAGTTCCCATGATGACTTTTCTGACTCACAGAAATACCGGAGTTACTATCTCGAAAATAAATTTCTGTTAGCCTTTTGTAGGAGGTAGATAGGCGAAGGGAATACGTAAGGTCATCGGCCTTTAATGTTCACATTAGATGCCTGATAAGGAAGAAGGAAAGTTCTTAGGACTGACCCTAGGATAAAACTGCATGTACCCGGAATGAATTCTTCACTCTGAAGCGGTGCGTGTGTGTCGGTATGAAACTTCATGGGAGGTCAGAAATGTGAGCTGGACTCGAGACCTCTGCCTTTCGCAGGCAAGTGGTCTATCAACTGAGCTAACCAACCACGACTCACGCCCCCTCCTCGCAGCTTTACTTCCGCCAGTACCTCACCTTCTTTCTTCCAGGAGTGATAGCCACGCAAGTTTCACAGCAGAACGTGTGTGAAGTGTGGAATGTTGAAGGCGAGGTTCTCACGGAAGTAAAGCTGTGAAGACGAGTCGTGAGTTGTACGTGGATAACTAAATTGGTAGAGAACTAGCCTGTGAAATGTAAAGGTCCCGAGTGTCGGCCAAGAACACAGATTTGATCGGCCAGGAAGTTTCATATCAGCATACACTCTACTACAGAGTGCAATATTAATTCTGGAAATATCTCCCGGACTGTGCCTAAGCCACATCTCCGCAATATCCTTCCTTCCAGGAGTTCTAGTCCCGCAACTTTTACAGAAGAACTTCTGTGAAGTTTGGAGGATTGGAGTCTCGGTCTGACACACAGTTCTGATCTGTCAGGAAGTTTCAAAACTGGATGCAGTCAGAATGTAAACGTTAGTTGAATATGACTGATACACAGCGAAAAAGCAACGAACCAATTACTGAACCCTGAAGGAATCCCGAAAGCACACATTCCCATGAGTACTTCTCTGACTCACAGAAATATGTGAGTTAGTATCTGGAAAAAAATTACTGTTAGGTTTTTGTTGGAGATACAGGGTAGCGCACGCAATGTGTTACCAATTGTTTCTTTCGCAATTTACGACGCACGTTATATATCCCGCAGGGATCTCTACAGCAGTACCAGCAGAGCTTGGAAAAACAAATGAGTTACGAAATGGCATGTAACTCTCGATACTGCCGCTAGGAGACTATTAAGCAGCAATGGTTGACAATGGAACGATCGGCAATTGTGTTACTTTTTCATGAAACGAAAAACCGTGTTGTGACTCAGAGGCGTTTTCGACAACAGTTTAACACACTGTGGGTCCCTTGCAAGAAGTCCATCCACAGGTTGTACGGTAAATTTGTACAGGAAGGAACAGTATTGGAAGCGAAGCGACCTCGGCCTAAGCCTGTTTATTCGCCGGAGAATCTTGAAGCGGTACGAGTTGCTGTACGGAGAAGTCCCGGGAAATCATGTAGAAAGGCAGCAGTGCAACTGGGAATATCCAGGCGCTCCGTTCAAACCATTCTTAAAATTGACCTCCGTATGTACCCATACAAGATGACCTATGCACAGAAGCTCACTGAAGAACACAAGCAGCAGAGACTACTGTTTCCTCAGTGGGCGGAGGATAGGGAAGAACCCCTCATCAACGTTTGGTTTTCAGACGAGGCGCATTTTCATTTAGACGGTGTGGTTAACAAACAAAATGTACGCTTTTGGGCCACTGAAAACCCACAAGTGCTTCATGAACGACAACATTACCCTCCGAGGATCACAGCGTGTGCCGGCCGGTGTGGCCGTGCGGTTCTAGGCGCTTAAGTCTGGACCCACGTGACCGCTACGGTCGCAGTTTCGAATCCTGTCTCGGGCATGGATGTGTGTGATATCCTTAGGTTAGTTAGGTTTAAGTAGTTCTAAGTTCTAGGGGACTGATGACCACTGATGTTAAGTCTCATAGTGCTCAGAACCATTTTGAACCATCACAGCGTGGGCAGCAATTTCCAGTCACGGACTTATTGGACCCTTTTTCTTTGGAGAAACTGTGAACAGCGAGCGTTATTTGAACATGCTTCGCAATAGCTTCATTCCTCAGCTTCTTGCTACTGCCTTGCCCTTCAACACGCAGTGGTTCATGCAAAACGGAGCAACGCCGCATACTGCAAACACTGTGTTGCAGTTTTTACATCATTTCACTCAGGTTTCCAGGTCGCTTCAATGACGTACAAAATTGGCCCCCAAATTGTCTAGACCTCAATCCATGTGACTTTTTTCTTTGGGGGTACCTAAAGAAAAAAAATTTCCCGAAACGACCACGAGATTTACTGGAACTCAGATGACTTATTCTTCAAGCTTGCAGTGAAATTACGGAAGAAATGTGCCGTAGAGTAATCACTAACTTCAGTGTTCGTTTGAAGGAAGTTAGGAAACGAAATGGGGGACATATTGAGCATGTGCTGAGTTAGAACAAACCTCCATGGACGGCTCTTCATTGTAGTGTATGTTCCTTTCAGATTGTATTGACAATAAAGTTTATGTTCAAAAACAAAAAGGGTAACACATTTCGTGCGCCACCCGGTAGATTGGCAAATGGAGAATGTAATGTCATCGGCCGGTAATATTCACATGAGATGTCTAATAAGGAACCAGGAATGTTCTGAGAGTTGGCGTTTGGTTAAAACTGAATGTAGTCAAGATGTAAATGGCACTTACAAGAACTGAGCGCAGATGAATGACGCTGATATAAGAGGAAAAGCAATGGACCAATAACTGAACCCTGAGGGACTCCATAGATTACTTGTTCCCGAGATCATTTCTTTGACTCACAGTTACTACCTGAAAGGGAAAAACGAGCAACTGGACAGCTTGAGGTCCGCAGATGAATGACACTGATATAAGAGGAAAAGCAATGGACCAGTAACTGAACCCTGAGGGACTCCAGAGATAACTTGTTCCCGAGATCATTTCATTGACTCACAGTAACTACCTGAAAGGGAAATACGAACAACTGGACAGCTTGAGATGCGCAGATGAATGACACTGATATAACGCGAAAAGCAATGGACCAATAACTGAACCCTGAGGTACTCCAGAGATTAGTAGTTCCTGAGATCATTTCTTTGACTCACAGTTACTACCTGAAAGGGAAAGACGAGCAACTGGACAGCTTGAGGTCACCGGCCATTATTATTGTCACGCTGCTCGGGGTGCGGGAGCAGCGGCCGCGGCGGGCCCCGTTACGGCGCTCGGAGGCTGCGGCCGGCGCGGCTGTTGACTGCCTGGCGGAACGGCGCGTCCCGTGCGGCTGTCTGCGCCCGTGCCCGCGTCCGCCTCGCGGTCCCTGTCCAGGAAGCTGGCCACACTCGGCCGGCCTAGCGAGACTGCCGGCAACGCAACGCGACACCGCCCGGGGGAGCGACACGCCGCCGCGCCGCCGCATTCTGCACGCCACGGCTCCAGCTGGCCAGGGGTCCCTCACCCACCCGCACAGGCTCCACGTCATGTGTGCAGTGGGCGGTCAAGTGTCTGGAAGCTCGCTGATGGACACAGGCCGCTTGGATAAAGCAGGACAGAGAGGTGAACTGCCTCGAGAGGCGCCTCACTGCGAGTCCCCGGAAGAATAGGCGATACACCGAAAGTAACCCGGAGTGAGTTGGTATTACGCATACCAGATTAATAAGATATATACCGGGTGATCAAAAAGTTAGTATAAATTTGAAAACTGAATAAATCACAGAATAATGTAGATAGAGAGGTACAAATTGACACACATCCTTGGAATGACATGGGGTTTTATTAGAACCGAAAAAAATACAAACAAAAAATGTCCGACAGATGGCGCTTCATCTGATCATAATAGCAATTAATTGGCCGTGCGGTTCTAGGCGCTTCAGTCCGGAACCGCGTGACTGTTACGGTCGCAGGTTCGAATCCTCCCTCGGGCATGGATGTGTGTGATGTGCTTAGGTTAGTTAGGTTTAAGTAGTTCTAAGTTCTAGGGGACTGATGACCTCAGATATTAAGTCCCATAGTGCTCAGAGCCATTTGAACCATTTGAATAGCAATAATTAGCATAACGAAGTAAGACAAAGCGAAAACGATGTTCTTTACAGGAAATGCCCAATATGTCTACCATCATTCCTCAACAATAGTTGTAGTCGAGGAATAATGTTGTGAACAGCACTGCAAAGCATGTCCGGAGTCATGGTGAGGCATTGGCGTCGGATGTTGTCTTTCAGCATCCCTAGAGATGTCGGTCGATCACGATACACTTGCGACTTCAGGTAACCTCAAAGCCAATAATCGGACGGACTGAGGTCTGGGGACCTGGGAGGCCAAGCATGACGAAAGTGGCGGGTGAGCACACGGTCATCACCAAACGACGCGCGCAAGACATCTTTCACTTGTCTAGCAATATGCGGTGGAGCGCCATCCTGCATAAACATCGTACTTTCCAGCAGGTGTTTATCAGCCAGGCCGGGTATGATGCGATTCTGCAACATATCGGTGTACCTCTCACCCGTCACGGTAGCAGTTACAAAACCAGAATCACGCATTTCCTCGAAGAAAAAAGTCCGATAACGGTAGATGTGGTAAATCCAACCCATACCGTGACTTTCTCGTCGTGCAATGGAGTTTCCACGACAGTGCTAGGATTTTCGGTAGCCCAAATTCTGCACTTGTGGGCGTTGACAGACCCTCGGAGCGTGATATGAGCTTCGTCGGTCCACAACACGTGACTCAACCATCCGTCATCTTCCGCCATCTTTTGAAACGCCCACCCGCAAATTCCCTCCGCTTCACTAAATCGCCAGGTAACAGTTCATGATGCCGATGGATTTTGTACGAATAGCATCGGAGGGTATGCCTAAGTGCCATCAAACAGTAGTGTATGGAATGCCGGTACGACGTGCGACTGCCCGAGCGCTGACTTCCCCGTGCATAGACGAACCCGTTACTGTCTCCATTTCTTCCTGAACTGTCTCAGCAGCATTACGCCTTGTGCTCGGTCAGCCACTACGGGGCCTATCGTCTAAACAACCCGTAGCTTCGAACTTCGAAATCATTCTCGCCACAGCTGCATTTGTCAACGGTGCGATGAAGTGGGGACATTTCCGTGCGATCATTTCACGAGTGTACCGCGAATGTCAGGAATACCGTAAAATATCAAATCTCTGACATCGCTGCGTCTGGAAAAAGATGCTGCAAGAACGGGACCAACGACTACTGAGAAGAATTGCTCAGCGTGACAGAAGTACAACCCTTCTGCAAATTGCTGCAGATTTCAGTGCTGGGCCATCAGCAAGTGTCACCGTGCGAACCACTCAACGAAACATCATCCATATGGACTTTTGGAACCGATGTTGCACTCGTGTACCCTTGATGACGCCTCGCCTTGGCCCATCTACACCGACATTGGACTGTTGATGGCTGGAAACATGTTGCCTTGTCGGACGAGTCTCTTTTCAAATTGTATCGAGCGGATGGAGGTGTATGGAGACAACCTCATGAATCCATGAACCCTGCGTGTCAGCCAAGGACTGTTCAAGTTGGTGAAGGTTCTGTAATGATGTGAAGCGTGTGCAGTAGGGGTGATATGGGATCTCTGAAACGTTTAGATACGACTCCAACAGGTCACAAGTACGTAAGCATCCTGTCTGATCACCTGCATCCATTCATGTCAGTTGTGCATTCCGATGGACTTGGGCCATTCCAGCAGGTCGGTCCGACACACCACACTTCCAGAATTGCTACAGAGTGGCTCCAGGAGCACTCTTTCGAGTTTAAACACTTCCGCTGGACAACAAACTCTCCAGACGTCAACATTATTGAGGATATCTGGGATGCTAAGCAACGTGCTGTTCAGAAGAGATCTCCACCCCCTCGTACCCTTACGGATTTATGGACAGCCCTGCAGGCGGCAGTTCTCTCCAGCACTACTTCAGACACAAGTGTAGGCCATGCCACGTCGTGTTGCGGCACTTCTGCGTGGTCCCGGGGGCTCTACACGATGTTAGGTGTACCAGTTTCTTTGGCTCTTCAGTTGTATATATTAAGTGGGTTCATTTCATGTGCCAAGCTCTGCATCTGATATTACTGGAACGCAAAATTTTAGTTATTTTCTTACTTTGTCTTTATACTGTCAAGTGGAACTGTGCTTCTTTATTGTTTGAAGGGTGAGAACTCTCTATCTTAATTATTATGTCTCTCTCAGTAAGGGCTTTATTTTGCGTTTGGTACTACTGTCTTATACGTGCCCGTAATGTTATTCAAAAAGTTATGTTCTATCTACTGTTAGTGAGGGTTTCGTTAGCCAACCGAGAACGTTTCATTCGGGTTTAGTGTTTCGCTACGCGCGGAAGTTTCCCTCGCCCACACGGCGCGAGTTTGGTAAAATTTGTGGTTGGGAGTCGAACTTCCCGCTCGGTAACTGTATTTAGAACTGTGTTTGGATTTTGGTCACCTTACAAGTTTCATTGATTTGACTCTATTAAAGCACTGAAAATTATCTATTTGTTTTTCTTGTTGCCGTAATTTTGAATATTGTGCGGCGGCGTTCAGCTTCTGTTAGACGCCTGATCTAAATCTGGTACTAATGTCTGTATTGCTCTGTTAATTAGGCTGCAATTGGTGGTTTTTTTAGTGGGTTCTTCGGTGGAATCTACCTGGCTGATAGAGCAGGCGCGGAGTCCGAAAGCAGAGCCAAGGCGGCGCTGCTGGGCGGGGTAGCCGCACGCTCTTGGGTGCTTTATCACGGTTCGCGCGCCTCTCCTCGTCGGATGTTCGAGTTCTCCCTCGGGCATGGTTGTGGGTGTTGTCCTTAGCATAAGTTAGTTTAAGTTAGATGAAGTTGTCTGTAATCCTAGGGACCGACGACTTCAGCAGTTTGGTCCCATAGGAACTTACCACAAATTTCCAAAATTTCCTTGACGCGCTCGAGTGTACAGCCAGCCGGTTGCAGGTGGTCCTCCACTACCTCACCTTACCGAACCCACTACGCCTTTCCGTGACAGGGTTGTATAGCACCCTGATATATTCACTTGTGTCTAAATCTTTGCGAACCTGATGTAGCTCTTCTTTCAGGATATTTATTGTTGTTGTTGTGGTCTTCAGTCCTGAGACTGGTTTGACGCAGCTCTCCATTTTTTTTATTAAAAAAAGAAAAAAAAGGTCGTCTAAACTGTTGAAGTGTTAACAGGCTAATTTTCCTATTGATTAATTACTAGATTCATTTGCTTAAATGTATTCATACAAGTGTGGCTCGGCCAACTGAATGATTTTGTGTTACTTCTTGAACTGGCCAAACAGTAGGAGATTTTAGATCCGTTAATTTCATGAACGTTCTCACTGACTATTTGTACCGTTCAGGATGCCATATTTAACGTTAGTTTCCTGCGGATAATTCTCTTGCGTGCCTTGTCCATCTCCGGTATTCGGCGATATAGTAATTTTCTTATATGGTGCGTACTTCCATTTTGAGTTGTAAATCTTAAGTTTTCTTTCGGGAAAGAACTTTTAGCTTTTTAAATTTACTACTAAAGTTTATTGTTTTTAATTTGTTTGCTAGTAATCAGTATGGAACAGAAATAATTCAGAAGCCAAGATTGCTTGGTTCAAATGGTTCAAATGGCTCTGAGCACTATGGGACTTAACATCTACGGTCATCAGTCCCCTAGAACATAGAACTACTTAAACCTAACTAACCTAAGGACATCACACAACACCCAGTCATCACGAGGCAGAGAAAATCCCTGACCCCGACGGGAATCGAACCCGGGAACCCGGGCGTGCGAAGCGAGAACGCTACCGCACGACCACGAGCTGCGGACAACAAGATTGCTTAAACACTGTTTACCGGATAACCGGTTTCTACACACTAAAGGTGCCATCATCGGATCTGTGAAGATATAACATGACAGGTTTGAGGGAGGACTTACTGGAGTTACAATATATACCTTACTGTTAGTACAGTACCACATACTTGAGTGTAGCTTAACATTTTAAACCATTTGGATATAACGATACATGAGGCAGACCAAATGGTTTATAAATGTTAAGTTACATTCAAGTATGTGGTACTGTACTAACAGTAATGTATATATTGAAACTCCAGTAAGTCCTCCCTCAAACCTCTCATGTTAGATCCGATGATGACACCTTTAGTGTGTTGAAACCGGTTATCCAGTAAACAGTATTTAAGATATCTTGGATTTTGAATTATTTCTACAACAGAATGATCGCCCCACTACGAAATATGTGTTCAATACAATCTGGAACAGTTTCATGATTGTAAATTATTCTGTTTCTTAATACTCAGTAACAATGGAGGTGTTTTTCCAATACATGCTAATTAAATCTAACTTTGTGTGTTCTAAAATAAAGAGAACGTTCACAACACGAATGATGTTCATTCTCCCTTTGGTCCTCTCCTTCCTATCAGATACAGCCTCACGCGGCAATTGCGTAAGAGACAGTAAGGTAGCACAATATCTCTAGCATAAAACTTCTCTGATTACTTGTAAACATAAAGCGTCATTTGAACAATCTGTCACAGTTGTCAAAAAATTTCACGAAATTTCGACAGAAAGTAAATATGTGACCCATGTTAACAAGAACAGACAAAAGAACCTTCTAAGAGCGTCACTCCATCTAGACGTGGAAGAGAAAATCTCATAGTACTATTACATAGACGTTGAATGAAACTATATGTAAATGTGTTGTCAACAGGAACGCTTGAAAATGACACATATGTCGAATAGAGCTTGTCGTGAACTTATGTAATGAACAAGAAATAAACAATTTGCAGTTAATTTTGTCAAAAGTAATAAGAAGAAGTGTTCTGCTGGCTCCATATCGGAGGAATTCGGCAATCGAGACGTCAAAGTCAGTTCACTACGATGCTCATGAAGCCACTGTAGCAGATTTATGACCTTGTGACATGGACAATTATCCTGCTGAAAGATGCCGTCAGTATGAAGGAATGCTGTAGCCGCTGTAATGTTCGCATGATCGACAGCTGTCATGGGGCCTTCGAGTACAGCCTAAGGTTCCACGGAAACACAAGTGAATGTCCATAGTAACAAAACCTGCCCCCAGTGATCAGCATCCGTTGCGTGTTGCATCTTCGCCTGGATGACAGCACAGTTTGTTTCTACACAACGATCGACCTGTTGTAACATGTAACATCGTTCGTCCTATCAGGTGACATGTTTCCAGTAATCAACGGTCACTTTCGATGTAACCGTCCCAAATACAGTCCTAAAGAACAGTGTCGTTCGGGCAATATGTAAACAACACAGATGTCAACTACTGCGGGGCCCCGTGTTCAGCAATAGGCGCTGAACGGCGTGATCCGAAACCATCTTAATCTTCAAGAAATGTATACCTTCAGCCATTATATTTAGGAACTTTATTTAGAGTACTAGTTTCAAAGCCTCAGTAGCGTCTTCCTCTGGCCCCATCGAACGTCCGAGATATTCCAGTCGTTTGTGTACATAATGCAGGAATCACTGTAGTGACTGGAGCCCATAGAAATCATTCGAACATTGTGTCCCCTCCGCATTTGTAACAGCAACTGTTCCCCTGAAGAAGATACTACTGTGGCGTTGGATCTCGTAGCCAGAATAAAATTCTAAAAATAACGGATGATTTTATACATTTCTGCAATAGTTGTACCGGCCGCTGTTCCTCGCCCCATATTTCTGTGGTGGATTTATGGCTAGTACAGTGCTACGGCGTCAGACCTGCCTAGATGGTCGCTGTCCTGCTTTGCTGAGCGGGCACGCCTCTGCGCTCCATCTACTGTGACGAGGCGTAGACGCCGCCTGCTCATGGTTCGGCCGTCCTTCAACCACATTAGATAATCGCTCATGACAGAAGCACGCGGACAACCGGTCAGTTTTCCGAGATGTTCGCTCCCAGGCGCCTGCCTTTTCTCATAGTCGCTCATGTCAGTGGATTTCCCCATGTGGGTCATACCGTCACTGGAATGGTTCCTCATCAGTTTTATAAACTGGTAAGTCGGGGCGGGGAGGGGGTGGGGGACTGTGTGCGTAAATTTTACGTATTTGTTTTTCGTTGTTTCAACGTCTTGATGATTCTACAGAAGCTGTACTTTTTAACGTGCACTGTGACACTATTTACGAGATATTCACGCTCCACCGTTCATCTTGCTTCGAATTGTAATGACAACCTGCTGTTTAATATTTATCTGGTTTGTCTGTTGGTGTTTGTAAATGTGACTGAAGTGTGTTTCTTATTCTTGCAACATGGAACAAGACACAAAAATTATTAGAGTGAAAAATCAAATCAAAAAACTTCTGATATTGCAAGAAAACTTTTACCTTACAATGAAAAAGAAAGTAATTAATGGCCAAATCAAAATAAAAATAACTCAAAGTAAATCAATAGAAACAATAACTTACTAAAGTAATAACAAACAGAAATCTGAAACATAAGCCGAGTAAGTAATTAATGAATCGTCCTCTCCCCACTTTTTCCCTTTCTCACTCTCCCTCGCTCTCTCTCTCTCTGTCTCTCTCTCTCTCTCTCTCTCTCTTTCTCACACACACACACACACACACACACACACACACACACACACACACACACACACACACACAACGGCTCTCTTTTGTTGCCTGTTTGGGTTTTAAACCACAAGATGTCTGTTCAAACTGTATTGGAAATTGTTGATAATGTATTGTGAACTGTTGATAATGCGTTGTTGTGTGAATGTGTGTATTTTAGACTTTTAAAACTGAACTGTCAACTTTTGATAAAGTCTTGTAAACGTTTGATGATGTGTTGTGAAATTTTGATAACATATTGTGAACTGTTGAAACTGAAACGTTCTCTCTCGAAAAGTTCCTACCACTAGAAAAATGTAAGATTATCTTTTGAAAAATTACTGTCTCCCGTACAAAATGTATTGTGAACTGTTTAAGTTATTGACGTGTTGCTGGGAGTGTTCTGATATTTGAGAGATAAAAATATTTGGGAGCCAAGTTCGTGTGTTGTAATATTTTTGCTTCATTTTACCAGTGACCGGTTTCGACAGAGTCTAGTGGCCATCTTCGCTATGTTTGTGCGACTCACGTGCAGTTGTATTGCTTCCAGAAGATCCGAAGATCTTCTAGGTTCTTCGGAATAGGTCACTGCGGAAATAAAATAAACATATTTCTACACGCGATCTTGGCAGCGAAATTTTCTTATGTATGCGTAAAATAGTACTGTGGACTGTTCAAGCTGAATTGTGAACGACTGAAAATGTAATTTGGTCTGTTCAAAATATAACGTTATCACTCAAAAATTTACTGCCACTTACATAATGTATTATCACCTGCTGAAAATGTATGACCTCCGGCCGTAAATGTGTCGCGAACTATCGAACACGTTTTCGCCTGCTTAGGCCAGTGGCGGTAGCTCAGCGTGTTCGGTCAGAAGGTTAGCTGCCCTCTGTAACAAAAAAACTGACTGAATGGATGAACTATGAACTTGAACAAGCGTCACGGGACGTCCGCCCCGGACAAATAGAACGAACTACAACGAACAAATGTTCAAATGTGTGTGAATTCCTAAGGGACCAAAGTCCTGAGGTCATCGGTCCCTAGTCTTACACACTACTTATACCAACTTATGCTAAGAACGATACATACACCCATGCCCAAGGGAGGACTCGACCCTCCGGCGAGAGGATAACGAACAAAGTGAGATAAAAAAAAAGGTGGTAACGAGCTTGCCACCCATGCAGCGGGCCCGGTTTCGATTCCCTGCCTGGTTGGAGATTTTCTCCGTTCGTGTACTGGGTGTTATGTTGTATCCATCATCACTCCATCCTCATCATCGGCACGCAAGTCGCCCAATGTGACGTCGACTGAAATGTGACTTGCACTCGGCGGCCGAACTTCCCCGGATGGAGCCTCACGGCCCATTTTTTTTTTGTTTTTTGTTTTTTATCGAGAATATATCGACACTTCTTGAAAAAAGTATTATCACCTGTAGATAATATATTGTAACTTCACCAAGTTACCTTCCATTAGGAATATGGATGCCCTCAACTACTGTGATATGACCTTCAAAATGATGGAACACAGCAATCAGTCATTCTTTCCTTTCGGGTTTTATTAAAGCAAATCTAGATTTCGGCAAGTGCCTACCCATTATCAGTGCACTATTTCACAGTTTCAGTACATGTCCTAGTACGTGACCCCTGTTGTCCGGGCTTCTGTCACAGTTCATTCAAGTAGTCTAGAATAAACGCGGAATGTATGGGTCCGCGATCCGCTACTTGCGTCATTTACTCATAGACAAGGAATGTTCGGTCCCGTACACGTTGCAAGTTTAGTGACATGACTCACTATATTTAACCTGAAGGTGTAGCTTCTGGCTACGGTGGTTTCCTTTCGTCCTTTACCTGCACCTACGTGTGATCTTGTTGCAGCAGAAAAGAATCGAGAAAAGGTCTTAATTTTCAATGAAAGATGGTTCAAATGGCTCTGAGCACTATGCGACTTAACTTCTGAGGTCATCAGTCCCCTAGAACTTAGAACTACTTAAACCTAACTAATCTAAGGACATCACACACACCCATGCCCGCGGCAGGATTCGAACCCGCGACCGTAGCAGTCCCGTGGTTCCGGACTGCAGCCCCAGAACCGCTAGACCACCGCGGCCGGCTATACCACGCGGAATTACTGTCTTTTCTAGTACACAAAATTACTTAGAAAATCCATACCTCCAAAAAAAGAAACACACAGGAATAAATATGCCTTCACTTTAAAACACTTCTGAAACACGTAGCACAACTAAAACCGGCAAATTATAGCTCCCGTCGGAGCTCAGACTGCACACGACCGTACCATTGAAAGCCTCGGCTCCGGTTACTTAGACTGCTCTAAGCATTCAATATCTCCAAGAGAAAAGATGCTCGAAGAATACTCCGTTCTGACTGATCAGTTTTCTTTCAGGCTAATAGAAAAACATTATTGTCCCGCTTTAGTCCGCGCTTTTCATTACTAACCAATCAACAAAAAATATACTTTAGAACTGTACTTTTTCCCGAAAAAAATATTTAACATTCTGATATTTTGTTTACATTTTACGTTATTAACTATGCCCATTTGCACTCGAATCTGCTTTACTTTTGCCATAAACTTACTTAACATATTATGATACAAAATTAGCCGTCGTACAACGTTCGTCAGTGATCTACATATTTACTGTAGAGCACATTCACTCATCATTCACACTGCTAGAAGCACATGCAAAACTGTACAAACATAAATAATCAAAACAGCCTTCAAGAAATAAACATAACAATTCACAACAAAACAATCTCTTGACCTGTTTCTTGAATGCCTCTGTCCGCTACTGTCCTCTAGTAGATAAAATAGCTCTGAGCACTATTGGACTTAACTGCTGTGGTCATCAGTCCCCTAGAACTTAGAACTACTTAAACCTAACTAACCTAAGGGCATCACACACATCCATGCCCGAGGCAGGATTCGAACCTGCGACCGTAGCGGTCGCTTGGTTCCAGACTGTAGCGCCTAGAACCGCTCGGCTACTCAGGCCGGCAAGTAGATAAAAATTAGAACTACGTACTCGAGTGAACCCGCTTCAGACCATCTGTCACTGTGCATGCACGAGTCATTCTCCCGACACACAAGCCCTCGACAGGAGCGATGTAAGGCGCCATGCCTCAAGAAGTCATGAAGTAAATTATTCACAAGATCAGGTTAAAAAAAATGGTTCGAATGGCTCTAAGCGCTATGGGACTTAACATCTGAGGTCATCAGTCCCCTAGAACTTAGAACTACTTTAACCCAACTAAGGACATCACATACATCCATGCCCGGGGCAGGATTCGAACAAGATCAGGCAAGCGGTTACTATCCAAGATGTCTATTTGTGGCTGCGGTTGTCCTTCATACGAAATACCATCGTTTAAGAAACTGTTTCTCGTTACTGCGATACATGACATAGTTCTGCTCCTATTTTTGCTCCATTTTCTGTCACTTCTCGAACTGTCACTATGCAGTACTCCCACCCTTTGATTTTATAGTGATTCGCAGAGTACAGATGTTGAGGTATCAAATGTCACTCGCCGCTGGCGGCCTGCTGTGCTTACCCTTCCCCCACCCCTCCACCCCCTCTCCCCTTCCCGAGCCTGGCGAAGAGACGGCGGCCCTCTTTCCCCTTGCGGCGCAGCCGGAGGGACGTCACGGCTAACGACAACATTCCAATCACCATAAGGCGCGCGGCGCGGCGCGGCAACGAACGGCCTGCGCGCTTTACGACAGCTGACATCACTGTGCCCGCGCCGGGGTCAAAACCCAGGACTCGGCGCCTCCGACGGCGTCTGCAGCCGCGGCCTCGCCTCGGGGAGTGCGGCTCGCCGACGGCGGCGGTCACACACACCGCTGCGCAGATCTTGTCTCGCCTGCCCCGTATCCTCGCCTTCTGGTTATGGCCCTTCACTCATCTCCGCCGAGAGGAGCGGACGAGAACGGTGTAGTATCCGCCGTATCGTAAACGCGCCTACTGACAGCGTGTGTGGCGGCGATTGCAGATAGCGGCGGGCACGTACCGCGGACTGACAATGGCGACGCCCGAGCGATGTAACAGGCCAATGCGCCATTATCTTCCGCAACGCGTCCTGATGTGAGCGTGCGTAAAGGTCTGCGTTATGGTACAGCTCTGCATTGCAAATATCTCGCGTTTATTGCCGCTCGCTTTGTTCTACAGGTGCTTCTGCAAAACGGCAACTCTGTGGGAAAGTTACGATAATTTCTTATTTTATTACTTCAAGAAAAGCTTTTATTTTTAACTTTCTTTAGGACTAGAGACATCTCGTCCCCACCCCCTCCTGCCCCCCCCCCCCCCCCCCCAATATCTTCCCCCGGCATAATACACGGACGTTCTATATTTAATGTGACACAATTTTTGGGGCAATTTCGGTGGAAACAATGCGTAATTTTTTGTAGGACACCGCGGAATATTCACGGTTCAGCCCCTGTGGTTTCATGCAGATCCAGTAGGTACGTACCGTTAGAAATAGCATCTGTGAGGGAGGGGCGATCCAAGCTGTCATTAAATCTCTTTTGGCGGGAAACCACAGCATCGTAGATATATCCATAGGCGTCTACGGAGTGCCTGCGGATACCTGCTAGTGAGAAGAGGCGTCTACCATCATCGCAGCGAGGTCGCGCACCCCTGTCCAATCCCCCAAGTGCCGACTGGCCGCACACATCTGTGACTCCTGCAACGTTGCGCCACAAAATTTCAGGCGAATGCCTCCTTTCTCCATGACAACGCAAGTCCTCGCACGAAACTGCGCACCCAAGAGGAGCCCACAAAATTTCAAAGCACTGTTCCTCCCCAACCACGCCACATCCCGCATCTCGCAGCTCCCGACTTCCATCTGTTTGACGACCGCTGTGACTGAGCGGTTCTCGGCGCTTCATTCCGGAACCGCGCTGCTGTTACGGTCGCAGGTTCGAATCCTGCCTCGGGCATGGATGTGTGTGACGTCCTTGTGTTAGTTTGGTTTAAGCAGTTCTAGGTCTAGCGGACTTAAGACCTCAGATGTTAAGTCCCATAGTGCTCAGAGCCATTTGAACCATTTTTAGACAAGTGAAGTGTACACTATGCGGGAAGCAGTACGTGGATGATAGGGACGTTTTATTGACGTAGCAAGACACTGGCTCAGACGTCGATCGCAGAGTTCTGCCTTGAAAATGGCAGGGTAAACTGCTGTCGAAATATCGGCGGTTGTCAAGAAGGTCACCCAGCTGCATTCAAGTAAGTTATTTGAACACTGTACACGCCGGGAGAAACGCAGACCTCACTAGGGACGGGATGATATGACATGTGCTAAGACATAAGAGAACGACTTCTATGATACTAGAGGGAGCTGCACAGGCTGAAAACTGCACAGAAAGACAAAGCTTTGAGTACATTAAGCAAATAACTGAGGAAGTAAGTTACATTTGCTCCTCTGAGATGAAAAGGTTGACACAGGAGAAGGATTCGTTGCCGGCTACACACAAAAAAAAAGAAAACAAAACAAAAAATAAAAATAAAAAACAGGGAACCACACAGTTTTCTAGGGATCGTGGGACAGTACGTCAGCGCAACCATACACTCAGGTGATACCACCTAATATCGTGTCGGACCTCCTTTTTGCCCGGCGTAGTCCAGCAACGCGACGTGGCATCAACTCAACAAGTCGTTATAAGTCCCTTGTAGAATATTTAGCCCGTGAATGGTTGCAAATGCTTTCTAAACAGCTGAACATAATCAGTTCCAGTCAATGGTTGCTTCAGCAGGACGAGAGGACCCATTCCATTCCAGATAAACATTGCTCACACAATTATGGAGCCACCACCAGTTTACACAATGCCTTTTGACGACTTGCATCCATGGCTTTGTGGGATATGCGCCACAGTCGAACCCCACCATCGACCAGGCAACGATTTTCCAGTCGTCTGGGATCCTACCGATATCGTCGCGACCCTAGGAGAGGCGCTGCAGCCGATGTCGTGCTGTCAGCAAAGGCACTCTCGTCAGTCGTCTGCTGACTTAGACAACTAACGCTAAACTTTGCTGAATATCAGCGGCGCCTTAGCCAACCTGCGGTGGCCCTCACTCTTTTCCTGCTTGCGGGAGAATAACTGTCCTGGGCTACTATACGGCTGTCTGAGGAGCTATTGCGCAGACAGGGAGGTCTGGCTATCGGCCCCCAGCGACAAATTTAGTAAGAAAGTAACCAAAGGATGTCCTCAGGGCTCTGTCCTAGGACCTCTCTTTTGGGACATCAACATGGAGCCGCTACTGGAAGATCTGAAGAGCAGTGACGATGTGCTAGAGGTCATAGCATACGCAGACGACCTCCTCCTGCTGGTCGGCGGCCGTAGCCGCGAAGACTTAAGAGCCTAAAGTGGAACCATACAACATGGTGCCACAAAACGAAAATGACGATCGCGTCCAATAAATCAACGCATCTCTTACTCAAAGGCCAACTAGTCAGAAATCCTACAGTGAGAATCAATGGCTCGCCAGTTCTTCGGCGCCGCGAGGCCCGATATCTTGGTGTAGTCATCGACGAGAGGTGGAACTTCGCATCACATATTGATACCGTATCTCAAAGATCTTTAGTATTGCTAAACAACCTCATTGGAATAGGCCACAAACGCTTTCATCTTCCACCCAATTTAATCAAACTGTACCACAATAGTATTTTAACCTCAATAGTAGGATACGGATCAGGGGTCTGAGCACACAGACTCACGAGAGTAATGCCTGCTATGGCCGTAAGAAGAGTGCAGCCTAACACGCTCCTACGTTCAGCAGGGGCATACAGAACAACACCTGGAGGGGCGCTTCTTGTGCTAATGGGGATGGGCATACAGAACAACACCTGGAGGGGCGCTTCTTGTGCTAATGGGGATATGTCCACTCGACATTGAAACCCGTGAGTAAGCCGCCTGGTACTGGGCGAAGAAGGAGAAAAGGGATAAGATCAGGGAGATACTTGGTGTTTACGCTGAGGATAAAAACGCGATTAAAAAGACAAGGATCGAACAATGGAAGGAAACAGTGGAACAATGAGGATACGGGACGCAGAACCTATGAGCTGCTACCGAACATAGAGGAACGAAAACAACTTACATGTTTCATGCCTACGAGAGGAATGCTGCACTTTCTTACTGGACATGGACCCTACCCGACGTATCTATGCCGGTTTGGGAAGCAGGCCACACCCGCGTGCGACTGTGGTGCTGTGCAAGGCACGCCAGAACATGTGGTGTATGAGTGCCACCTCTTCGATGACGTAGCAGAAGTACTACGACAACAACTTCCGAATAACGACACGTGCCATCTGCTAAGGCATGACAACACCTTCAATGTCTTGAACAAATTGACGGACGAAATTTCGAAAAAAGTCCTTAAGAATTTTCTAAGGGACAGCCATTAAAAACCAGTAAAAATAACACCAACTCAGACTCTGTGCACCTTTCCTGTTCCGCCGGGCCGGGACTTGGCCAGCCGCTTCACGGCTGGAATCCGCCTTGCACTGGACTTGGGGGGGGGGGGGGGGGAGGGTGTACAGTAACCGGATAGGACCACGCACCAATTATGACACTAGATGTAAAATAGGTTAGATGTAGGATAAGGCTTTTAGGATAGACTGCAGCGATACCAAGTTACTGGTCAGCCCAGTACCAGGGGCATGCCCACTGTGATTAGCTCAGTGGGCCTGGCCAACAGCCATCAGGTTTATAGTAGCACTGGGACACCTGTAACGCTGCAGGTAGCATTTAGTTTCCTTGTAGATTAAGTAGCTTAGAAGTATATAGCGATAAGAACACAACTAAGATTTACCTGTAGTGTAGAATAAATAGCTGCATATTTGTGTATGAAATTAGGAACCACTAATCCAATCACGTAGTGGGTTAATATGTATAATGTAATCAGTTGAATAAAGAATTAAAAAAAAAAAAAAACTTTGCTTCCCAGTCCTAACGGCGTCGTTCGTCGGAGGTCCCACGTTGGTTTCTGAGGTTATCTCAAGAAATGCTGCTTGTCAGCTGGCACTGACTACGCAGACGGCGCTGCTCTCGGTACTTAAGTGAAGACTGTAGGGCACTGTGTTGTCCGTGATGAGAGATAAAGCCTGCTACACTCCTGGAAATGGAAAAAAGAACACATTGACACCGGTGTGTCAGACCCACCATACTTGCTCCGGACACTGCGAGAGGGCTGTACAAGCAATGATCACACGCACGGGACAGCAGACACACCAGGAACCGCGGTGTTGGCCGTCGAATGGCGCTAGCTGCGCAGCATTTGTGCACCGCCGCCGTCAGTGTCAGCCAGTTTGCCGTGGCATACGGAGCTCCATCGCAGTCTTTAACACTGGTAGCATGCCGCGACAGCGTGGACGTGAACTGTATGTGCAGTTGACGGACTTTGAGCGAGGGCGTATAGTGGGCATGCGGGAGGCCGGGTGGACGTACCGCCGAATTGCTCAACACGTGGGGCGTGAGGTCTCCACAGTACATCGATGTTGTCGCCAGTGGTCGGCGGAAGGTGCACGTGCCCGTCGGCCTGGGACCGGACCGCAGCGACGCACGGATGCACGCCAAGACCGTAGGATCCTACGCAGTGCCGTAGGGGACCGCACCGCCACTTCCCAGCAAATTAGGGACACTGTTGCTCCTGGGTATCGGCGAGGACCATTCGCAACCGTCTCCATGAAGCTGGGCTACGGTCCCGCACACCGTTAGGCTGTCTTCCG
This sequence comes from Schistocerca piceifrons, assembly GCF_021461385.2. Lineage (NCBI taxonomy): Eukaryota > Metazoa > Arthropoda > Insecta > Orthoptera > Acrididae > Schistocerca > Schistocerca piceifrons. The sequence continues at coordinate 91,490,201 of NC_060146.1, read as the reverse complement.
CTCACGCCCCAACATCGTGCAGCCCGCCTCCAGTGGTGTCGCGACAGGCGTGAATGGAGGGACGAATGGAGACGTGTCGTCTTCAGCGATGAGAGTCGCTTCTGCCTTGGTGCCAATGGTGGTCGTATGCACTGGTGATCGTCGAGGGGACACTGAATAGTGCACGGTACATCCAAACCGTCATCGAACCCATCGTTCTACCATTCCTAGACCGGCAAGGGAGCTTGCTGTTCCAACAGGACAATGCACGTCCGCATGTATCCCATGCCACCCAACATGCTCTAGAAGGTGTAAGTCAACTACCCTGGCCAGCAAGATCTCCGGATCTGTCCCCCATTGAGCATGTTTGGGACTGGATGAAGCGTCGTCTCACGCGGTCTGCACGTCCAGCACGAACGCTGGTCCAACTGAGGCGCCAGGTGGAAATGGCATGGCAAGCCGTTCCACAGGACTACATCCAGCATCTCTACGATCGTCTCCATGGGAGAATAGCAGCCTGCATTGCTGCGAAAGGTGGATATACACTGTACTAGTGCCGACATTGTGCATGCTCTGTTGCCTGTGTCTATGTGCCTGTGGTTCTGTCAGTGTGATCATGTGATGTATCTGACCCCAGGAATGTGTCAATAAAGTTTCCCCTTCCTGGGACAATGAATTCACGGTGTTCTTATTTCAATTTCCAGGAGTGTATTTGGTATTCTCAGCACACTCTAACACTTTGTATGTCGGAATACTAAATTTCTTACTTCCGTGATGGAATGTCCCATGCGTCCAGTTCCAAATACCATTCGGCGTCCGAAGTCTGTAAATTCCCGTCTTGCGCCCATAATCACACTGCAAACATCTTCACGTGAATCACGTGAGTGCAAATGACAGCTCCGCCAATGCATTGCCCTTTACATCTTGTGTACGCGATACTCACTCTCTGTCTGCATATATGCATATCGTTATTCCATGACTTTTGTCACATCTGCGTAATTCTCACGTCGTCTTTAAGGTCACATGTGTGACACCACTGCTTGCAGACACCAGCAGATCCAGCAACTTCACACACCGAATGGCCACGGGCACGGCCGAATACAATTGCCCCTTTCCGCCACTGTTTCACGTCCTTACATCTACTCATGTTTACGTCAGTGTACGCTTCGAACATAACGTCTCACTGATTACTACTTCCTATGCTCACATAGAGGCAATGCGCACCCGGTTGAGCACGAGACTCGAACTCTGCGCCATTTGTAAAGACTGAATGATTGATCCGTGAGTACGCACTGGGGTGACTCTGAAGTTGCTGATGTCACCTCTGTCTACCTTAAGTACGTCACACATTCTAAATTGAAACATTGCTTAGTACGAGTCATAGTGCTCATATTAGCTGTAATAGGATGTTCGATTTAGAATGGGCCTCCGATCGACATGCCTCTGTGTTAAAGGCGATTCACAATATAAACTTAAAAGCCAAAGAACCTGGTACACCGGCTTAATGTCGCGTAGCGCCCCCAGGAGCAAGCAGAAGTGCCGCAAGACGACGTGACATAACGCCCTCTAATGTCTGAAGTAGCGCTGGAGGGAACTGACACCATGAATCCTGCAAGGCTGACCATAAATCCGTAAGATTCCAACGAGGTGGAGATCTCTTCTGAACACCACGTTGCAAAGCATCCCAGATGTCCTCAACAATGTTCACGTCTGAGCAGTTAGGTGGCCAGTGGAAGTATTTACACTCGAAAGAGTTTTCCTGGACACTCTCTGTAGCTATTCTCGACGTGTGGGTTGTCGCATTGTCCCGCTGAAAATGGCCAAGTCCGTCGGAATGCATAATGGACATGGATGGATGCAGGTGATCAGACAGGATGATTACGTACGTGTTACATGTAGAGTCGTATCTAGACGTATCAGAGGTCCCATATCACTCCAACTGCACACGCCCCTTACCATTACAGAGCCTCCACGAGTTGAATAGTCCCCTGCTGACATGCAGGATCCATGGATTCATGATGTTGCCTCGATACCCTTACACACCATTCGCTCGATACAGTTTGAAACTAGACTTATCCGACCAGACAATGTGTTTCCAGTCATCAACAGTCTAATGTCGGTATTGATGGGCCCAAGCGAAAATTTGGAACTAGACTTCTAAACTTATCCGAACCGAATGGTTCGCACGCTGAGACCTGTTGATGGCCGAGCATTAAATCTACAGCAATTTGTGGAAGGCTTGCACTTCCATCACGTTGAAGGATTCTCTTCAGTCTTGTTGGTCCCGTTCTTGCAGGAGCTTTTTCCGACTCAGTGATGTCGCAGATCTGTTGTTTTACCGGATTGGTGATATTCACGGTACAGTCGTGAAATGGTCGTACGGGAAAACTCCGTTGCATCCCCACCTCCAAGATGATGTGTCCCATCACTCTTGCGCCAACTATAAAACCACCTTCAAACTCACTTAAATCTTGATAATCTGCCATTGCAGCAGAAGTTATCCGCAGCTTGTGGTCGTGCGGTAGCGTTCTCGCTTCCTGCGCCGGGGTTCCCGGGTTCGATTCCCGGAGGGGTAAGGTATTTTTTCTGCCTCGTGACGACTGGGTGTTGTGTGCTGTCCTTAGGTTAGTTAGGTTTAAGTAGTCTAAGTTCTAGGGGACTGATTACCATAGCTGTTAAGTCCCATAGTGCTCAGAGCCATTTGAACCAGCAGCAGTTACCGACCTAGCAACTGCGCCAGACTCTTGTTGTCCTATATAGGCGTTGCCGACAGCTGTGCCGTATCCTGCCTGTTTACGTATCTCTGTATTTGAATAACCATGACAATACCAGTTTCTTTGGCGCTTCAGTGTAAAATGCGACGGCCGTTTTACAAGTTCCCTACGATATCTAGCTAAGTATCGGTGGCGGATTCCACGTTTTTTTGAGGTTAAGACCATCATCAAGGTTAATTTAAACATCCGTCAAACGAAGTTTATGGCTTCCTTCGAAACTGAATCCTGGAAGAATGAAACAGAGGCGTTCTTTCTCGCAGTCTGTAGCCTTGGCTCCCTGAATACTGTGCTCGTGCAGAACTGAGTTATCAGTCTATAGCGGATAACTATGGCGTCGATGTTCTACGCAACGTTCTGGAACGGTACGTGTGGTGTCACCGCCCGACACCACGCTTGCTAGGTGGTAGCTTAAATCGGCCGCGGTCCATTTAGTACATGTCGGACCCACGTGTCGCCACTGTGTGATCGCAGACCGAGCGCCACCACAAGGCAGGTCTCGAGATAAGATATAGCACTCGCCCCAGTTGTACGACGACTTTGCTAGCGACTACACTGACGAAGTCTTTCTCTCATTTGCCGAGAGACAGTTACAATAGCCTTCAGCTAAGTCCATGGCTACGACCTAGCAAGGCGCCATTAACCGTATCTGAAGAGAGTCTTATTTGTATTATCAACAGCGATGTACCACAACATGGAATAAAGTTAAGTATTTGAGGAGCTGCATACTTTTCTTATTAGAATTCACTACTTATCCTGTTCCAGAATTCACGCCCGTCTGCGTTAGATTTAGGCCGCCTCTATCTACAAGGTGTTGGCACATTTACCAACACATCATTGGCGACGAGGGAAAGGGTCTTGTTCTTTCTAATTGCTTACACTTACTTGTGTCATGGCTTCGCCACAATCTCCAGATGTACTGTCCGAATTTTATCGCTTGCAGAATCAGCAGACGCAGGCGTTATTGGATGCCCTTGGACAGCTCGTCCAGGGTCAACGTGCCATTCAAACCGATGCGGCAGCCGCCGCTTCACCGCTACCGCAGCCACAACATGCAGTTGCACCGCCGTTCCGTAATTTTCAAGCAGACGTAGAATCCTGGACGGAATGGTCCCGCCAGTTTGGATTCCATCTCGCCGCCTACAGAATTCAAGGTAATGAGCGGCAGCTGTTTTTGCTTTCGTGTATAGGGGTGCAAACGTACCGTGTGATAGTGAAATTGTTTCCCCGACGCGACGTAGCAACTCTGTCCTACGAAGAAATTTTGTCGGCATTGGACGCCTATTTCAAAGAAACAGTTAATGTAGTTGCAAAGAGGTATACGTTCTTTCGTACAAAATGTACGGCCGGTCAAACTAATCGGGAGTGGGTTGCAACTTTGCAAGGCCTTACAAGGGAGTGTGCATTTGAATGTGACTGTGGCCTTCCTTATTCAGATACTATGGTGCGTGATGCAATAGCACAGAACGTTTCTGATGTTCGTATCCGGGAGCAAATTTTGAAACTCGTTAATCCCTCCCTTCAACAAGTGATAGACATATTGGATAGGCAAGACACACTTGACTGTGCTCAGGACTCATTTGCAACTTCGGAGCCGTGTGTAACATTAACCAGCCTGCCGGGCGCGCTGCGCGACCCGGTAAACTGCCCTCGCGCACGTCCGCACAGCTGCCGCCACGCTTTAAACCAGGTGTGCCGCGCCAGCCCACAAATGCAGTGAAATCATGCCCGCGGTGTGCTACTAGACATTCGCGTGAACATTGCCCGTCACGCCAAGCTATTTGCTTTTTCTGTAATAAGAAAGGACATGTTCAAAGTGTTTGCCAGAAAAAGCTCAGATCAGACAATCATAATCATTCCAGGCCCTTTGCTTTGCGCCGGAATCGAACCAAGAATACTCAGGCTCGTGAACCTTCGCCCATGGACATTCATGTAGTTAATTCCTCTTCGTCCAGTGCCACTTTCTCTAACAGTGACTGTGTTCGTCCCAAAAATACTGTGCATCGACGTCGCCGGAAATCACGTCAATTAGCACGTGATGCTGTACCTGTATCAGTTCAAATTGCACGAGACAGTCGCTCTTGTCGTCAGCAGGACAATAAACTTTTTGTAGATTTGGACTTTAATGGCAAGGTCATACCATTCCAGCTCGATACCGGAGCTGCTGTTTCATTGCTCAATCACGACACGTACAAACAACTGGGCAAACCTCCATTGCGTGCCGCAAATGTTCAGTTAAAAAGTTATTCAGGACAGCAGATCCTTGTGTTAGGACAGTGCACTCTTCTTGCTACTTACAAGGGACAAACAAAACTTGTGTCATTTTACGTTCTTCGTTCTTCTACTGCAGTGAACTTGTTTGGTTTAGATTTATTTCAATTGTTTAACATGTCTATTGTAAATCAGGTCCTATCAGTGAATCAGACTGTGCCTTCAGACAGTGTTTCTCGTCTGTGTGAAGATTTTGCCGACATTTCTGCACCGGGCCTTGGTTACGCTAAGAACTATGAAGCACATTTGGAACTGAAAGTAAACGTGCAACCGAAATTTTTCCGAGCGCGCAATGTTCCCAACGCTTTGCGTGATGAGGTCGCAAGAACATTAAACGATTTAGCATCACAAGGTGTGAGTGAATGTGCGCAATGCCTCTTGCATTTCAGCTCCGCTTCATCGCTTACGCCGTACAAGTGTTCCGTTCGTCTGGACGACGGAATGCGAACGCGCCTTTCGCCAGTTGAAATCGGCGTTGCTTTCTAATACTTGCCTTACGCCATTCGATCCCCAGAAACCCCTTTTGTTGATGGTAGATGCATCGGATTTCGGGATCGGTGCTGTGCTTGCGCACAAAGTTGGCTCACATGATCGCCCTATTGCCTTTGCGTCAAAATTGCTCTCGTCTGCGCAAAGAAATTATTCACAGATAGAGAAAGAAGCTTTGGCTCTCGTGTTTGGTGTTACTAAGTTCCATGATTTCTTGTATGGTCGTCACTTTACCATCATCACAGACCACAAACCTTTGACGTCGCTTTTTCATCCGAACAAGCCTGTACCTCCGCGTACAGCGCAGAAATTCATTCGCTGGTCTATTTTCCTCTCGCAGTACCGCTACGATATCTTGTATCGGTCCACTGCTAAGCACGGCAACGCTGATGCGTTGTCCCGTTTGCCTGTTGCTGAGGATAAAGCATTCGATTCTTCCGAACTTGCTTTCATGTTCATTGATGCGGAAACCGATGAAGTGGTCGAATTGTTTCCGATTGATTTTCATCGTGTAGCTACAGCCACAGCTGCTGACCCTGTCCTTGCTACCGTTTTGCGTTTTGTTGCTACGCCATGGCCTTTGTCAAAGTCTCGGATCGAGGATCCGTTGGTTCGCCGATTTTTTGCTCATAAGGAGAGACTTTTTGTTCGACGTGGTGTTTTGTTGTTGCGTTCTGATAATGATCAGTCCAGAGTCGTGGTCCCACGTTCGTTACAGCCCTCTGTATTACGGCTTCTTCACCAAGGACATTGGGGTATAGTGCGAACGAAACAACTTGCTCGTCAGCACTGTACTTGGTTCGGAATCGATGCTGCGATTACGAATATGTGTTCTTTTTGCATGGCGTGTGCCGAACAACAATCCGCACCGCCGCGGAAAGTCTTTGCATGGCCAAAAGCCACTTCCCCTTGGCAACGCTTGCACATCGATTTTGCTGGTCCATTCTGGAATGCTCGATGGTTGGTTCTGGTAGATGCCTTCAGTAATTTTCCTTTTGTTGTCCAGATGTCTTCCACGACGTCCTCTGCCACCATCCAAGCGTTGTCTGCTATCTTTTGCATTGAAGGTCTTCCACAGACTATTGTTTCCGACAATGGCCCACAATTCATGTCCGCAGAATTTCAGTCATTCTGCCAGGCCAATGGTATTCAACATCTGACATCCGCGCCGTTTTCGCCTCAGTCAAACGGTGCCGCTGAACGATTGGTCCGGACTTTCAAGTCACCGATGTGAAGTTGAAAGAGTCGCATTCTCGGGAGGACGCGTTGTTGCTCTTTTTGTCCTCGTATCGCTCTCAGCCCCGAGATGGTCGCTCGCCGGCTGAGTTGCTCCACGGTCGTCCTCATCGAACCTTGATGTCATTGCTGCACCCGCCGCATCAGGTTCCTGTGCAGCGGCAGAGCTTTTGCTCCAGGCGACGTTGTATTCTATCGCAACTATCGAGGTTCACGGCGTTGGCTCGCAGGGCGCATTCTTCGCTGCCTCGGCCGCGCGATGTATTTGGTTTTGGGGGCCTCTGGTGAGGTGCGTCGGCATCTCAATCAGCTGCGCCTCTGTCGTCGCACGGGTTCTGCCGCTCCCCGTCTGCTTTCAGCGACGGTGCCGTCCGGTCGGCGCCCTGGGGACCCATCTACTGGCTCGCCTCATCCCCAGGTGTTACCGACGATGCCTTCCATTTTGCCCCATGGCGGCGCGCCGCCGCCGCCGCCGCCGCCTGTTCTCCCGCCGGCGCCGCCCGCATTCGACGCTTCGATGCAGCCGCCAAGCGCCTCCCCGGGTCACGCGCCGCCGATCGCTTCCCGTGACCAGCTGTCCTCCGCCATGGAACTCTTGCCCGCTCCGGACCACATGACGTCATCGCGCGTCGGATACCCCGACGCAATGGAGGTCGACCCTTCGGCCCCTCCTGTCTCTTTACGGGCGCATACACCGCATGTTGACGTGCACCCTGGTCTAGGTTTTCAGGCGTTTCCTAGCTCCCCTCGGACCGAATGGCCGGGTGCGGGTGGCACAGCCTCGCCTGTTGTTAGGCTCCCCACCTCATCGCATAGGTCAACATGGGGTCCTCCCCACGGCGGGCGGAAGCCTTATCATACGATCGTTCGCCGATTTGCGGGGGAGGAATGTGGTGTCACCGCCAGACACCACGCTTGCTAGGTGGTAGCTTAAATCGGCCGCGGTCCATTTAGTACATGTCGGACCCACGTGTCGCCACTGTGTGATCTCAGACCGAGCGCCACCACAAGGCAGGTCTCGAGTTAAGATATAGCATTCGCCCCAGTTGCCGGTAAGCGGATCTAAATCCCCTATTCAGTCACTCGTTGACCACGATGGCACCGAAACAGAGGACGACCGAAGAAAGGCAGAAATACTGAATTCAGTGTTCCGAAACTGTTTCACTGCGGAAAATCGTAACACGGTCCCTGACTTCAGCCGTCGCACGGACGCCAAAATGGAAAATATTGAAATAAACGATATCGGAATTGAAAAACAACTGCTATCACTTAGTAGCGGAAAAGCATCCGGACCAGACGAGATACCCTTAAGATTCTACAGTGATTATGCTAAAGAACTTGCCCCCTTTCTATCAGCAATTTATCGTAGATCGCTGGAAGAACGTAAAGTACCTAGCGACTGGAAGAAAGCGCAGGTCGTTCCCATTTTCAAGAAGGGTCATAAATCAGATGCGAATAATTATAGGCCTATTTCGCTTACGTCAATCTGTTGTAGAATAATGGAACATGTTTTGTGTTCTCGTATTATGACGTTCTTAGATAATACAAATCTCCTTCATCATAACCAACATGGATTCCGCAAACAGAGATCATGTGAAACTCAGCTCGCCCTATTTGCCCAAGAAATTCACAGTGCCGTAGACACTGGCGAGCAGATTGATGCCGTATTCCTGGACTTCAGGAAGGCATTTGATACGGTTCCGCACTTACGTTTAGTGAAAAAAATACGAGCTTACGGAATATCGGACCAGGTTTGTGATTGGATTCAGGATTTCCTAGAAGAAAGAACACAACATGTCATTCTTAACGGTTCAAAATCTGCAGATGTAGAGGTAATTTCGGGAGTACCGCAGGGAAGCGTGATAGGACCTTTATTGTTTACAATATACATAAATGACTTAGTTGACAACATCGATAGCTCCGTGAGGCTATTTGCAGATGACACGGTTGTCTACAAGAAAGTAGCGACATCAGAAGACTCGTACGTACTCCAGGAGGACCTGCAGAGGATTAATGCATGGTGCGACAGCTGGCAGCTTTCCCTAAACGTAGATAAATGTAATATAATGCGCATACATAGGGGCAGAAATCCATTCCAGTACGATTATGCCATAGGTGGTAAATCATTGGAAGCGGTAACGACCGTAAAATACTTAGGAGTTACTATCCGGAGCGATCTGAAGTGGAATGATCACATAAAACAAATAGTGGGAAAAGCAGGCGCCAGGTTGAGATTCATAGGAAGAATTCTAAGAAAATGTGACTCATCGACGAAAGAAGTAGCTTACAAAACGCTTGTTCGTCCGATTCTTGAGTATTGCTCATCAGTATGGGACCCTTACCAGGTTGGACTAGTAGAAGAGATAGACATGATCCAGCGAAAAGCAGCGCGATTCGTCATGGGGACATTTAGTCAGCGCGAGAGCGTTACGGAGATGCTGAACAAGCTCCAGTGGCGGACACTTCAAGAAAGGCGTTACGCAATACGGCGAGGTTTATTATCGAAATTACGAGAGAGCACATTCCGGGAAGAGATGAGCAACATATTACTACCGCCCACATATATCTCGCGTAATGATCACAACGAAAAGATCCGAGAAATTAGAGCAAATACGGAGACTTACAAGCAGTCGTTCTTCCCACGCACAATTCGTGAATGGAACAGGGAAGGGGGGATCAGATAGTGGTACAATAAGTACCCTCCGCCACACACCGTAAGGTGGCTCGCGGAGTATAGATGTAGATGTAGATGTAGATGTACGACGACTTTGCTAGCGACTACACTGACGAAGTCTTTCTCTCATTTGCCGAGAGACAGTTACAATAGCCTTCAGCTAAGTCCATGGCTACGACCTAGCAAGGCGCCATTAACCGTATCTGAAGAGAGTCTTATTTGTATTATCAACAGCGATGTACCACAACATGGAATAAAGTTAAGTATTTGAGGAGCTGCATACTTTTCTTATTAGAATTCACTACTTATCCTGTTCCAGAATTCACGCCCGTCTGCGTTAGATTTAGGCCGCCTCTATCTACAAGGTGTTGGCACATTTACCAACACATCAGTACGTAAAGCACCTCTGATGTGCAAGGTCAGCATTAAGTCTTCCCCTAATTACAGAAATTTGTTTCTAAGGGACTGTACTACAGCTATCCGGTCTGTTGCAAATCGTAGCTTAACTCATATCGATTTTATTAATACACCTGTACATACGCTATAACAGTATCTGATTTATGGTCTCTTTGTCTGTCTGTCTGTCTCTCTCTCTCTCTCTCTCTCTCTCTCTCTCTCTCTCTCTCTCTGTCCCTCTCTCTATCTATCTATCTCTCTTACAGGCTGCGTAGTTCAGAAGTGCTGCTGCCGCAATACTGTCTACGCAAAAGAAAGCACAATGTGTTTTGTGATTTCGTGAAACACGGTTGCATATTACAGTTTTCAATAAAACCAACAGCTCGCTAACTGTATGCACACAACCGACTGTAACTGGTTATCTCTTTTACCACATATTGACGGAATATTGTTGATAGGTCCATACTTGACACTCTTATACAACCACTCGCTCGAAGAAAGATCCGTAGCAAAAGACTTGAAAATTGCACAGGTCACACTAATATTCAAAAAAGGCAGTAGTAGTAATCCACTATCATTAATGTCGATACGCAGCAGGATTTTTGAGTTCGGACATCGAGAGTTACCGCAAAGAGAACGGTCTACTGACTAGTCAACATGGATTTAGAAAACATCGTTCTTGTGATACACAACTAGCTCTTTACTCACACCAAGTGTTGAGTGCTATTGACAAGATATTTCAAATTGATTCCGTCTTTCTAGATTTCCAGAGGCCTTTCCACACTATACCACACAAGCGGCTTGCAGTGAAATTGCGTGCTTATGGAATATTGTTTCAGTTATATGGCTGGATTCATAATTTCCTGGCAGAGAAGTCACAGTTCGTAGTAAGTGACGGAAAGTCATCGAGTAAAACAGAAGTGATTTCTGGCGTTCCCCAAGGTAGTGTTATAGGCCCTCTGCTGTTCCCTATCTATATAAACGATTTAAGAGAGTCAGAGCAACCGTATTAGGATGTTTGCAGATGACGCTGTCGTTTATCGACTAATAAAGCCATCAGAAGATAAAAAAAAATGGCAAAACAATTTAGAAAAGATATCTGAATGGTGCGATCATCGTCATTTGACCCTAAATAACGAAAAGTGTGAGGTAATCCACATTAGTGCTAAAAGGAATCCGTTAAACTTCGGTTACACGGTAAATAAGTCTAATCTAATGGCCATAAATTCAACTAAATACCTAGGAATCACGATTACGAACAACTTAAATTGGGAAGAACACATAGAAAATGTAGTGGGGAAGGTTGTGGTGGTGGTTAGTGTTTAACGTCCCGTCGACAACGAGGTCATTAGAGACGGAGCGCAAGCTCGGGTTAGGGAAGGATTGGGAAGGAAATCGGCCGTGCCCTTTCAAAGGAACCATCCCGGCATGTGCCTGAAACGATTTAGGGAAATCACGGAAAACCTAAATCAGGATGGCCGGAGACGGGATTGAACCGTCGTCCTCCCGAATGCGAGTCCAGTGTGCTAACCACTGCGCTAGTGGGGAAGGCAAAGGAAAGACATATTCTAGTTGGAAATGGTATGGAGCTTTACGCATCAAGGAGATGTCTACGTTCAAAGAGGAGGCAAACAACGTACGAGGAGCGTTCAGTAAGTAATGTGACAATTTTCTTTTCTGGAAGCAACTTGGTTTTATTCAGGAGACCAATACATCGTATTATTAATGAGTCTTTTGACTACGAAACACGTTTTTTCGGCATAATCTCTGACGGCCCTAACGTCATCTTAATGGGAGTGCCTCTATGCCCGCATAGTACCACTCTACTGGTCGGTGTCGTAGCCAATGTCTTGCGGCATCAGTAACTTGCGCTTCACCCAAGTACTGCACCACAATGAAGTGAATCCTCCACTGGGCCAAGCAGATGGAGGTCCTGGTTGTAGAGTGGGTGGGGAAGAACAGTACAGTGAAATTATATCAGCTCGTCTTGGATGGGTAGACTTTTGTGTTGTCCCGGAGAAGGGGAAGTTTGTTTCCATTTTATTGTAGACGAACACGGTGAAGCCATTTATTAGATTTCGAGAGGGTAGCGCAATTTACTTTAGAGTTGATCGGTGTACCATGAGGGAGGACATCAAACACAGTAACATCTTCAGAGTCCCACTGGACCGTCGCCATGACTTTACCCGATGAAAGTGCTGCTCTGAACTTTTTCTTCAGAGGGGAGATGGTGTGGAGTCACTCCATGGATTCCCGTTTTGTTTCCAGTTCGAACTGATGAACCCATGTTTCATCGCCAGTGACGACGTTCGTCAAAAAATTGTCACCATCAGCCTTCTCACGATCAGCCTCGCAACGTGCAAGCACTTGAGCGGTATGGTTTATCGTTGCTCTTTGTGGTGTTCTGTTAGTCAGTGGGCACAAAACTTTGAGTACCCTATCTGGTGGACGAGTGTGCCAGCACTACCAACAGAGACGTCCAGTCGGACAGCGAGGTGTTTGATTGTGAACCGTCGATCACCTCGAATTAGAGTGTCCGCACGCTCCAACTTTTACAGGAGATATAGCAAGGTATAGATGGTGTGACGTCCATGACATTCAGTGAGAGCATTGACATCCATATACCGGAACAAGTAAAGCCAAAGACAGTGGTGGTATTGGACGACGCTGCTGTGCAGAACCAAGATCAAATTCGGCGATATTTCTATTTCGATCGCCCTACGAATAGAGAGAGAGAGAGAGAGAGACGGCTGCGATGTATTTTATCTGAGACATATTCCAGAATCCCAAAACAGCTGGTGGGATATAAAGCAAATCTAATTATAACGTTCAAAGAGAACAATCTGAATATCAAACGCATATTCCTGGGTACGAACTGATACGTTGTTCAATGATTTTGCAAAGATATGTGCAGATTGCTGGAACAACTCACAGTTTGGGTTTCTCATTATTGATAAAACAAGGAATGATGCCAAGTACAGCCAGGAGTTCCTATATATATATATAGTCGTGCATAGAGATGAGTACATCACCATGGATAAATTTCCAAGCATGCCGGGAGCTTCATTTGATAGGATGGGTGTCCATGGACAAAACATTGGCTTATACAAGGACGCGAAAGCACAAACTCTTGAAGGTAAAATTGGAGGCGTACGCATGGACCTAAAGACAAATTGTCATACCCTTCTGAGACTGAACAGTACAATAAATGATCGGGTTAATGCAATCTATTAAAAAATAAACGCCTTAACTGAAGGGGAAATAGCTGTTATTGAGAAGGGAATATTGTACGAACGGGTTAACGCAACTGAAAAGAAAATAGGCGATCTAACTAAAGGCAAAATAGCTGTTACCGAGAATCGGAAGCAGCGTAATAAATAGAAGAGCGGATATATAAATTCCGATTAGTATTCAACTAGACGTCGACTAAGCAAAAAGTCATTGAGTCATGGAAGGCCGTTGTTGAGATGTTACGGTTGCTGAGGCTAGGGCATTTGAGCGGTAGCAGACACTGCGAGAAACCTTTAAACCAAATACTGAATCTCACAACGGCGACGATGACGCTATTGTCGATTTGATTAAACGTCAAAGCGACTCTAGGACAGACAAAACATTCGGTGTCAGGGGTGAGAAACCATAAATGTTGGGCACACTGCCTATAACTTTAAACGATAAAACAATACCCATCGGCTTTAAGCAGTTTGAAAGAACGCCCGGTCTGTTGTTGTTGTTGTCTTCAGTCCTGAGACTGGTTTAATGCAGCTCTCCATGCTACTCTATCCTGTGCAAGCTTCTTCATCTCCCAGTACTTACTGCAACCTACATCCTTCTGAATCTGCTTAGTGTATTCATCTCTTGGTCTCCCTCTACGATTTTTACCCTCCACGCTGCTAAATTTGTGATCCCTTGATGCCTCAGAACATGTCCTACCAACCAGTCCCTTCTTCTTGTCAAGTTGTGCCACAAACCTCTCCTTTCCCCAATTCTTTTCAATACCTCCTCATTAGTTATGAGATCTACCCATCTAATCTTCAGCATTATTCTGTAGCACCATATTTCGAAAGCTTCTATTCTCTTCGTGTCCAAACTATTTATCGTCCATGTTTCACTTCCATACATGGCTACACTCCATATAAATACTTTCAGAAACGACTTCCTGCCACTTATATCTATACTCGATGTTAACAAATTTCTCTTCTTCAGAAACGCTTTCCTTGCCATTGCCAGTCTACATTTTATATCCTCTCTACTTCCACCATCATCAGTTATTTTGCTCCCCAAATAGCAAAACTCCTTTACTACTTTAAGTGTCTCATTACCTAATCTAATTCCCTCAGCATCAACAGACTTAATTCGACTACATTCCATCATCCTCGTTTTGCTTTTGTTGATGTTCATCTTATATCCTCCTTTCAAGACACTGTCCATTCCGTTCAATTGCTCTTCCAAGTCCTTTGCTGTCTCTGACAGAATTACAATGTCATCGGCGAACCTCAACGTTTTTACTTCTTCTCCATGGACTTTAACACCTACACCGAATTTTTCTTTTGTTTCCTTTACTGCTTGCTCAATATACAGATTGAATAACATCGGGGAGAGGCTACAACCCTGTCTCACTCCCTTCCCAACCACTGCTTCCCTTTTATGCCCCTCGACTCTTATAACTGCCATCTGGTTTCTGTACAAATTGCAAATAGCCTTTCGCTCCCTGTATTTGACCCCTGCCATCTTTAGAATTTGAAAGAGAGTATTCCAATCAACATTGTCGAAAGCTTTCTCTTAGTCTACAAATGCCAGAAATGTAGGTTTGCGTTTTCTTAATCTATTTTCTAAGATAAATCGTATGGTCAGAATTGCCTCACGTGTTCCAACATTTCTGCGGAATACAAACTGATCTTCGCCGAGGTCGGCTTCTACCAGTTTTTCCATTCTTCTGTAAAGAATTCGCGTTAGTATTTTGCAGCTGTGACTTATTAAACTGATAGTTCGGTAATTTTTACATCTGTCAACATCTGCTTTCTTTGGGATTGGAATTATTATATCCTTCTTGAAGTCTGAGGATATTTCGCCTGTCTCATACATCTTGCTCACCAAATGGTAGAGTTTTGTCAGGACTGGCTCTCCCAAGGCCCGGTCTACAGAACTTTATTTTCCTAAGACCCACAAAAATGTAAATTATTCGCCTAAAGATCTGTAAATGCATCGTGAAATACTGCTTTTGACTGATCTGCATAAGAACACGAAAGCCGAAACAAATTGCAATACAAGTCCATTATAAAACCAATATTGCCTGATGGAAAAAGCAGCTGAGGTGATGGTACTGACATTCAGCACAAAAGAGTGAACAATCGACTCCCGCAGTACAGATCTTACGACGACACCAGTGAGTCCCAGCTACGACTGCTCTTGGCTTCAGCAGCCGCTGGTAGTACAGCTCATTCGAATGAAGCCGTTTCAGTAATTTCTGTCCTTATAGAGAGAAGTATCACTGACTAAGTGTGGAGACTGTAGTTCCGGAACGTCTGAACAGAAGAGTGAAAACCAAAATGTGGATGCAATTTTACACAACTGGCCATTAAAACTGCTACACCACGAAGATGACGTGCTACAGACGCGAAATTTAACCGACAGGAAGAAGATACTGTGAAATGCAAATGATTAGCTCTTCAGAGCATTCACACATGGTTGGCGTCGGTGGCGACACCTACAACGTGCTGACATGAGGAAAGTTTCCAACCGATTTCTCATACACAAACAGCAGTTGACCGGCGTTGCCCGATGAAACGTTGTTGTGATGCCTCGCGTAAGGAGGAGAAATGCATACCATCGCGTTTCCGACTTTGATAACGGTCGGATTGTAGCCTATCGCGATTGCGGTTTGTCGTATCGCGACATTGCTGCTCGCGTTGGTCGAGAGCCAATGACTGTTAGCAGAATATGGAATCGGTGGGTTCAGGAGTGTAATACGCAACGCCGTGCTGGATCCCAACGGCCTCGTATCACTAGCAGTCGAGATGACAGCCATCTTATCCGCATAGCTGTAACGGATCGTGCAGCCACGTCTCGATCTCTGAGTCAACAGATGGGGACGTTTGCAAGACATCAACCATCTGCACGAACAGTTCGACGACGTTTGCAGCAGCATGGACTATCAGGTCGGAGACTATGGCTGCGGTTACCGTTGACGCTGCATTACAGACATGAGCGCCTGCGATGGTGTACTCAATGACGAACCTGGGTGCATGAATGGCAAAACGTAATTTTTTCGTATGAATCCAGGTTCTGTTTACAGAAGCGTGCATTCGTCATCGCCGTACTGACGTATCACCCAGGGCGATGGTATGGGGTGCCATTAGTTACACGTCTCGGTCACCTCTTGTTCGCATTGATGGCACTTTGAACAGTGGACGTTGCATTTCAGATGTTTTACGACCTGAGACTCTACCCTTCATTCGATCCCTGTGAAACCCTACATTTCAGCAGGATAATGCACGACCGCATGTTGCAGGTCCTGTACGGGCCTTTCTGGATACAGAAATTGTTCGACTGCTGCCCCAGGGCAGCACATTCTCCAGATCTCTCACCAATTGAAAACGTCTGGTCAATGGTGGCCGAGCAACTGGCTCGTCACAATACGCCAGTCACTACTCTTGATGAACTGTGGTATCTTGTTGAAGCTGCATGGGCAGCTGTACCTGTACACGCCATCCAAAATCTGTTTGACTCAATGCCCAGGCGTATCAAGGCCGTTATTACGGCCAGAGGTGGTTGTTCTGGGTACTGATTTCTAAGGATCTATTCACCCAAATTGCGTGAAAATGTAATCACATGTCAGTTCTAATATAATATATTTGTCCAATGAACACCCGTTTATCATCTAAATTTCTTCTTGGTGTAGCAATTTTAATGGCCAGTAGTGTATCTTCGTGGCTCACACGAATGGATCGATTGGCAAGACAGCCAAGTCACTAGGAGAGGAAGCCGAAAGGCACGCGTTAAAGCTCACGCAGGCTGGTGTGAGGTCTGGAACAGGTAAAGTAATTATACTAGCAACTAAAGTACTTAGCTTCTTGAATACTTAATTTTAATCCATAATTGGTGAACATCGGTCTGCTGGTACATGCATCACAAGATTCATAGCAAATGGTAATGGCGCCTTGCTAGGTCGTAGCAAATGACGTAGCTGAAGACTATGCTAACTATCGTCTCGGCAAATGAGAGCGTAATTTGTCAGTGAACTATCGCTGACAAAGTCGGCTGTACAACGGGGGCGAGTGCTAGGAAGTCTCTCTAGACCTGCCGTGTGGCGGCGCTCGGTCTGCCATCACTGACAGTGGCGACACGCGGGTCCGACGTATACTAACGGACCGCGGCCGATTTAAAGGCTACCGCCTAGCAAGTGTGGTGTCTGGCGGTTACACCACAATATCCTCTCACAAATAATCATAGAAAATACTGACCGTTATGCCTTTCCACGTCAGGTATTAGTGCGCAAAGGGCTTTTTTGGAGAATTTAGTTAAATGACACAATTTTCTACTGTTGCATGTTTACAGAGAAAGTACTGGTGGCAATTGCTTTAGTTCTTGCAATATAATCTGAGGTAAGAAATAAAAAACACATACATAGTTATACACATTTTTATTCAGTAATCATACACAGGGCACACTACATCAACAGGTTCTTTCAGCATGTATTTCTCTCAAACTTTTTGGCAGTACATTAGTTTTCTTTGGCACCTATTCACCCCCTGTTCGAAGTCGTCTACATACACACGGGGATACTCTGCAATTTCTCTAAACACAGCTTCAGCACTTGTCAACCACCTGTTGCGTCTTTCCAGCGCAATGGATAACATCCTAGCAGATCGAGTTTTTAACGGTGGAGTGCTGTAGATAAATGGATGTGTGACCCGATACCATTGTACACTCTTATAAAGGATAGAGTTAGAACAGCTTAGTAAATGTTCTGAGGAGGACGGCTCAGATGATACTCAGCGCTCAACTGCTGCTTAATGTGATTTTGCACGACACAGTTCATCCTGGTCCACCTCCATAAACAGCACTTTAGTACTTTTAGCTGCATTTTCGATCTCTATCACAACACGTCAGTCTCTATCCGCAGTTGCCTCTAGACCAATATTGAAAGGCTTTGAACATTACGAGTGCTACGGAAATTCCACTGTAAAATACACAGGAGAGAGCTGATAGGTGGAAAGAGTGCGTTGAAGGCTTCTATGAGGGGGAAGATTTGTCTGATGTGATGTAAGAAGAAGTAACAGAAGTCGATTTAGAGGAGGTAGGGAATACAGTACTAGAATTATAATTTATGAGAGTTTTGAAGGAGATAAGCTCAAAAAAAGACAGAAGAGACAGATAACATTCCATCACAATTTCTAAAATCATTGGGGGAAATGTCACCAAAACAACTATTCACGTTGGTGTGTAGAATGTATGAGCCTGGCGACACACCATCTGACTTTCGGAAAAATATCATCCACACAATTCCGAAGACTGCAAGGGCTGAGAAGAATTATCGCACAAACAATAGCTCTTGCATCCAAGTTGCTGCCAAGAACAGTATACAGAAGAATGGAAAAGAAAATTGAGGATATGCTAGATGACGATCAGTTGTACTTTAGAAAAGGTAAGGGCACCAGAGAGGCAATTCTGACGTTGCGGTTAATAATCGCAGCAAGAATCAAGGCACATTCATCGGACTTGTCGACCTGGAAAAAGCGTTCGACAGTGTAAAATAGTGTTCGAAATTCTGAGAAAAATAGGGGTAAGCTACAGGGTGAAACGGGTAATACGTACAGTTGGGAGGTTACCCTCATCTGTGGCATCTAGTAGTCAGGCCTACTAGATGAGTGGCCTGCCGAGCGAGTGCTTTTATTATTCGTACATAAGAAATATTTACATGATTATCATACCCACTGCAACTATACTTGAAATTAGAGCCCTAGTACGTAACAAGCTATAATTTATTCTCGCCTCTACTTCTTAACGCAACGGAATTGATAACGCATCTGATTAATAGCTTGTGCACATTTCTGATGGACTCACTCCACCCTGGCAAGACGACATTTCCTTTCTGTGGCATATATTTTAACCAAAGCTTGGGCATACTAGCAAAAATTGGATCTTATAGTATAATGCCTCAACAAAATGGCTACCCACAACTCAGTAATCAAGACCACCATTTGTTTCATATATCTCCTCTTTTATTATAATAAATTCTTTCACGCTAATGATGCATAATTTCTTGCATTACACTTAAACACAATAGTTAAACAAGGGATTCTCCACCCAATGGGCATGACATTACATAAACATTTTACTACTCTATGGTCTTCTAATGTTTCTGTTTATTGCTACTGTGCAATTTCTGTATTGGTAAGGAATCTTTCGCTATTTCATCCTCTCCCATACTCTCATAAGCTCATTCATTAGCAACATGACGAATTTATTGACTGTCGGGCTGTACTACGGAAAATCGTGCTTGACCCACTGTATCTGAAATTAATTCGCTACTGTCTCATACAAATGACACAGATTAAATATACAAAATAAATCACATTGGCAGTATAAAACACATCTCAAAAATAAAACGTTTGGTTATCTACTCGTTCTGCTTTCCCACATCAATCAATAGTCATCCCAGATTCACGCGTCACTGACCCACTTAACAAATTTCCCTGCCACAAACTCTGGAGGATTTATGCACATCGCCCTGTGCAATGCAGCCCACATGATGTTGCCGGGTAGATGGCTGACTCACCTTAATTCTCTCTCAGAGTAGCAGAATATCAAGCTAGCGTCACACGAATGTATCTCATAATGGAAATTTTTGGTATCTTAATTATCTCACACACGGATCCTCGACTGAAAACTTGGACAAGTACTTCTGATTCTTTATTGTCTCATAGTCTGGTTGAGACTCACACTGTACTCACATGTGGAACTGCTTGTCTCTAATTCAAGTTCTGCACGCGCAAGTATTTCATCTTAATATTACCACACGAAAGTATTTCATCTTATAATTACAACGCGTGGTTTCATTGTACGGGTCACACTCGCGCAGTGATACATGAACGCGCGAGGTATTATAACGAGTGTACAGACCTCCGATTAGTCAGTCTGCATTAGTCTGCATTTGTCTGCACCAGTCTGCATTAGTCTGCATTAGTCTACTGTCAAGTTTCAGTTTGCGCCTAATAAGATTATCATATTCCTGTACATAGCCATGTAGATAAATGACTAGGCACTTTGTCAAGTATCAGAGATATGTGAGAATGAGATTAACGTACCAAGACCAAAGGAACTTCAGATTGTCAATTGTAAATAGCATCCAGAACCAAGTTAAGTTATTTTTATGCTTGTTGTTATTTTAATAAATGTGTGTGAAAATTAATCAAGTTCTTTCTAAAGTTGGTTACCTTCAATCTGCTACTCTAAGCGTGCAAGTGGCATTTCTATCGTCTGACCTAACGGCAGAAGATAAACATGCCACGATAAGACCACGAGACATATTGCTGACACTCACCTACTTCGCTAGAGCGACAAGTCAAATAAGCTGATGGTGTGTGTACCGAAGGTCTTACAGTATGCACACCACAGTTGGTCACTTTCGAAGAATCCTACGTTCCCCACGAATTTTACCTGCCTATCTTTTTCCCTACAATTCACATGAGCCTCACACCAAAAGTTTCTGAAAAGAGAAATCATTATTTTTATCTACTCTTAAATATTCCACATGCATACCACATTCATTTAATTTTGTTTTTATGGAGCACACATAAAGCAAGTCTTCACACCTCAGGAACCAGCGACAGAGTGCTGGAACATGGCCGTTCATCCGGTCATCCTGCACTTCCGCAGAGGTGGGGGAGGACCTTGCCACTGTATTGTTCAGCTAGTGCTCTGGTACACTTCCTCTCTTTGGGTCGGCCAGAGGTGACCAGAGGACTGTCTCGAAGATGATTATAGAATCTATCTTCACTATCTGTGGTCAACAGACGACCAGCCATTCATCCAATTCGCAATGGCCAAACTGGATGTAGGGATCTATTTTTAAGGAAGTGCACATCTGAATAATTAAATATACACTCCTGGAAATTGAAATAAGAACACCGTGAATTCATTGTCCCAGGAAGGGGAAACTTTATTGACACATTCCTGGGGTCAGATACATCACATGATCACACTGACAAAACCACAGGCACATAGACACAGGCAACAGAGCATGCACAATGTCGGCACTAGTACAGTGTATATCCACCTTTCGCAGCAATGCAGGCTGCTATTCTCCCATGGAGACGATCGTAGAGACGCTGGATGTAGTCCTGTGGAACGGCTTGCCATGCCATTTCCACCTGGCGCCTCAGTTGGACCAGCGTTCGTGCTGGACGTGCAGACCGCGTGAGACGACGCTTCATCCAGTCCCAAACATGCTCAATGGGGGACAGATCCGGAGATATTGCTGGCCAGGGTAGTTGACTTACACCTTCTAGAGCACGTTGGGTGGCACGGGATACATGCGGACGTGCATTGTCCTGTTGGAACAGCAAGTTCCCTTGCCGGTCTAGGAATGCTAGAACGATGGGTTCGATGACGGTTTGGATGTACCGTGCACTATTCAGTGTCCCCTCGACGATCACCAGTGGTGTACGGCCAGTGTAGGAGATCGCTCCCCGCACCATGATGCCGGGTGTTGGCCCTGTGTGCCTCGGTCGTATGCAGTCCTGATTGTGGCGCTCACCTGCACGGCGCCAAACACGCATACGACCATCGTTGGCACCAAGGCAGAAGCGACTCTCATCGCTGAAGACGACACGTCTCCATTCGTCCCTCCATTCACGCCTGTCGCGACACCACTGGAGGCGGGCTGCACGATGTTGGGGCGTGAGCAGAAGACGGCCTAACGGTGTGCGGGACCGTAGCCCAGCTTCATGGAGACGGTTGCGAATGGTCCTCGCCGATACCCCAGGAGCAACAGTGTCCCTAATTTGCTGGGAAGTGGCGGTGCGGTCCCCTACGGCACTGCGTAGGATCCTACGGTCTTGGCGTGCATCCGTGCGTCGCTGCGGTCCGGTCCCAGGTCGACGGGCACGTGCACCTTCCGCCGACCACTGGCGACAACATCGATGTACTGTGGAGACCTCACGCCCCACGTGTTTAGCAATTCGGCGGTACGTCCACCCGGCCTCCCGCATGCCCACTATACGCCCTCGCTCAAAGTCCGTCAACTGCACATACAGTTCACGTCCACGCTGTCGCGGGATGCTACCAGTGTTAAAGACTGCGATGGAGCTCCGTATGCCACGGCAAACTGGCTGACACTGACGGCGGCGGTGCACAAATGCTGCGCAGCTAGCGCCATTCGACGGCCAGCACCGCGGTTCCTGGTGTGTCCGCTGTGCCGTGCGTGTGATCATTGCTTGTACAGCCCTCTCGCAGTGTCCGGAGCAAGTATGGTGGGTCTGACACACCGGTGTCAATGTGTTCTTTTTTCCATTTCCAGGAGTGTATAAATTGTCCTTCTTTCCTACATTGATATCCAGGCTTCAGTGTATTAAATAAAATGATGTTATTATACAAAAAATGCTGTTCTGACAAGAACAATCAAGTATGTTGTTGTTCATATTTTGTATGTCGGGCAGCACTGTACCCTTGCACAATAAGTACAAAAACCCGAGAATGAATAATAACAGTTGACGACCAGGAACGAAAAGCTTAGATTAGAGAGAGTATAAGACAAGAATGCAGTCTTCTCCACCCCCTATTGTTCAGTCTGTACATCGAGGAAGCAATGATGGGAATAGAAGGAAGGTTCAGGAGTGGAATTAACATTCGAGGTGAAAGGATATCAATTATACGATTCGCTGATGACATTGCTATTCTGAGTGAAAGTGAAGAAGAACTGCATGACATGCTGAATGGAATGAACAGTCTGATGAGTACAGAACACTGATTGAGAGTAAACCGAAGAAAGACGAAGGTTATGAGTAGTAGCAGAAATCAGAACAGCGAGAAACTTAACATGAGGATGAATTTAAGGAAGTGTGCTATATATACAGCAAAATAACCAATGATGGACAGAGCAAGGATGCATCAAAAGCAGATTAGCACAGGCAAAAATTGCATTCCTGGCCAAGAGAGGTCTACTGTTATCAAACATCGGCCTTACTTTGAGGAAGAAATTTTTGAGAATGTATGTCTGGGGCATAGCATTGTGTGGTGGTGAAACATGGAGTGTGGGAAAACCGGAACAGAAGAGAACAGAAGAATTTGAGACGTGGTGCTACAGACGAATGTTGAAAATTAGGTGGATTTACAAAGTAGGGAACGAAGAGGTTCTATGCAGAATCGGAGAGGAAAGGAATATGTGGAAATCACTGACAAGGAGAAGGGACAAGATGAAAGGACGTAGACTGAAAGTGCTACTCTGAGATGAAGAGGTTGGCACAGGAAAGGAATTCGTGGTAGGCCTCCTAAATCCATCAGAAGATTGATGACACAAGTTAAACTACCTATATTCTTGAGATATGCAAACCGGCCAGTGTGGCCGAGTGGCTCTAGGCGCTTCAGTCTGGAACTGCGCAACCGCTACGGTCGCAGCTTCGAATCCTGCCTCGGGCATGGATGTGTGTGTGGTGTGCATACTTTAAGACCTTCGGTACACACACCATCTGATTATTTGACTTGTCGCTCTAACGAAGTAGGCGAGTGTCAGCAATATGTCTCTTGGTCTTATCATGGCGTGTTTATCTTCTGCCGTTAGGTCAGACGATAGAAATGCCACTTGCACGCTTAGAGTAGCAGATTGACAGTGACCAACTAAAACAGAACTTGATTAATTTTCACACACATTTACTAAAATAATAACTATCATAAACCTTACTTAACTTGATTCTGGATGCTATTTACAATTGACAATCTGAAGTTCCTTTGGTCTTGGTCCGTTAATCTTATTCTCACATATCTCTGATACTTGACAAAGTGTCTATACATATCTCTTCATGGCTACGTACAGGAATATGATAATCTTAATAGGCGCAGACTGAAACTTGACTATAGACTGGTACAGACAAATGCAGACTAATGCAGACTGACTGTTCAGAGGTCTGTACACTCGTTATAATACCTCAAGCGTTCAGGTATCACTGCGCGAGTGTGATCCATGAGGAGAAAAGTTCTACATTAGCAGCAATCTCATTGGCTGCGTGACATATTAATACGCAGATCGACGGAAGCAGAATATGGTCCGTCTCTAAGACAGCGCCATCTCGTAGTGCGGAGATGGACGAGTGCTGCATCTGCGCTGTTGTGCTTAGCGGGACGCGCTCTAGTGGGAAAGCTGTGTATGCGCTGACTATGTGGTTCTATGTACACAACAGTGTGATGTCGTTAGGCTAGTTAGGTTTAAGTAGTTTTAAGTTCTAGGGGACTGATGACCCCAGATGTTAAGTCCCATAGTGCTCAGAGCGATTTGAACCATTTTGAGTATGCAACCCAAGTTCCATGGTGTACTTCCCACCTACGTCTCAAGAAAGTACTCCTACGAGAAAATGAATCCGATAAAAGTCTGCTCTGCATGAGGATTATCGCCAGTCGTCCATCGCACGCTCCATTCGAGCATGGAACACAGAAGGCAGGAGTGACAGTTGTGTCAGAAATACCATCCACCACAACCCGTACAGTGGATTCTGAAGAGTGTATGTAGGTAGATATATCGAATAGCAGCGGCCCTAGCAAAGTGCCTTGAGGAAAGCTGGACGCCAGCTTCGCTTCTGACGAGGCCTCTCCATTTCAACCGACATGCTATGTTACTAGAGAACAGTTTGTAAACACAGTAGCCAGGTGCCGCCCTCAGCTGCACTGCTGGCTCTCTCTGGGCGGGTGGGCAGTGCCTTAAACCTGAGATGCAGCCTCCGGCGTCCGATGCGGCGCGGATAAGGCTCGTGGCTGTCACTGCGGGCGCTGTTAGCATCCGTCTGACGGCTAATGAGTGTACCACACCTCCACTCTCCTCACCAGGTACAGCACGGGCCGCGCAACAGCACCGGCGAGTCTTATCTGCGCCAGACAGACAAATGAGGCGGTTAACAACAGTGGAACCGCCGGCGCCCACCAGTACAGCAGACTCAACAGCTCAGGAAACCACCCGGACGACAGGTGCTTATCTAGCTGCATAGGAAACTACAAACGTATCTCTACAACTTTTTATTCTTTGTGTTAGGAGCAGCCATACACAGAAATTACACCATACCTAAAACAAGCTCGCTGGTGAGGTTGCTATCGTCGGTGAAAATTAGGAAGTACTACAAGACCTATCGAATGGAGTGAACAGTCCAATAAACACACATTACTAATTAGGAGTGAACCGAAGAAAGACGAAAGTAATGAAGATTAACCACAGAGGAATAAAAAGGTTGCTACATAGAGGCGAGAAGGGTGGACTCCTCGATCTTTTTGAGAAGATGTAGATCTTTTGCCACCAAAGAAATGCGAAGTGTAACCTGATCAATGATCAAGTCATAATGAAAAATGCCAATTTCTAGGATTTGTTTGAAAACTGCCTACTTGAAAGCAGTGAAGATCAGTCGCAACCTCACGCCATTATCTAGCAGCCACTTGCATAAGATCTAAACGAGTACCACTTTCATAACACTATATTTACATAACTTATTGCATTAGAATAACACACAAATTCATGAGGGTAACAATTAGAAACAATTAATACGTAAAACTGTCATTTTTCAAAATAAGTGTTCAAAAGCTCACGCTTTTTCATATTCCTCTTATTTCTCGGCCACTAAGTGCGACATATTGAAATGATGCCTACAAGCGCTACTAGCACCAACAAAGTGCATTTTGTAAATAAATTTCACGTTATATCTTTTGTCAAGTAACAACTAATTAGGTTAAGACAGGTCCCAACACGACAAAATATGCAATACTTCCTATAACGTACTTTATGTAGCCATATCAGTTTTATGATTAATTTTAGCCCATGAGGCGTAAACTGTCAGCGTTACGTGCTATAGTAATTTTAAACATCTAGCACATTACAGACAGGAGAAAAAGTAAGAATTGTAATTTTACATAGTTTTACTCATAATAATTTCATGTTACTATACAACATAAATATTACAAAAAATGTCGTCAAAACTGTAAACTTCAGGCGCGGCTCATAGAGGGCGCCATACGCAAAACCTATGTGTACTGTGAAACCAACATATAATCTTACTACAGAAATGGTTGAACTGTGTAAGCATTCACTTGAGCACGAACAACTGCTACAATTCCGCACTGGTATGTAATGTTAACATTAAAAGACAACGATGTGATGGACTTATAAATTTTGTGAATCACATTGTAATATACACTCTTGTATTTGTTTTAGCATTGATAATGACCTGACACAGGTCGAAATCTGATCTGCGTTGTGACTATAAATGTCATATTAAAGCAACTTAATTCTACGACTGATTGCTGCTCTATCTAACCCAGAATAAAAGAAAATTAGAAGCAGATAGATGACGATAAATTTGGATTTAGGAAAAGTAAAGGTACCTGTGAGGTAGGTCTAACGTTAACAATGGAACCAAAAATTTAGAAAAACCAAGACACATTCACAGGATTTGTCTACCTGGGAAAAGTCTTCGAAAATGTAAAATCGTGCAACACTTTCAAAAACATCAGTAAAAGACGTGAAAGCTGTATGGAAAGACGGGTCATGTAAAATACATCCATGAACCAGCATGCAAAAAATAAGAATGGAAGACCAAAAATGAAACGCTCGCACTAGAAAGGGTACAAGGCAGAGGTGTCATTATTCGCTCCTCCTGCTGAACCTATATACAGTAGAATCAATGACGTAAATAAAAGAAAAGTTTAAAGTTTTGGATTGGATTAATATTCTGGGTGGAAGAATATCAATGATATGGTTAGCTGATGAAACTGAAGAAGAACTGCAGGACCCGTTAAATGAAAATTCTGATGAGCAACGAATAAAGACGAAAGTAGTGAGGAATATCAGTAGCGAGTTTGGCGATAAAGTTTACACCAAAACCTGTGACTGCGAATTAGACAAAGTTAAAAAACTGTGCTACAATGGATCGAAAACAACATGTGACGGATGAAGCAAAGAGGATATAAAGAGCAGGCTAGATCAGAGAAAGATTGTATTCCTAGCCAAAGGAAGTCTATTAGCATGAAACACTGACCGTTATTTGAGGAAGACATTTCTGGAATGTACATCTGGAGCACAGCATTCTACGGAAATTAAACATAATGTGTTGGGAGCGAAAAAAGGCGAACGAAGCGTTTGTGACGTGGTGTTGCAAACCAAGTCCAAAGTTAGGTGGACTAGTAAGATAATGAGCGAGGAAAGAGACTGCAAATTTTTTACGTGGAGAGGTTAGTGCAAGAAACGAATTAGTGGCCGGTGGTATCAAACCAGCAAGGTGACTTACAGGTATAACTCAAAAAGAAATCAGTGGATTCTTGTATTACCTACACAAACATGCAGTACGCCGTTGCCGCAAATTCCTTGCAGCAACGCTTTCCATTGAATTATCAATATTTGCCAAAGTGAATACTTCAGTTATTAATCAAATAACAAATATATATAATAAATTATTACATCTATATTAATTAATGTCAAACGTTGAACAGTTAACGCCTACTGCCTATATTTACTTTAGTCTCTCTAACATGCCTTTACTACGTCTGTAGGGAGATCAGTGAGATACTCGTAAAGTCTGAAGATACTTGTAAGTCATAACCGATGATCAAAGGACTCTCATATTTAATATTTACACCAAAAGGGTTGGCACCTACTTTGCAGTGGAACATCACCACAATGAGACTGGTAAATTTGTAATGCAGGGGTTATGAAACAGGCAAATTAGGAATACAGTGGTCATATTTGTTTTTAAAGGGTCGCCTAACGAAAAACAGTTTTAGAGCAAAAGCTCGGTTCTGAGATTCAAATCAAGTCTAAGTTTAATAAGTCATTTATTTTAACATCTCGACATATACCACGTCTGTTGTGTACATAGTTCCGCGTGGTCAGCGCGTACACAACTTTCCCACTAGAGCGCGCCCCGCTAAGCACAACGGCGCAGGCCCAGCGCCCGTCCGTCTCCACACTACGAGATGGCGCTGTCTTAGAGACGGACCAAATTCTGCTTCCGCCGATCCGCGTATTAATATGTAATGCAGCCAATGAGATTGCTGCTAACGTAGAACCTTTTCTCCTCATGGATCACACTCGCACAGTGATACCTGAACGCGTGAGGTATTATAATGAGTGTCAGTCTGCATCAGTCTGCATTAGTCTGCATTTGTCTGTACCAGTGTATAGTCAAGTTTCAGTCTGCGCTTAATAAGATTATCATATTCCTGTACATAGTCATGAAGAGAAATGCATAGACACTTTGTCAAGTATCAGAGATATGTGAGAATACGATTAATGTACCAAGACCAAAGGAACTTCAGATTGTCAATTGTAAATAGCATCCAGAATCAAGTTAAGTAATTTTATGTGGTTATTATTTTAATAAATGTGTGTGAAAATTAATTAAGTTGTGTTTAAAGTTGGTCACTGTCAATCTGCTACTCTAAGCGAGCAAGTGGCATTTCTGTCGTCTGACCTAACGGCAGAAGATAAACACGCCACAATAAGACCACGAGACATATTGCTGACACTCGCCTACTTCGTTAGAGCGACGAGTCATATAATCTGATGGTGTGTGTACTGAAAGTCTTACAGTACGCACACCGCAATATCAAAAATGACAGAAAGTGAGTTTTCAGTGAAATGGGTTCGTAATGTTGACTGAGAAATAGCTCTAAAACACCTAGCAATAAGCCAGCAAAAATAGTGAAACAAAGCTCTCTAGAATGGTGAGTATCCCGCTAACACAAAGGCAGGCACCTGCGCAGATTCTCCCTACACCAGAAAATTTGCTGTGATCTCTTCGAGCACCCATAAACCATCTGTTTCATCTGTAAATTTGTTTAAGAAAGGCAAACACCTTCAAAATGAGAGGGTTTAGCGTTATTCCTGGGGAGAAAATGTGCCCAACCTGTATCAAACTTATTAATGAAAAACAAGTAAGTGACGACTCATCACCAGACTATAAAAAAGATAGTAATGTGAAGATGCAGACTCTTGAAAAATCTGTGCTCAGTACAAGCCTAGGAGTATCTCCTGCAAAGCTGCATTCAGTTGCTCGGCGTAGTTGGTATGCAGCAGCCAAGTGAAAATTGGAATCAGCTGCTGGTGCTCTGAAAAAGTAAAATTTCACATACATATCAAGTTGAGCTGGCCTCTGATGCAAGCACTATCCTTGACAGTAATTTAACAGAACAGGGAGAAAAGGCAAAACTTCATGATGAACTCATAGACAAAATGAAACAGAAAATTGAATATGCAAATAATCGTAAAAAAATGCAGTTACTTAACCTTGTGCCAAAATTTCCTTCCCTTTACCAAAATAGTGCATACTTGCAGGATCATCAGTAACACATAGAGTATGTGTGTGCATTTACCACCAAAACGTTAAATTGCTTCTAAATTCCATTTCCATTAAAGATCTAATTAAAATAATAACATGTGATATAAATAACCTAACTTGTATGCTTCGTCTGTGTGAAAAATGCCCCAACAGTTCACTGCTTCAAACCCACTTAGAAAATGAAATAGAAGACTATGATCCTGATGAGATGGTCCAGTACAGTCAATGGGTATTAATTGTGTTCAAATCACTTCTCTATCAGAATTCTGTGACACACTATTTAAGAAAATTGAAAAAAATTATTCCACACTCTTTTGTTTCTCAATCACAATCTGACTGTCTGAAAATGAAGAAGGAAACACTTGATGAAAGATCAGTGTCAATGTTTTTTTTTTTTTGGATTTCAGTGAAAATCTCAATTTTGTTGTTCAAGATTAAGTATAGGGGTACCAACGGAACAATGGTAGCTGCACGCTTCACACTGTCCATATATATTACAGAAAGGACAAACAGTTGCATGCAAAAAGTATTTGTATTGTTTCTGATGATCTAGAAAACGATGTTGCCTTGGTGTATCAGACTCAGAAGACTGTACTGAATTATTTTAAGTGTGACTTTCCCGAAATTCATCTTGCATATGTTGAATATTTCACTGATTGTTATGCTGCACAATACAAAAATTGTAATAATTTCAGAAATATCTGCTACCACGAACACGACTTCAACATAAAGTACAGCTGATCCATTTTTGCTACCAGCCATGGCAAATCTCACTGTGATGGTATTGGTGGCACTGTTAAAAGACCTGTCACAAAAACAAGTTTGCAAAGAGTTTACAGAGATCAAATACTTACAGCTTCGCAGGCATCTGAATTCTGTCGCGAGAACCTGCAAGTCATTTCAGTTGCCTTTGTTTCAAAATATGAAATGGTACAAGTCAGACATTATCTTTCTCAGCACTTCACAAGTGCAAAAACAATTCCTGGAACACGATCTCTACATCACATTGTACAAGTACCATCAACCAAGATTCGAGCAAAAGTGCTGAGTTGTGATACGGATTTTAGTATCATGTATGATTTCTCAGATGCACTTCCGCCACTAATGCCAGAAGGCACTGTGTAACCCAACTGCTATGTTGCGTTTGCATATGACTCTTCTTGGCATTCGGAAATTGTTGAGAAGGTGAATTGTGAAGAAGATGTTACAGTAAGGTTCACCCATCGTCATAGACCGTACCCGTCCTTGTATTGGCATTATAAACATGTTTGTAATGTTTCTTTGTCTTATATTCTGTGTGAAGCTGATATCACCACAGCAACAGGCCATACTTATTCTCTGAGCAAAGAGTCCTCAAAGTTGGTGGAAGAAAAGTGGTTCTCATACAAAAAAATATTATCTGAGCATCAAAGTGTCTCGTCACATGTGTAGTTCCGAATTTTGTGAATTGTTGACAATATTGGCTTTTGTCAACATGCTTAAATATTATAAATAAAATACAATGTATTTTTACAGTGAATTAATTTGGCTATGGCAGAGGTAACAAAGTATTCATATGTCATGTAATGTACAAGTTGCTCTATATTTTATAGTGTGTCATTTTGTTTCATATATTTCAATTTTTGTTCAATTTGGATATTGTTATGTGTACTTACTTTGTTTATGTCTCTTGGCTAGTAGTTGTATTTCTCTCCAGTATATATATAATTTCTCTTCCCCAGCGCTATTCATTTCTCAAAACTGATTTTTTTTGTGATGAAACTTTATTATTTGTAGATCACTTTCTAATTTTTTCAGTGTGTTCCAAAATATTTTTTTTCTAATTTAATAATAAAATTAAATAAAATTAATTTACAAAAGTTTAATTGGACAATTCTAACATGTTTTCAGAAACTACATGTCTGTAAGGATATTCAGGGAAATAACCGTATTTTGCTTATAAACTGCAGCCAACTTTCAAATTTTTACAGTTTGCCTTGAAGTAACGCATAGCATCAAACTTCCAGCAATTGCTACCAACATAATGTATATAAAGCAATAAAAATTGGCTGAAGTTCCTGATATTAGATACAAAAGTAGTACACAAAATCTCAGTTCACGTGTAATGGCCTGAATGACTTGACATGGAAAGACCCCAATGAAATTAAGATGGCGAACAATGAGTACCTGAATGTGCTTTTGTTGGCAGGTGGATGAGAAATTAGTATATCAGCTCAATGAAACATACAAGAAATACAATATAAAATTTCTAATAATAAAACGAAAATAATAGCATAATAAGTAAAATACCGAGTACATCAAAAATTGTTTTAGATAACTGAGTTTTAGAACGTCTCGCATCTCCTACTTCCGCTGTGAAAAAAGTTTTGATTTTTAAAGCGACAGAAAAGTCCAAACAATCTGTGGTACCATTAGCAGAACGTGAGCCATCAAGTGCAAAAAGAGACCACCTTGAAATTCTATGAAGTGATAGTGGTTCCTGTATTGTTCTATGGAAGTGAGAGCTGGATTAGCATAGAAAAAAAGAAAAGAAAAGAAAAGGAAATTGAAACAGGAGAAATGAAGCTGGGGGACGAAGCGCTGCACAAGAATAGACATAACTAGAAATGAAAAAGTTAAATCATAATTAAGTATTTTCAACATGCATGAAAAAATTCAAAAAATATCATGAAAATTTGAGACAATATCTCACGAAAATGCCAGGTCATAGAATTTGCCAGAAGACCCTGCACTACAAAGCGGATCTTAAAAGAGATACTGGAAGATCTCGGAAAAGAAGGGAATGATTTTGTTACTAACTTCGAAATGTGCTATAGCAGAATCTTTGGAAACAACATGACGATGACGAAAGTAGGAGTAGCAGCCAAGACGGCGGCTTCCAACATGGTCACTATGTTGGCAACGTGGCCTCACAACCCCCCCCCCCCCCCACCCCCATCCCACCCCCCCACACACACACACTCGTCTCACTCATCTCACATTACTTCAATTTTTCGACATGTTCCACTGCTACGGTCCTCCGTGTACAACACGACTATGACGGCAGCTATTGTACATGTCAATATAAGTTTAGCTACCAGGTTGCGAAGGGTGGAACGCGGCACTTTATTGCTCTGGGGAATTGGCCCAAGCTACCTGTGAGGTTCTGCGTCAACCCCAAGTCATAGAATAGAATACTGGCTGTGTTCAAATGGCTCTGTGCACAATGCGACTTAACTTCTGAGGTCATCAGTCGCCTAGAACTTAGAACTACTTAAACCTAACTAACCTAAGGACATTACACACATCCATGCCCGAGGCAGGATTCGAACCTGCGACCGGAGCGGTCGCTCGGTTCCAGACTGTCTGCGTTCCTCTAGCTAACTAGCTCTCTAGCGCTAATAGACGCCCCAGACGTAATTTACGAATCGGACATGATGCTTAGGCGCTGAATTTATTCCCCACCATCCGGTTCCACGGAGCGCGTAGGTAACTGCATTTATTGCGTGAGATGTTCAGGAGATTAACTGTAGGAGCTTCGACCCATAACCTCGCGTAAGTCTACTAAAGACAAAGTAAGCGTTGATGTTAATGTATACTGCATCTTCTTTGCAAAAAGTACTAAAAGGGAGAAAATGCTAATAACCGACAGCATTACTTGCGAGTGAGAAAAGTCTTCAGCAAGTTACGATGCTGTCGTGTTGGATATGTTCCGCGTCAGAACATCTGTTTCCGTGGGGAAGGACATACCACAAATGCTGAGACTCGCAAACGTAATGAAACTGGGAAATGAAAAAGCAGCTGTTCATATAAAGAAGTGTGGGAGCTTCTATTGTTATTTATCTCGGGTGTCGAAGAAACACTGAAAAAGCTGAAAGGAAATTCCAGGATTAAAAAGATTCGAAAGTAAAGGTTTGAAAATGCGATGGGCCTTCTGGCCAAAAGCAGACTGTCCATCTTGCCTTTTCATCAAACTTATAAAGCTCAGTGCTCGGGCATAAGTTTTTGATTGCAGAACAATGCAATTGTAAAATAAAGTCCAAATCAATTACCTTTGTAAATTTGAAGATTTCTGAGCACTGTCAAGTGCAAAACATTCGTTATTTGTTGACATGGTCGCCGGTAGTTCCGGTAGCTGAGTGCGCAGCTTCACATTCTTCTAATCGTAAATCCACTGGCTCTAAACTTAGTAGTAGCGACTCTTTTTCTACTTTTATTTCAGTTCTACATTTATTATCAATTGTAAAAGTTAACAAATATTAAATCCTTGTTTCATGTAAAAATAACATCTTTTATTTTTAATTACTTGTCGTTCGAAAATAAATCAAAATTTTATGCGGACGTGCGCTATGAGTTTTTGTGAAACAAGACAAATTCATAAATAAATAATACTGATTAGTCTCTAGAAATAGAAAAGCGCTATTGATGTATCAAATTTTGATTCATTATGAATCATCGTATGTTCATGCCATTATTAATTTTTATTTAAAAAAAGACATGATTCAATGTTTGTCAGTTAACATTCTCATTTGTTAAATAGTTTTTCCGGCCAAGTGTCAGTCTTGTTAAGTGGAAAAGAAAGAAAAGAAAAATCACCCATATCTCAATCCCTCCCTCCCCCCCCCTCCTTGTCATTGTCCATTTCCTCTTCCCCACCATTCGTCCATCGTCTCTGCCTTCGCCTCCCTTTGTCCATCACTTTCTCCCCCCCCCCCCTCTCTGCGTCCATCTTTGCTCCCCTCTTTTTCCATCTTCTCCTGCCCACACCCCCCCTCTCTCTGTCTGTGGCCTCCTCTGTCCTTTTTCTATTTCCTCCTCCCCCTCCCTCTCCATCTTCTCCTGTTTCTGTCCATTTCCTCCTTCCCACTTTGCATGTTTACCTTCTCCTCTCTTCTCTCTCTCTCTCTCTCTCTCTCTCTCTCTCTCTCTCTCCATCTCCTCCTGCCTCCCTCCCCCTCCACCTCTGTCCGCCACCTTCTCCCCCTTTTCTATATCCATCCTCCCCTCCTCCTCACATTTCGTCTTGTTACTTGTATCTTCTTATTCCCACTTTTTCTGTTCATTCCCTTCCACCACTCTGTCACCTCTTCTTCCCCCTCTCTCTGACTTTGGGCCTTGTTTGTTGCTATAGGTAATTGAGGTTCTGCAATAATATTCTAATTACACGACGATGAGCTACAAATACAACTTTCCTGTCTGCTAGCAACGTTTCTCTCCTACGTCCGTCGGAATGTTCATTACAGGATGGTGTAAAAATTAGAAATGAACCGGTCAAGAACATTTCGAGATTTCTGGTAAGAACATTTCCCCTTTATCTATTACAAAATAGGTACATACAAACAAGTCCGTATTTGTACGCAACGTTGTGTCGAAATTCCGAAGAAATAGGTGAAGAACTTTCCAAGATTTATGGTTTCGTACAAAAGAACATTTAAATTTCATTTAAACATATAAATTAGTAATTTTATGTAAGAAAAAATAAAAAAATGCTACTTGTGAGTTTATATCGAGTTTACAATTGTAAGAATTTTAGAATACGTGCTCATCTACCAGCGACTGCTTTAATAATTTAAAAACCAGCAACCCGCACCCCTGATTTTAAAAATATTTCGTCTCCCGTGTCTAAAACAGTTAATTTTCCACGCATCAACTCTTAAACTATGTTTCGTACAATGATATAATTTTGCAGTTACGTTCTGTGGCATATCTAGACACTGTGACTCTTTAAGCTATCCCGGCGGATATGTGGTAAATAGTCTTCACGAGTTTGCCGCCGGATCACGTTGTGCAAATTCCACAATATTTCCTTGACATAACTGTCCAACTTCTTTAGGTGGTTCAACCTTGCTGCCACCAGCTGACGGTATCCGCACGGTATCCGCACATCGATCGCATTTCTACAACTGGTGCGCAAAGAATGCGCAGGCGCGGAAATTGCGCATGCGGAGTGATTTGCAGATAGATCGTACCATATTCAAACTCCCTCTGTTCCAGAGATTCGACAGGCAGTAGACCGCTCCATTCGCAACATCAACAGAACAGGCTCTGTGAACGGTATACTATGCCTTCCACATCGCTGGCAACGGGTTCTACCCAACGTTGGTGGCTACTTCGAAGGACAGTAACAGGTGCAAACATGCAACTCTTTTATAACGGTTGTGAATAAATAGTTGCCACTATTTAAGTTCCAACCCTCGTACATCGAATTTTCATAACTGAATGGAAATGCCTTGTCTAGCCTAGGTACAACAGGAGGAAGCTTAGATCTGTAATATTTCATACTTCGAACTGTTTCGAATTTATGAGTATAGCATGTAGACACATAACTGCATTAGTCCAGCAAAAATCGACTCAAGATCCATTTAATATAAAAGTTGAAAAGCAGCAGGCACTCCTAAGCAAATATTAAACTGCACTAAGAAAAGGCTTTCCCGTTTATAATATCAGCGTTACGCATTGGAAAATCATAGAAAGGAGCGACATTCCGCACATCTGATGTGTTGTCGATAGCCCAGCGAAAACATGTCTGTGTTAAGTTTTCAGCTTAGACAAACCTTCGTAATGAATCAGTCGGAATCTATTAGTGAAAACAGTATCAAAATCGCTACAGAGGTATCTGAGTTTAATCTGCCCATCATCATCACATCATCGTCATCATCATAAGCCAATTCAATCATTAAATGATGTGGCCTCTTCGAGTCGTAGATTCAAGTAGGCTTTCAGCAGTCTTCTCCAAGTGAGACGGTCTTGGGCAGTTCTCTGCCAAGTGTTACCAACGATCTTCTTGATGTCTTTGTCCTATCTGTCTGGTGGTCTTCCTCTAGGCCTCCGGTTCTCTCTCGGACTCCACTCCAGTACTAGCTTCGTCCATCTGTTGTCTTTTCTTCTTGCGACGTGGTCAGACCACTGCCATTTCTAGGAACCTACTGTCTCTAAGATGTCATTAACCTTCGTCACAGACCGGATGTCATCTGCCCTTTTCCTGTCCTTTCTTGTATAGCCCAGCATTGATCTCTCCGTGGCTCTCTGTGCTGTCCTAAGTTTCCTTTTGTAAATGAGTTCAGTGTCCATGTCTCGCAGCCATACGTCATCACAGGAGGAATGCATTGATCAAATACTGCTTTCTTCAGATTTACTGGCATTTTTGATCTGAATACTGTTGAATTCTTTCCAAATGTTTGCCAGCCAAGCTTGATGCGTCGATAGATTTCTGGCCTTATGTCTCCTTATTTATAATCTGTCCAAGATAGACATACTCACTGACCTCTTCTAATAGACCGTCCTTGACTTTCAGATCTTCAGCTGGGGCCCATTTGTTGGACATTACTTTTGTTTTGGATAGGTTCATGTTCAAGCCATCCAGCTGACATTCCGATGCAAGATCTGTAACTAAATTTTGGAGCTCTGTGAAGTCTTTGGCCAGTAAGGCAATATCATCAGCAAATCTCAAGTTGGTAAGCCTTCTTCCATTAATTCTAATTCCCTTACCTTCCCAGCTCAGCTCTGACATAGCCATTTCCAATACAGCAGAGAACAGTTTTGGGGAGATGGGATCGCCTTACTTGACACCTCTCATGATACTGACTTCGTGAGTTGATTCGCCGACGTTAACACAAGCTGAAGAATTCTCGTAGATTTTCCTGAGCACTTGGATGTATGCTGCTCCCACTCCTTGCTAATCTGCCCATACAAACAGAAAAAACGCCGGGGGCGGACTGTATACTGAGGTGACGTAAGAGTAATGATATAGCGATATGCACGTATGCACATGGCAGTAAACGAGATATAAAAGGGCTGTAGTGCCTGGGCAGAGGTGTCATTTGTATTCAGGTGATTCAGGTGAAACTGTTTCCGAATTGATTATGGCGGCATGGCGGGAATTAACAGACTTCGAAAGCGGAACAGTAGCTGTAGCTAGACGCGTGAGACATTCCGTTTCGGAAGTCGTTAAGGAATTCAATATTCCGCGATCCACAGTGTCAAGTGTGTGCCAAAAATATCAGATTTCAGGCATTACTTCGCACTACGGGCAAGGCAGTGGCCGATGGCCTTCACTTAACGACCGAGAGTAGCTGCATTTGTCGGTGCTAATAGACAAGCAACACTGCGTGACATCAGTGTGCGACGTACGACAAAAGCATCTGTTAGGATAGTGTGGCGAAATCTGGCGTTAATGGGCTCTGGCAGCAGACGACCGACGCGAGTGCGTTGGAAAACCGTGGCCTGGTTAGAGGAGTCCAAATTTCGGTTGGTAAGAGCTGCGGTAGGGTACGAGTGTGGCGCAGACTCCACGAAGTCATGGGCCCAAGTTGTCAACAAGGCACTGTGTAAGCTCGTCGTGGCTCCGTAGTAGCGTGGTCGGTGTTTACGTGCTGTGAACCGCGTCCTTTGATACAACTGAACCAACCATTGGCTGGAAATGGTTATATTCGGTTGCTTGGACACCAGTAATCGGCAGTCACGGGCTTTATGTTCCCAAATAACTATGGAATTTTTATGGATGAGAATGCGACGTTTCACCGAGCCACAATTGTTCGCGAACGGTTTGAAGAACATTTTGGACATTTCGAGGGAATGATTTGGCCATTCAGGAGCACTCGAAATGAATCTCATCGAAGACTTACGGTACAAAATCGAGAGCTCACTTCCTGCACAAAATCCTGTACCAGCAACACATTGAAAATTATGAAAGGCTATAAAGGAACATTGTTCAATATTTCCGTAGGGGACTTCCATCGACTTGTTGAGTCCATGCCACACCAAGTTGCTGCACTTGAGTCGGGCAAAAGCAAGTCCGACAAGATATTAGGAGGTAGCCCATGAATTTTGTACCTCAATGCGTATCTGTAGATGTATAGAATAATATGAACCTCCGTCACGAAATTTTATTTGGTACGAGTGTATCATGTATTAATATTCTTCATACCAATTATTTAGTGTTTAATATGGCGAGGGGCCAGCGGCCTTGCCGCAGTGGTAACACCGGTTCCCGTCAGATCACCAGAGTTAAGCGCTCTCGGGCTGGGCTAGCACTTGGATGGGTGACCATCCGGTCTGCCGAGCGCTGTTGGCAGGCGGGTGTGTACTCAGCCCTTGTGAGGTAAACTGAGCAGCTACTTGACGGAGAAGTAGCGGCTCCGGTCTCGTAAACACATACGGCCGGGAGAGCGGTGTGCTGACCACATGCCCCTCCATATCCGTATCCAGTGACGCCTGTCGGTGAGGATGACACGGCGATCGGTCGGTTCTTTTGGGCCTTCATGGCCTGTGCGGGAGGAGTTTAGTTTTTAATATATGGCGAGGACTTGAAACAATACTTTATTCCCATGACTGTTGGCGAGTAGTAGGATTTGCATGGAGCAGCACCAAAGCCATCTAGCGGCCACCACGCTAGCTAAGCACCGAGTCGCCTCCCAGACTTGTAAAAACTATCAGCCAGAGAATCAGTATTATTATTACAGTCAAAACTTCTCCACCCCCCATAACCATATTTGTATGGTTTTGTGGCGACGTATTGCTACAGTGCGATTCATCATTGGGTATTGTACTATGATAAACATGACAACTCACAGCTATCTGTCTTCATTCTTGGCTGGCTCTGAGCACTATGGGACTTAACGTCTGAGGTCACTAGTCCCCTAGAACGTAGAACCTTAACTAACCT
Source organism: Schistocerca piceifrons (assembly GCF_021461385.2). Classification (NCBI taxonomy): domain Eukaryota; kingdom Metazoa; phylum Arthropoda; class Insecta; order Orthoptera; family Acrididae; genus Schistocerca; species Schistocerca piceifrons. Next base: position 91,451,216 of record NC_060146.1, on the reverse strand, counting down.
AAGGACATCACACACATCCATGCCCGAGGTAGGATTCGGACCTGCGACCGTAGCGGTCGCGCGGGTCCAGACTGTAGCGCCTAGAACCGCCCGGCCACCACGGCCGGCACTGTCATTATTCTTCTGGCTGATTTGATGCGATGTCAGTGTTCGGAATACACTTTGGTAATAAAGTGCTGTACGACTTTCTTTAAATTGATTCTAATATTTCTGTAATTTACTCTTCGTTTTTCCTTTGAAACTTCATCCAGTTTTCTTTCATGATCATTACAAAGATCCTCTACTTGGCTTACTACCACTACCTGTTGAAGCGTAAGTTTAAAAGTTTCTTGCTGTAATTGCAAGGTACTAAGATTTCCCGTCAATTTTTCTATAGACTCAGGACTATACTTCTAATGGTAGTTATCAAGTCTGAGTTCTCCTGAGTTACGGTTTCTAGTTGAGGTGGCAACTCTTTGATCACCTGACTGGCAGCCAGATCTGACAGGTCAAATCGCCTTGTTTGCCGCTTCGTTCCTCTCTGTCTCTGATTCACAGTAGTCATTTTATTTTTTAGTTCCTAGAATAACTGCATGATAGGAACTTGTGCTCCTTTATCAGATCCAGCAATACTTTCACTGCCGGCCGCAGTGGCCGTGCGGTTAAAGGCGCTGCAGTCTGGAGCCGCAAGACCGCTACGGTCGCAGGTTCGAATCCTGCCTCGGGCATGGATGTTTGTGATGTCCTTACGTTAGTTAGGTTTAACTAGTTCTAAGTTCTAGGGGACTAATGACCTCAGCAGTTGAGTCCCATAGTGCTCAGAGCCATTTGAACCAATACTTTCACTTGCAGTCGGCGACGTAACTTCACTAGTCGCAGCTGTAACGTTACTTGAGTTGTTAGTGTCTAATTCGCCATCCCCCACCTGATCCAATTCAGTCTCTGGATTTACTCAAGCAATCATATTTAGCTGATTTCTCGCTGTAATTATATTTATGTACAGTACATAATAGTTTGTGGGAACTTTTGCTAGTCGCGATGCGGCATGTACGTAAACAGTTTACAGATATGTTCGTTTTGTAAATTAAAACCGTCTTTCCTTGCTGCAACGTGTTTTATTTCTTCCATACGCATTCTCCTTTTACGTAAAGGCATCTTCAGTGGGATCCAGAACGATACAGTTTTTTTTCATTTGTAATACACTGATCAGCCAGAACATCATGTCCCCCTTTGGCACAGATAGCAGCGGCGACGCGTCGTGGCATGGAAGCAGTGAGGCCTTGGTGGAGGGAGTTGGCATCATGTCTGCCCACACAAGGCACCTAATTCCCACAAATTCCGGGTATGGGGGCCACGTTCAATCACATCTCAGATGTACTCGATCAGATTGAGATCTGGAGAGTTGTGCGGCCAGCACACAAATTGGAACTCATCACTTTGTCCCTCGGACCACTCCATCACACTCCTGGCCTTGTGACACGGAGCATTATCTTGCTGAAAAATGCCACAGCCGTCGTCATGCAAGGAGGTAATTCGTCTGCAATCAGTGTACGATACTCCTCGGCCGCGTCATTTCCTTGCACGAGCTCAACTCGACCCATGGATGCCCACGTGAATGTTCCTGAGAGCACAGTGGAGCTGCCGCCTGCTTGTACCCATCCCGCAGCACAGCTGTCAAGGAGCTCTTCCCCTGGAAGACAACACAGTCGCACCGTCCATCGGCATGATGAAGAAGGTATCGGGATTCATCAGGCCATGTAACGCTCTGCCACTGCGCCAACGTCCAGTTCCAATGGTCACGTGCCCATATCAGTCGCAGTTGCCGATGTCGTCGCGTTAACATTGCCGCATGCATGGGTCGTCGGTTGTGGAGGCCCATCGCTAGGAGTGTTCGGTGCAGTATGCGTTCGGACATTGTACCTCTTAAAAATAGTAATGTAACTATTTATTTAGAGGAAACATTCTCCTAGTAAATTTGTTTGTCCTTTGATTTATCGTGATCTGTTACTGATTTTTAGTGGAGATAGTTTTTACTTTTAGCTTTCAAAAAAATACAAAAGAGATATAATAAGCAAAATAATGAATTTCGTAGGTTGCCAATTACGTATTATATCTGGTTTTATCGAGCGCCGGGCTCCCTACAAATTACTGTAAATGCAATAGCGTAGTATTACTCAGATCCAGTTCACTATCACAGAAAATAGACAAGTTTTAATAAACTTATTTCACTGGATTACTTCAATTAATCTCACTGAATATTTTTACATAATTTCTTCCGCTCCGGCTATCAGACATTGTGCTGTGAAAAAATATTTTTAAATGTACCGCGTAATGGCGGCTAATTGTTAACAATCAGAGATCACTGTTACTCGCCCCGCAGCAGCTGGAAACATGCCAAATAATTTTCATTAAATATTCTTTTCATAAGATAAATGTGGCGTAGGTTCTTGAAATAACACACGGAGATCACTTTATACTAATATATTCTTACTAGGACACAGTTTACACCATTAAATATTTGCAATTACGTTACGACAGAAACAAATGCTAGCGCAGCACAATAGCTTCCGTACCTTATTCCAGCTGACACCAGAACGAACAGAACAAAACAGACTAGACAGAAGAATGAACATTGCATTTTGTTTTATACTCTTACAGAGTTGATAATACTTCTTTTAATTACTCACACATTATAATCTCATACACTAAAAATAATGTCTTTTCTGCATCTAACGATCTACATTGTATATTTTTACAGTTAGTGTTATTACCTTTCGCAGATAAATCGATGTTTGCAGTTCATTTTCGGTCACATACAGCCATTTTTATTTATGTTTCACCTCGATAAGGGTGAATATTGCAAAAGGGACACTACAACCTTCTTGTAATCTGTCCGGCATTAAAGTCTGGTGTTAGTTCCACCACAGTTCGCTGCCTGTCCTGTTTCACCAGTCTTCCCAGCCTACGAAGTCCGACATCTGTGATGAGCGGAGGCTGCCCAACCGCACGACGTCTGTGCGTGGTTTCTCCTTGGTTTCGCCACGTGTTGAAGACACTCATCACAGGACTCCTCGAACATCCGACTGCTCGAGCCTAACCTCCGGACCGTCAACAATCTGCCCTCGGTCACACACAGATACATCGCACACCTTCCCCATTCTACACACGGACATCAAGCTCACTGATACTACATGCACCGTGCGTGTGTCTGACTAGCAGGCGTTCCTCGCCACGTGACGCTGCTGTTGCCTGGACGTGTCTATATCGATAGTAAGTCGGTGGTCATAATGTTCTGGCTGATCACTATGTTTGTAGATTATAAAACATTTCACCTCTCGTTCTTCACGTAAATAAGTCGGTACTTACAATTCTTCGCGTTTTTGATTGGTATCCGCATTTCTTCTCATCTGGTCACTGTATCTGAATTTCTTTTTATATGGTCACATGCTGAAGATTGTACTGTAACTTTACTTACGAAACGTAAGCAGGTTTTTATGTTCCGAGCATTTTTCTTCGCAATTTTCATATTGTTTGCTCTTACTGCTGTGGCGCCGGAAGCAGACTTGTTAACTTACAGATGGTATTTGCGCGCAGCCCAACACTGAAGGCTTCTTAGAGAGACAAATGCCAATCGCTATTAAACGCTGCGCTTTCCTAATTATGGATACCCGCCATGTTGTGACCTTTTTTACAAAATGTGCAATAATTACATTATAATTACATATTTCACCATTCACTCCATTTTCTACTTTTAAAACCTCAAATAAAGAGATTTCAGAGCTACAGAAAGCAGAACTAGGGGGAGTGAGCGGTACATTATCTTACTTGTGATGCAGCTGCTAATAGTGATATCTTCAAATGGTTCAAATGGCTCTGAGCAATATGGGACTTAACTTCTGAGGTCATCAGTCCCCTAGAACTTAGCACTACTTAAACCTAACTAACCTAAGGACATCACACACATCCATGCCCGAGGCAGGATTCGAAACTGCGACCGTAGCGGTCGCGCGGTTCCAAACTGTAGCGCCTAGAACCGCACGGCCATCCCGGCCGGCTAGTAATATCTTCACAAGAATTTATTGAGTGTATTATTTTTTATTCATTTCTTTAAATCTGTTGCTGCTTTTCAGTAAAATTTCGTTCCCTTTTAATTTTTATGAACTTTTTAATATTAATATGTACAGTCAGTTAGGGTAACTTGGTAACAATTTTTACCATTACACACACATCACAATCGACAATGTAACATTTTACATCTATATTTATTGAGTGTTTGGGGAAATAAATATGTGTACTAACTGTGCCGTACACCGTAAAATTTCAATTTCAATACTAGTAAAAAGTTTCACTGTCATTCAGCATAACTTTAGATTAGCCTTAAAAAAGAAAAAAAACCGTATTGATGGTCTGGGTAGATTTGGAACCTACCAGACGAAAATCAGGTGTTAATAACAAGTACAAACAAGCAATGTTAATACAGTACTGAAAGTTTACTTCGAAATATCGAGATATCTGTATCGCAATGTTAATTCCACACTGCAAGTTTACTTTGAAATATCGAGATATCTGTATGGACTCGGGATTGTTCAACTTAACCGTCGCTAGAAGCTCTCTTCACAACCAACGCACTTAAAGGATAACTCCAAGCTTAAGAGCTTGTAGGAAGTTGGAAAGACAACTGCAATATCAATTAGAAACCACAGAGGTAACAAAACTGTTACTACTAGTACAAAGTAATGCAAGTAGGAGGAGGAGCAGCGATTTCAAACAAAAGTTGTAAGTGGTACAAAGGTACCCTGACTGGTAAAAAGTTACCCTGATTGACTGTACGTCAATACGAAAAATAAATTAATAGTAATGAAATATACATATTTTGGAATAAAATTACATATTCAAAACACTCAGGATCTATTTTAATAGTCCTACGAACGGTCGCAAGTTTAATTCATCATAACTATTTAGAACCGGCTTTAAAATTATATGAGAAAATATCGTTCTCTCAGAATAACCGGCTTGGCTTCGTATTTTCGCTACCTTGAAGATTTCGAAAATCTCAAGTGTGCTAATTTGATTTGCACTGGACTGTCGGACTTTTTTAACGAAATTATATGTAGGCTCTCAATCACTACAGTTCGTGGTTCTATTAGTGATATGGCCCTAGTGGCGGCCACGTATACTTCGTGCAAGTCGGTTATTGCCGTTCACACAGAAAGACTCACCCATATTTCGTTACAAAACCTGTTTAAAACATACAAAGGGTAACATTAGTATAAACGGAAGGCAGTTAGACAATATTTGGACAAAAAAGAGTGACTAGTTTCACTTAACGAAACTGATATAAACATGTTCGTCATAACAGTACAAACTTCAAATGGCTCTAAGCACTACGGGACTTAACATCTAAGGTCATCAGTCCCCTAGACTTAGAACTACTTAAACCTAACTAACCTAAGTACATCACACACATCCACTCTCGAGGCAGGATTCGAACCTGTGACCGTAGCAGCAGCGCGGTTCCGGACTGAAGCTCCTAGAACCGCTTGGCCACAGCGGCCGGCTACAATACAAGCCCAGGAGTACGAACGATAACGGAGCAAGTGACAGAACAAGAAATACAAAGACTGAGGTTGCGTCAATGAGGTAATGTAATTTTTACCCCTTCCTCCAGATTTTGAAACACTATGAACTAATATTGGATTCGTACGTAACTTTGAAGCGTTGTGCCGTAAGTGTAGTAAACGCGACATATACACAGAGACTTTAGTCATCGATAATGTATTCTCCTTCACTGTTTACAACAGTCTGCCAGCCCTGGGATAGCTTTGCGATTCCGCGACTGTAGAAACCACGTGGATTTGAGGCGAAGAATTCGTCGAGCCATGTTGGGAGTGCATTTTAATCGGAAAAGGAAGTTCCTTAAGGGTTGTTCAATAGAGAGTGTTAAAGGTGAACATTAGGGGGCACAACGTCAGGTGAACAAGGTGGGTGCGGAATGACTTCCCAAACCAACTCCTGTGTAGTGTTTTTTGTCAGTCTTGTGGTTGTTCTGGGACTGCGTCTTCTGTCTTCGTTTTGACTATAAAGTTCAGCATTGATGGTTAAACCTCAGGGAGGCAATTCGTAGTACACCACACAGTCGCCTTTCCACCGGATGCGTAAAGTTGTCCTTTGTGCATGCGCGCTAGTGCTTGCACCCGGAGCTGCTGCATTTTTTTGGCTCAACCATTCGTTATGTTAGCATAACGACAATATTTCTCGTCACCAGTAACGACGGAAGATAGGAATCTCCGGTGCTGCTCACGACCCAGTTGATGACGACCAAACATACACTGCTGGCCATTAAAATTGCTACACCACGAAGATGACGTGCTACAGACGCGAAATTTAACCGACAGGAAGGACATGCTGTGATATGCAAATGATTAGCTTCTCAGATCATTCACACAAGGTTGGCGCCGATGGCGAAACCTACAACGTGCTGACATGAGGAAAGTTTCCAACCGATTTCTCATACACAAACAGCAGTTGACCGGCGTTGCGTGGTGAAACGTTGTTGTGATGCCTCGTGTAAGGAGGAGAAATGCGTACCATCACGTTTCCGACTTTGATAGACGTCGGATTGTAGCATATCGCGATTCCGGTCTATCGTATCGCGACATTGCTGCTCGCGTTGGTCGAAATCCAATGACTGTTAGCAGAATATGGAATCGGTGGGTTCAGGAGGGTAATACGGAACGCCGTGCTGGATCCCAAAACAGTCGAGATAACAGGCATCTTAACCGCATGGCTGTAACGGATCGTGCATCCACGTCTCGATCCCTGAGTCAACAGATGGGGACGTTTGCAAGACAACAACCATCTGCTCCAACAGTTCGACGACGTTTGCAGCAGCATCGACTATCAGCTTGGAGACCTTGGCTGCGGTTACCCTTGACGCTGCATCACAGACAGGAGCGCCTCAACGGCGAACCTGGGTGCACGAATGGCAAAACGTCATTTTTTCGGATGAATCCAGGTTCTGTTTACATCATAATGATGGTCGCATCCGTGTTTGGCGACATCACGGTGAACGCACATTGGAAGCGTGTATTCGTCATCGCCATACTGGCGTATCACCCGGCGTGATGGTATGGGGTGCCATCAGTTACACTTCTCCGTCACCTTCGCATTGACGGCACTTTGAATAGTCGACATTACATTTCAGATGTGTTACGATTCGTGGCTCTACCCTTCATTCAATCCTTGCGAAACCCTACATTTCAGTAGGATAATGCATGACGGCATGTTCTCGATACAGAAAATCTTCGACTGCTGTCCTAGCCAGCACATTCCCCAGCTTTCTCACCAATTGAAAACGTCTGGTCAGTGGTGGCGGAGCAACTGGTTCGTCACAACACGCCGGTCACTACTCTTGATGAACTGTGGTATCGTGTTGAAGCTGCATGTGCAGCTGTACCTGTACACGCCATCCATCCTCTGCGTGACTCAATGTCCAGGCGTATCAAGGTCGTTATTACGGCCAGAGGTGGTTGTTCTGGGTACTGATTTCTCAGGATCTATGCACCCAAATTGCGTGAAAATGTAATCACATGTGAATTCTAGTATAATATATTTGTCCAATGAATACCCGTTTATCATCTTCATTTCTCCTTAGTGTAGCAATTTTAATTGCCAGTAGTGTAGATGTGCATACGGTCATCCATTGATTTTTGTGTTTTTGGCTTCAAGTATGCGGTACCCATACATCCAATTTTTTTAACCTTTCCCATTGCATGCATATATCGTACGACGGCGGAATGGTCACAGTTCATCACATTTGCCAGTTCTCGATCACACTCATTATGGTGTAACGCGTTACAACTATCTTCATCAAATTCCGGTCTCCCTGAACGTGGAGAGTCACTAATGCCAAAACGGTCCTCTTGAAAACGAGAAAACCAGGTTCTTGTTGTGATATGTCCAGTGGCATTATCCACACACATGCCGTAAATGTTTCTGTCTGTCTCCGCTGCTGTCATCGCTCTATTGAATTGAAACAAATGAATATCTCGGATTCCGATTTGAGCACTTCGTACTCCATTTTCTAGTATCCATAGCTCCACTCACCATTTCCGAAAGACGAAATGACAGTTTCAGTCAAACGGAGTCAGTGTAATACAAATAAAAAATGGTAATCGATAAATAAACCAATAGCAAATGGAATACCAACATACAAAACAAAAACACTACGAACTTATGCACCAACCTAATATTTTACAAAAAAAGTCTTCTCAGTAATGGCTCAGTGCATAATTAATTCATGATAGTTGGTGCAAATACTAGTAGCCCAAGAAAAACAAGAAAAAAGATTAACATATGGTTATGCTCAACTGTCAAGTGCTTTGTACGTTTGACTATCTCTCTTTCATTCTCTAGCCCCCCACTTTCCCTCTCCCTCCCTCTCTCTCTCTCTCTCTCTCTCTCTCTCTCTCTCTCTCTCTCTCTGTTTCTTTCTCTCTCTGCCTCTGTCTCTGAAATCACATAAAGCATCCAATCAATCTGAGAAGTTTCAATTCGACTCCTCCTTCCTTTCTGAGTGTTTCACTTTTTTTGTTAGACAGTGTATGTATAAGTATTGGCTGATAATTTCTGTGGCAATGTACAGAAGGCCATGGAAAGTATGGACCTGCTGGGAAAAGATATTTTTCGTTTGTTTTCTTTTTTTTCGTGAGATTCCGTCTGTGGGAGGTAAGTGAACTAATGATACCACTGGTCTATCCAACACAGAGCTTATCATCTGCCGATTCAGACTAAGTGCCGCATTGCATTTTGCGAACCACGGCATAGGGCTACCTAGCGGGGCGGTTATGGCTGAAACAACCGGTTTTCGGTCACATCTTTTTTCTTTTTTTCAACGTCAGTTTAACCGATCAGTTAAAACAGCTCAAAATAACCGATTCCTGAAACATCCGATTTTCCGTTTTTTATTGTTATTAATTCGGGTAGCAAACGTAGAAATCGTACAAATATTGAAAAATTTTGACTCGCCCAAATTCTATATACATAGGGGAAATAATTAAATAGGCAAAAAAAATACAGTCCATCCACAGTTCACTGTATTCCTCGAAAGTGATAAGCGCTTTACTTACAGAAAAAAAATTGCCAGTGAAATCAAAATGTTTTGAAACGACGCTCAAAAATCATGGTGTAATCGGGTATCATACTTCTATTTGGGCATTACGAAAAGTAAGTGCTAAACGGCGTTCCTAACAGTTTACTGTATGGGCATCCACAGCCAAACCTTTGCATGTCGAATAAAACCACTGCAGGTGTTGTAAACACTTCGATAAAGGATTTATAACAGTTGCAGTGGTTTTTATTCAGCTTGTTAAAGGAAGAAAACGAGGTTGAAAAACCCTGTTTTTCGTGTTAGTTTGTCAATTTTCAACGGCTACAATCAGATCAAGGCAAAGTATACACAGGTTGCTATTTTTATTCTTAACTATGACGGAACTGTCAAGTTATAAGTTTACTGCTTATATTAAGTCACAAGTTTGTTGTGGCTTCTCCAGTTTTTGATATTTTAAAACGAGTGTAGCATTGTAATTCATTGATACAGTATTCCGCAAAAACTTCCAGATTAGGGATGGTGCTGTTCTGTTATTCAAATGATGTCCAACAATGACAGTGATGAACCACCATGTAGACTAAACGGGGGCAACTCTTGCACATTGCATGTACGCGCTTATCGTCTAAGAGGCCACGTCACGTGGTAGCAGGTACATCATTGTCTCAGCAATGCTGTACCAATTCTTATACCATGTGTTTGTTGCTCGCTTCTGTCGGTATTCTCATTAAAACACCACTGGTCGCTTTTCCATATCCTATAATAACGCAATATTTCAAAGCATTGCAAATATTACGATTACAAATTACTCATTCTATAATAAAGGTTTATTTAAAAATACGGCCTGGTTAATTGGGCAAATGAAAACTTGTTATACACTATGTGATCAAAACTATCCGAACATCTGGACGAAAAGGTCCGTGGAGCTTTTACCCGTAATACTGGAAATCAGTTTAATGTTGTCCCTCATTTATCTTCGATTACAGTTTTTACTCTCGCAGGCTAGTATGTAATAAGGTGCTTGAAAATATCTTGGAGTGTGGTTGTTTTTTTTTTATTTTTATTTTACTTTTTTTTTTTTTAAGGACTTGTAGTTCGGGGTGATATGTTACAATACAGCGTCACCGGTCTATTGCGGTTTAACTGTGTTGGTGAGGCAGTAAATTTCCACAGGGCAGTGACTCCGTCACTGCAATTCGCTTTGGGGGTGTGGCGGTGGGACTTGTAGTCCCGTACCACCCTCTGACGGTGATAGTACTACACGAGTCAGGCAGAAAAATTTTGCCTAACATGGGCAGGTGAAGGTGTGGCGGTGGGATTTGTAGTCCCGTGCGCCAGGGCAGGGGTGGGATGCTTGGAGTGTGAGACTTGTATTCCGGGGTGATATGTTACAATACAGCATCACCGGTCTATTGCGGTCTAACTGTGTTGGTGAGGCAGTAAATTTCCACAGGGCAGTGACTCCGTCACTGCAACTCACTTTGGAGCAATTCACTTTGAAGGTGTGGCGGTGGGACTTGTGGTCCCGTACTACCCTCTGACGGTGATAGTACTGCATGAGTCAGGCAGAAGAATTTTGCCTAACATGGGCAGGTGAAGGAGTGGCAACGCCAGGGCAGGGGTGATGTCGGCTTGGAGTGTGAACGATGCTCCTAAGTAATGTAATATGATTATAATATTCCGGCTGCGAGTACCAGCGATGATGCACTATCGTAATTTGATACGACAACGCTCTTTGCTCTGACGACAACGTTCTTTGCTGAAAAAAAGAGGAGCATCTACGTTTTCTTGTAATTGTTGGAGATGAGAAATGCGGATTGGACATGGTCCTTTTTTTAGGTCAGATAACCTTGCATATAGAATTAATCTGAAGTGCAGTCGTCAACATGTAATCGCGATTATCAAGAGCAGAAATTGAAATTGTGGGAAAAAGAAGGTAAATATCGTTTACGAACCTTTATTCTATGTTGGATCCTCGGACCTTCATTAGTGTTTTTAGCAACACAGTGCGTAATGATTTCTTCGCGAATTTACTATACTGGGCGAATCTGCTACTATCACGGTCCGAACGACGCGCAATTTTAAAAAATGCATGTGTAGATATGTACTGCTTTTATGTGTGTATTCTGAATCTATGTGGGTCGTGTGAAGACTTTTTGTTTAGTGATTTATGGTTAGGACACGCGCCCAGTCGAGAATGGAACGGGTACAGAATACAACGGACAATACTCAATCAGTTGAGGAAGTTCTTTCCACTGATAGTTCAGTACCTGTAATGACCACAGCTAACATTAAAGATTTGCTACACGGTATATCCCAAGCGGTGCAGACGTTAACTGCAAATCAACAACCGATCTCTGCCAAAGTGCAATCTATAGCAACTGAACAGTCTAGGAAAGCTTCCGCACAGCACAACAAGACAAAACTTCTACTATAGTTCATACTGTAGCAATAGAACAGGCAAGTCTCTCTGCTAAACAAGACGGTCTCGTTAAGCAGCAGGAGGCACTAGTAACTGAACAAGCCAATATCAGGCTAACTGTGCAGTATATTGCTATGGTTGAGTCACTGCCAACCAAACAAGATGTTGAGAGTTTGAGATGCGAAGTTATCTAGCTACGAAAATGGCAAATCTTAAGCTATCCCAGGAGGAAGTTCCTGAGGAAATCTTCAAAATCCAAACCGAAGTAAAAGATGTTACTACAACAGTAGATTATCTTGTATCCAAATTGGAACTTGTTAAATCAGTTTAACTCGCAGTTATAGAAGAGAGGGTGACACAATGTGTTAATGAAAAATTGCAACAAAACGTTTAACCTCTCTAATGTATCAGATTCCACAATGACCCAGATCGATAATGATTTGATAAGCCAACAATTTGGTCAAGAGTTCTCGAAGTGGAATGTCAGTATAACCAGATCGCTTGAGGAGTGTTCTAAATCACTGAAGGAAATAAGTGCGAGTGGTTCTGACACACATGTCACATTTTCCGACGAACCGAAGCAAAACGTGATGAATTGGGCGTGAGTGACGAGTTGCCCGACGCCTACTACGAAAAGTGCACATGCGGTGTCTGTCTCTATTTATGGCAATATACCACCCAACAGTTTATACGCCCAAATGTTAATGGAGTAGAAGCTCCTAATGCACCGGCAATTCCAAGCCCTTTGTCGGGAGAAGAAAACTGTTAACCCCGACGTTTTCATTCGCGCGTTCCGAGGTGTCTTACCCTGTGCATGGACTGACGCACAAAAGATTTCTTTTGTGGCTACATACAAGGGAAAGATAGTTTGTGGTGCACTGATATTACGGAAACCTGTGGCACCTACGAGGATTTTGAGCGAGCGTTCTTGAGTAGGAATTCAAGAACGACGGGAAAAAGAGGTTTATAATCCAGAACAATTTTCAGTCAAGAGTGGAAACTTGCGTCGGTACTTTGAATAAAAGTAGATATTAGGATTCTCCAGTCCCACAGGTAGATATTTCGAAGATTATTAAGGCAAAAAGCGACCGGTCGAGATACATGGAAAGCTCATGTATGCTCCCGAAGGCAATGTCGAAGTCTCTCTCTCTGTCGTCGACATCATCGACCTATTAAACGAAGAGTTAAGAGCTTCAAATCATGGGAATGGGTCGTCGACTAATGTAAACAAGAACTTTGCATACCACCCAGGACCGAGCGGCAATAATAATAGTAGAGTGCAGCACAGCTCAGGCTTCGAAGCTCGGCATGATAACAGCCAAAGATTGAATGCCAATGCGGTGTATTTGCAACCTTGCTGGGTGAAAAATAAACCTAAAGAGCGAAGATTCAACCCGATGCAAACTACGAATCAAAATAATCACAACCTACATATTCAGAATAATCACCAAATCCAAGGGAATAACCCGAATTGGCAACCACAAAATATTAACCAGCAATCTTCAAGTATAAATGACTGGAGAGTGCAACCGTCAGTGATTACGGATGTCACTGACGAACCCAGAACCCATCCGTTACACTAAAGACGACCGGATCGTGCCCCGGATAAATGGTCGGATGTGATGAAAGGGACTCTGACAAGAGAGTTGTCACGTTCCTGTTCAATGACGGACAGAGACTAGTAGATGAACTTACGCATGGCTTCCAGCACTGTACAGCAAAGCATACGACCGTTGCTATACCGGCGATATACGAGGTGCGGCTAGAAAAAAACCGGACTGATGCTGGAAAAAACATTTATTTACAATTATTTACAATTTCATGTTATCTCCTTCGATGTGCTCTCCTCCTCGGTCTCTACACCGCTCCATACGAATTTTCCACTGTTCATAGCAATGCTGCAGATCATTTTCGGTAAGTCCATACATTACTTCCGTCGCTTTTTCTTTTACTGCTTCAACAGTCTCAAATCTAGTTCCTTTCAAAGCTGACTTGACTTTAGGGAAAAGAAAAAAGTCACAGGGGGCCAAATCAGGTGAGTAGGGTGGATGATCTAAGATGGGAATGTTGTGTTTTGCCAAAAACGTCTTCACTGACAACGCACTGTGAGCTGGGGCATTGTCTTGGTGGATCCATGACTTTTTTCTCCACAAATCGTTCCGTTTTCTCCGTACTCGCTCACGTAGGGTAGCCAGGACGCTAATGTAGTAATGCTGATTCACTGTTTGTCCCTCTGGTACCCAATCAATGTGCACAATCCCTTTGATGTCAAAAAAACAATCATCATTGCCTTGAATTTCGATTTTGACATTCGTGCTTTTTTTTGTCGTGGAGAACCAGGAGTTTTCCAATGCATCGATTGGCGCTTAGTTTCGGGATCGTAAGTAAAAAACCACGATTCATCGCAAGTAATAACATTTTGTAAGAAGGTGGGATCACTTTCAATGTTTTCCAGGATGTCAGAACAAATCATTCTTCGGCGTTCCTTCTGTTCAATTTTGAGACAGTTTGGAACCATTTTTTAACACACTTTGTTCATGTTGAAACTTTCATGAAGAATCTGCCTAACACTTTCCTTGTCAACTCCTGTTAACTCAGACACTGCTCTGATTGTTAAACGGCGATCTTGTCGAAGAAGTTTACCGATTTTTTCAATGTTTGCATCAGTTTTTGCTGACAATGGTCTGCCAGTGCGAGTGTCATCACTGGTGTCTTCGCGGCCATCTTTAAATCGTTTAAACCACTCAAACACTTGTGTTCGCGATAAACAATCATCGCCGTACACTTGTTGTAACATTACAAACGTTTCACTTGCAGATTTTCCTAGTTTGAAACAAAATTTGATGTTAACACGCTGTTCTTTCTGTACACTCAACATTTTCCGACGCACAGACAAAACGTCAACTACTTAAAACAGACGCCACGGGCAGACTGAGTGCAGGAGGTAGATGAAACTCGAGCAGTAGGCGGAGCGAGAGTCACGTGACAGGCCACGCGACTTTCAGCCTTATTGCATTCGTTTTATTGTTTCACCAGTACTAGTCCGGTTTTTTTCTAGCCACACCTCGTATGCAGAAGTCCATGGCCATATCATTAAAGTCATTCTTGATACAGAAGCAAATGTCAATGCAATCTCCGCAGCACGGTTTGAGAGGTTCACGCGGCACCGGAAACTACCAGACTTCCTTGTGAGTAATTGCAAAGTTATAGGTGCAATCGGTACCAGCGCACAGAAGACTCTTATTGAATTAAGAATAGGAAACGTAGCAACTTTATGCACGTTTCTAGCATTAAATAAATTGATAGAGGACTGTATTTAGGGTATTGAGAATATCTGGGAGAAGGACGTAAAATTTGACTTCTCTGCGGGCTGTGCCTCTTTTAAGATGAGAATGTGTGTGTGGAGCTGATCAGAGAAGACTGTAGCCACGGAAGAAATTGTCGGGGATCAACAACTAAACTTGTTAAGGTGTTTCAAGAAGAATCGGAGATCAAATGCAGAAGACCTTTATCAAGTATGCACATTAAGTGATGTTATATCTGAAAAGACGTCTGAATGTAACTGTTTGGACGCTCGACAGCGAAAACAATTGGCAGACTTATTGTAGCAGAATATCGATGTCTTTAGTGAAAAACCGGGTATAGTGAAACTCTGTGTGTGTAATTTACAAGTGTACCCACATAGTACAGGGTGTGCATAAACTCCTGGAACACCATAGTTAAGATACGAAATAATTGTTTTCTGATTAATTATGCTTTGTATAAAGTATGTTTTCTTCGATATGTAATCTTTTATATGCTGTAAAGATGTAGAAAGGTGTATAATGTTTTCTCTTCACCGTTTAAACACTTTACCTCATTAGGAGGAGAATGACTTTAATAATATGTATTTTTTGTTGAATTGCTAATATGTGTAAATGAAAGGATTTTGTAAAAGGTATGAATATAAAACTATGTACATGCTGATTCACGCTTAGGACTTTTGAATTGTATAAATGAGAACTTGGTCTACTTCCCCTCTGCAACGAAAGTGAGTTAGCGCGCCCAACTAGTAACTGGAAAGTGCACATCACAGGTGCCGAGTGAAGCTTTCAGTACTTGGAGTTATTACGTAAAAGCCTCGGGTGGATAAACGCCTCTAAAATATTTCTCTGTTTCTGGAAAATACCATAAAAGTTGATGGTCATCGCCAAGAAGATAATAACAGAGCAAATTACTTACAACGGGAAGTCCACCTGTTGTTATGTATTCACCACCAACATTGCGTAATCACTTCAGAAGAGAGGTGAAGTCAGATCTTTTGTTAAGTGTATGGATTAGCACATTTACTAAAGTATGTGCAAATATAGGGTAACGCATGCTAAATTTGTGTACCAACCTTGATTTGTTTCCCATCATGATACGTCTTAGGATCCACTCCTCTTAAACAGTGATTTCCGATTATCCTGATTATGAGAACTGGTGAAAAACCAAGTGTTTAATTACTTTTGCTTAAACCTGAGTGCTAAAAAGTTGCCTAAAATTACTGAGGATTTTATTGAAGTTGAGGGAGGAAGTAAATGTTGCTTTTTTGAAAGCCTCCCTAGTAATTGAATTTCCTTAGTTCAAAGTGTCAGTGTTACGAGAATTAAAAGATTTTCTGCATTAGCTGTCATAAAATTCATACAAGGTGAATGAAAGTTGTAAAAGAGTATTTCCAAAGTTTGCTTTCTGTAGTTTGTTGATAAAAGTGTGTTTAGGTTGTGTTATGGAGACAGTCAAGACAAAGGGACCCCCTATTTTAAGTTGCTCAAAATGCATAAATTTACTTGATTGATGAATATACTAAACTCATTTGAAGTTAATGTTGGCTTTTGTGTACATTGTGTGATGAAAAGTGTAATATCAGCTTGTGAGCCCCCCTTACTGTTTTTCTCTTATTGAAGATGAAGTTACTATGAGTGCCCTTATTCATGAAAACATTTACAACATTACTTATTAAGGAATGTGTATATCTTACTGCAAGTGAATTTCAGTTGAATTTGTGCTGTTTATAATGTATCTGGCGCTGTAATGTATCTGGTACTGGAGTTCCTAACGTGCTTGGCCTTGAAAGTTTTGTAGAGAGAGACATTATCGCCTACCGTACTTATCATATTGGTGAACTTGCAAATAAGGACTCTGGTAAATCTGTGTATATTTCACCTTCTGCATTGTCTTTGTATACCCGTAGTAAGAGAAAAATATCTGTAAATGAGTCTGTATTCATTTGGATTAAAGGCAAAGGTGTATGTGATTTAAATCTATCGAAACCTAGGTAAAGATTACTTTATCCTTTGCAACTGGCCGGCTGTTTTTAATCCTATTACGTGGAACCGTTGCTGTTGCGCAGCTATGTTTAAAATACTATAATGTATCTGATGGAATAGAACTAAGTCCATGTTCATTTTTAGTTTAACATTGATTTCCACTTTTATTGTTGATGAAATAACTTTTACCAGGTAAAGTATTTACTGTTGATAAGTGATAAAGTGGCAAATGTGTTTGTGAGAACTTGCATTTCCTACTGAAACTGGTTACATCCACTATATCACTTGCCTGTTTGTAAAAGGGTTCGTTGCACTCCTGTGAGAAAGAAGTATAGGTTGTGTTTTTCTATCAAAACTATTTACTGTTTATTTAACAGAAATGTTTCATATTTCTGTACCTAATTAGGCTGGTGATCGTATTCTGTTTCATTTGAGTAAACGTGATTAGCTAAAACATTTTCTAAACTGGATTTGTCACTTTCTATATCCTTAAGTAACATTGATAGTCAGATCCGATAAGCCAAACCCATTAGGTAACTCACGGTCAGTTTTACTTAAATCCTCCCAGAGGGTAACATTTTACTGTATTCAGATACCAAAATTGCGTATTATCTACATTCTGACATAGCAAAACGCGATGCAGTGTAGTGTTATAAACACTTTCAATTATTTATTGCACAAGATGGGTCAAATGACTCTGAGCACTATGCGACTTAACTTCTGAGGCCATTAGTCGTCTAGAACTTAGAACTAATTTAACCTAACTAACCTAAGGACATCACACACATCCATGCCCGTGGCAGGATTCGGACCTGCGACCGTAGCGGTCACTCGGCTCCAGACTGTAGCGCCTAGAACCGCACTGCCACTCCGGCCGGCTATTGCACAAGAACCAAACTCTGTACAGATATCATACAAATGTCATTTTGAAGAGAAACTCTGAAAGTTTTTTTTGCGTATATATCTCCACAGCGTAGTTTGGTAATTTGGCAATAGTCAGCGCTGGTAGCAAACATGGCGAGCTCAGATGAGGATCGAGCTTTCTGAGTGTTGGAGTTCGACAGAAACAAGTATGCTACAGCTGTTCAACGGATGTTTAGAACCAAGTACGGTAAGAAACCACCCACAAGGAAGGCCATTTACCACTGGCATAACAAATTCGTTACGACGGGTTACTTATGCCCGGCAAAGAGAAGCGGACGCCGCAGTGTGAGTGAAGTGAATGTAGAGCGCGTAGGAGAGACATTCATAAGGAGTCCAAAGAAATCGGTGCGTCATGCATCCCGTGAACTCGAAATGGCTTCAAAGTCAGTGTGGAAAGTCCTGCCATAGAAGCTGTCTATGAAACCACTCAGATTGAAGCTAGAGCAGAAGCTCAATGACGACGACATAGACACGTCTCTACAGAAGGAGACAGCTGTTTCATCACCATATATCACTCCGTTTGAGTTTTTTCTGTGGGGGCACATTAAAGATCTGGTGCATGTACTGCCTCACCACGTGATGTAGCAGAGCTCCGGGAGAGAATATGGGAAGCGAATGCGACAGTCGACGATGCCATGCTGGGACGGGTATGGGCAGAATTGGACGTCTGCCGGGTCGCTCATGGTTAGTACATCGAATGTTTGTAGAAAAAACTTTCAAAGTTTCTCTTCAAAATGCAATATGTGTGACATCTGTACAATGTTTAATTCTTGTGCAACAAATAATTGAAAGTCTTCCTAGACTTTATGTACATCCTGTACATATTACCAAAGTTTTTATCCTATACCTTGGCGACCTTGACTATCTGTCGATGAAGAACTGCAACGAATGTTGAATTGGAAGTTGATTGAGCCATCCACAAGAAGCCCATACTGTAGTTCGTTATTGGTTGTCCCTAAACCAGAGGGCAAGGTTGGACTAGTTTCTGACGCAAGACAGATAAATAAGATCATAGTTCCTGTCCGCACTCATCCAGAAAATATCGATGAGCTTATAGAGAAGTTTCTTGGCAAGAAATTCTTTTCAACTTGTGATCTCAGAAGTTCTTACTGGCAGATAATGCCAAGTCCTGAATCGAGGAAGTACACAACATCTGTTTATCCGTGGAGAAGCTATCATTTTAAGGTTCTTCCATTTGGCCTAAATGTTAGCTCTTGCGTGTTTATCCAGGCATTTGACGCTGTTTTAGGACCTGAACTGCGTAGTCAACTTACGCTTTTTGTCGACGATATTCTCATGGCTACAACTTCTTGGGAAGAACAAATTAATCTCTTGGCCAGAGTCATAAACGTACTTAGTAAAGCAGGCGTGACAGCTAACCTGCAAAAATATCATTTTTCACTCTAATGGATCCGTTTCCTTGGGCATATAACAGACAGTAAGAGAACAATGCTAGATTCAGCAAAGGTGAGTGCCATCAATAATTTTCCCACACCGTCAAACAAGAAGCAGTTAAAATCTTTCATAGGAATAACGACCTTCTATAGGCGATTTTTAAACAAACAGGTGGTGAATGCAGAGACCTTCTACGAAAAAACGTACCGTGGAGGTGGACAAATGACTGTGAAGTAGCATTCCAGCTTATCAAAGACCCTCTTGCGGATGAAAAACTTTTACACAACCCAGATATGACTTTGGAGTTTGGTTTGATGACTGATTCATCGAGCGCTGGTTTAGGTTGCTGTTTGTTTCAAACCAAGGAAATCAATAATCAGCCAACGTTCTGTCCCATAGCTCACTCAAGTCATGTGTTACCACGTTGCGAGCGCTCCTACACAACTACAGAATTGGAAGCTTTGGCGGTTGTGTGGGCGTTTAGAAAATTCCACTATTACTTGTTTGGAGCACGCCCTACCGTGTACTGTGATCATCGAGTTCTCACATTCTTGCAACAACGCAAACTACTTCACGCTCGTCTATCACGCTAGACCTTGGCTTTACAAGAATATAATTTCAGAATTGTATACATAAAGGGACAACATAACCAGATCGCAGATGCTTTATCTAGACTGCCTGAAGGTTTGGAGAACACCACCACTGTGTAAGATGAGGAGAAGGAACATAGGATTTTGCTGATGAAATATTTGGAATCCAGGAGATATTATTTATACATGTGTAGTAACCTATCTGTCCTCCAGCAACGAGATGGTCATTGGTCTATAATTTTGAATAACCTGTGTCAGCCGAACCAAGGGCAGCTCCGCAGATTTTTAAAAGTAGTTGATAATGTTTTGTTCTAGAGAATGTCTGATACTTCAGATAAGTGGTGTGTATGTATACCAGATCACGTGGAAAGGCTCATCCCGCAAAGCTTGTCAGCTGACTAAGCCTGAATAAAGTACACAAGATGAGATGCACTTAATCAAAAAATTAAAATAAAATGTTCAAATGTGTGTGAAATCTTACGGGACTGAACTGCTAAAGTTATCAGTCCCTAAGTTTATACACTACTTAACCTAGATTATCCTAAGGACACACACACACACCCATGCCCGAGGGAGGACTCGAACCTCCGCCGGGACCAGCCGCACAGTCCATGACTGCAGCGCATTAGAACGCCCGGTTAATCCCGCGTGGCTGCACTCAATCATTCCACATAAGCCTTTAGATCTGATCTCTGTATACATTTGTGGACCAGTCCCGGGGGAAAGAAGAGGTAGTAAATAAATGGTTGGATTTTTGGATACGTTTTCTAAGTATGTAATGTTGTACCCAATTCAATGAGACACCAGCAAATCCGTCATCAAGAAATTGTTTTCTGATTTTATTCCATCTGTTTGGAAGCCAAGAACGATAATGGCAGACAGTGCAACATTTTGACGTGTTATACTTGGAAGAACACTTCATGGGAAGCAAATATTGCACATGTCAAAACGTCATGTTACAATCCCGGAGCGAGACCCATCGAACGTGTATTTAGAGAGTTAAATGGTTTTATGAGAACCTACTGCTCAACGAAGCAAACCTAGTGGATTGATCTGTTGCAAGGCTTCACTACAATCGTACATATCCTACCGCATACAACTACTGGTAATACTCCTAAATACCGAAGAAAATAATGAGTGGGTGCAGGCATTAACGAAGATACCCCGAAATCGGATCTCGTGGGAAGAAAAATACGAGTAGGTGATGCCTACCTCAACATTAAAGAGAAAGCTATTATGAGAAGGAAGAGACACGACAAGAGATTGAAGAGAACACAATATGATAAAATGTTGGAGATTTGGTACAATTGAGATCTCATTCATGATCTTCACTTCTGGAGAAGAGGATCAAGAAGTGAAAAAGAATATACCATGGATCATATGTTGTTATAAAACTGCCACATCCAGGTGCATATCTTTTAACATATTCAAAGACATTGAAAATAAAGGGTGTGTACCCTCATAAGGATTTAAAAATGTTCTACAAATATTTCTGTGTATTTTTTATATGTATGTCATGATTTGTGTAACTATATGCCTGTAAATAGTAATTATTTAAGTTATGTAATTTGTTTCCTATGATATGTGTTGATAATGTGCCACCGTTGTATGCCATGAACTGGTGTTCTAAATTGAGTGAACTTTCAATCGAGATATAGGGATATAACTATGTGGTTTAGTTATGGTTACTTGACCATGCTTGATTTTGTGTGAAATCGCTTTCAGCGATATGAAGACAATGAAATTCGTTCTTGTGAATTGTTTTAGGTCTGTGTCCTGTCTGACAATGAAAGTTCAATGGAAGTATCGTCCATTGACAGTTATGTTGTGGTTTTAGGCGGACTAGTGTTACTATGCAAAGTCAGTGATCCATCCTGCTCAATCGCTCATTCACGTGTGACTGTGTGTACCAGTCTTCTCTGAAGAACTCTTAGTGTCACTTTTGAATGTAACTGTGGATTACTTTGTTTTCACCGTGATCTGACTTTTTTTATTGTTTGCTGTACACTCTGGACTGCAAGTACAAACACGAACCGAAGTGGACTGTTTATACACAGCAGCGAGTTGGGTAGAGTTGAACGCTAACCCGTTTTATTTCAGATAGGCGCTGTAGTTCGCGTTTTTGTCCTCGCTCATTCTTTTGTACCTTGCTGCATGTCGCGAGAACTGTCTTGGCGCAGTGAGGCCTCAGCAGTTCGTTCCACCCCAGTCTCCAGTACTTCACTAACAGCTTCCCATCTAACCACCTGAACAGCCATCACCACCGACCACCACTCCATCCCGATGTCTTGCAGCTTCTAAACATCCTGCTGTACCATCGGCATCGCGCCGTCGACGTCGTACCATTATCACCGGACTGTCGACATAATATCCATAATCTTGTGTTGTGTGAATAACTCCATTTTCAAAGACTCTATACAGTTCTGCGAACATTTAAGCGATTTTCTCTGTTTTTTTGGTACCTTAATGTGTAACTTTTTCTATACATGCTGAAAACCAACATGTTTGATTCAAAATTATGCTGTTTTGCTAAATATAATTACAGCCGGTCTGGAGAGACCTAATAGAATGTTTTGATCTCGTGCTTCCTTCACCAACCGCGCCCGAAGTGGGTGGACCTATTTTCCCTTGTACGGACCATTCCCAAAAGAGGTAGTAATATTATTCATGCCAGCCGATAATCAGAAATGCCAAAAAATACAATTTAATTTCAATGAAGACATATAAAATGTTTCTCTTAATTTTGAAAGTTGTATAAACAAAATTAAATATTATGACCATAAGTAATGTAATATTAATACAATATTCCAGCTGCGAGTACCAACGATGATGCACGACCGTAATTTGATACTACAACGCTCTTTGGTCTGACGACAAAGCTCTTTGCTGAAAAAAAAGAGGGGCATCTATGCTTTCTAGTAATTATTCAAGATGAGAGATGCCGATTGAACATTGTGCTTTTTTGAGGTCAGATAGGTTTGCATATACACTCCTGGAAATTGAAATAAGAAAACCGTGAATTCATTGTCCCAGGAAGGGGAAACTTTATTGACACATTCCTGGGGTCAGATACATCACATGATCACACTGACAGAACCACAGGCACATAGACACAGGCAACAGAGCATGCACAATGTCGGCACTAGTACAGTGTATATCCACCTTTCGCAGCAATGCAGGCTGCTATTCTTCCATGGAGACGATCGTAGAGATGCTGGATGTAGTCCTGTGGAACGGCTTGCCATGCCATTTCCACCTGGCGCCTCAGTTGGACCAGCGTTCGTGCTGGACGTGCAGACCGCGTGAGACGACGCTTCATCCAGTCCCAAACATGCTCAATGGGGGACAGATCCGGAGATCTTGCTGGCCAGGGTAGTTGACTTACACCTTCTAGAGCACGTTGGGTGGCACGGGATACATGCGGACTTGCATTGTCCTGTTGGAACAGCAAGTTCTCTTGCCGGTCTACGAATTGTAGAACGATGGGTTCGATGACGGTTTGGATGTACCGTGCACTATTCAGTGTCCCCTCGACGATCACCAGTGGTGTACGGCCAGTGTAGGAGATCGCTCCCCACACCATGATGCCGGGTGTTGGCCCTGTGTGCCTCGGTCATATGCAGTTCTGATTGTGGCGCTCACCTGCACGGCGCCAAACACGCATACGACCATCATTGGCACCAAGGCAGAAGCGACTCTCATCGCTGAAGACGACACGTCTCCATTCGTCCCTCCATTCACGCCTGTCGCGACACCACTGGAGGCGGGCTGCACGATGTTGGGGCGTGAGCGGAAGACGGCCTAACGGTGTGCGGGACCGTAGCCCAGCTTCATGGAGACGGTTGCGAATGGTCCTCGCCGATACCCCAGGAGCAACAGTGTCCCTAATTTGCTGGGAAGTGGCGGTGCGGTCCCCTACGGCACTGCGTAGGATCCTACGGTCTTGGCGTGCATCCGTGCGTCGCTGCGGTCCGGTCCCAGGTCGACGGGCACGTGCACCTTCCGCCGACCACTGGCGACAACATCGATGTACTGTGGAGACCTCACGCCCCACGTCTTGAGCAATTCGGCGGTACGTCCACCCGGCCTCCCGCATGCCCACTATACGCCCTCGCTCAAAGTCCGTCAACTGCACATACGGTTCACGTCCACGCTGTCGCGGCATGCTACTAGTGTTAAAGACTGCGATGGAGCTCCGTATGCCACGGCAAACTGGCTGACACTGACGGCGGCGGTGCACAAATGCTGCGCAGCTAGCGCCATTCGACGGCCAACACCGCGGTTCCTGGTGTGTCCGCTGTGCCGTGCGTGTGATCATTGCTTGTACAGCCCTCTCGCAGTGTCCGGAGCAAGTATGGTGGGTCTGACACACCGGTGTCAATGTGTTCTTTTTTCCATTTCCAGGAGTGTAGAAGTAATCTGAAGTGCAAAGGTTGAAACACGTATGTAACGCAGCAGCGATGGCGAGGCACTGTAGCATCTGTGACCAGAGAGTATGCGCTTGACCGCGCGAGTGTTGCGAGCGGTTCTCAGTCTGTCAGTAGCAGTTAGTCTGTCGTTGCGAGTCTGTAGCTCTGTCTAGTTGAGAGCAGTACTCAGTCTGTAGTCGTCATGCAGAGCGGTCGGTCAGTAGTAGCAGCCCAGTGCGGTTGTGTGATGTAGGCGGTCGGCAACACTGGTCAAGATGAGGAATAAGGTATACCATTAATTAATATAATCATTAGATAATGTAAAAATTTATTTATTGTAATTATTCTCCAACAAGTTCCCCAATAATAATTTTTATTTCAAAAGCATTTTTTCAAATTTAATTTTTTATTGAACTAAAGATCTCGTTGCACTCCCCATTTCATTCCACTTCTTTTGAAGAAAAATTTCACTAGAATTACAAAAAAAAAAAAAAAAGAGAATATTATTATTTGCAATGCAGTTCCTCCAAGCGGTGCGCAACAACAAGAGCAGATATGTGACATTGATTTATTCTGAGGTAAGACTTTAGTTCTGATTGTTTTACACAGGGCCCAAGACCGATATTTCGGTTTAATTGAATTTTTTGTCACTGAATGGACTTTAATTTTTTGAAGGATTTATATTTGAGTCAGATTGCGAATTTCACATTTTTTGTTGCCATTTTCAATACCTCTCATTGTGGGCGAGGTTACAATTAGCGCAATGTCCATTAGCATTGATAATTAAATATTGTCGTGTTTCTTTCTTTCAAATTTTTGTGGGGAGGTTACACTCGGCTCCCATTTGTATTGAGTATTGTCATTTTCATTCCTTATAAAATTACGGTGGGGAGGTTACACTTGGCGACACCCAGTCCAGGATCGTATTTCGTTGAGAGTCTTTTGAGCAACAGTCAGATATCTGCTCTTATTTGCTTAAGTATAATTAGGATTTGGCGCAACGCTTTTACTAATCTTGTGACTTTCTTTCCACAGGTCAACGGCAATTTGTTGCTCTGTTGCATTTGTGTATTGCTTTTGCATTGTGCTTATTTATTTTGTGAAAAATTGTGACTATTGTAAAAATGCCGCGAAAGACTGTGAATAGTGTATCGCGAGGTATTACGAACGAAATTACCGGCTCAAACGACTTTACCGATAGGACATGTGACACGCAGTGTAATGATGACAATCCTGCGTTCACTAACAATCAGTGCATTCCAACCACTAGTGATGACTTTTACCTTAATGATGAACAAACGAACTCAATTGTCTCGTCTGTTAATTTGACGACAATTAATGACGCGGGACGCTCTATTGTAATGAGCGCTGCCGAGCTTAACACACCCGATTTAGAAAATCCAAGTAATGTACAGACAAATTTGTCTAATGAAAATGAACAGGATACTGAAAGTACGACGGATTTATTTAATTCCGAAATAATATCTGACAGTGTACATCCGACTGCTCAGAATAACCAAATGGTTACAGTAAGCGAGAAAGTTCCAGATCCACCACTAAACAGCACAGAGAATATAGTAGGTGATGTTACTAAGGATGAAATTAGAGTATTGGCACAACAAATGGGTAATGTTACTGAGGCTCAAGCTATCGCATTTTTACTACGAGTCAGTGAAATTCTCGACAACCATTACAAACAACTTAGCGAAATAATTGATAAAAGTTTCAAATTCACAAACGAAAAACAAGACGATCATGAAGAACAGAACAAACAAGTTAGTGAGCAGATTACAGCTGTTACCGTACAATGTCAGGACAGTAAAGAACAATTACGTGAGGATACTAAGACTTGTGCTAATAACAGTAATGAAGAAGTTGGCACTGTTGCACAAGAATTAAGTAGCACACGTGTAGGCACAACAGAGTCACATAAAGACAAGATTGATGCAATCACTGAACAATGTTTGGCGAACGAAACACAGATACACGAAATTAATGCAGTCACCGAACAATGCCCTAAAAACGCAGTACAGTTTCGCGATGATTTGGAGTCAGTGGAAGTTTCACACACTCCGAATACGGAGGCTGACGAGAAAAGTGAACGACACAACAACCAGATTGACGAAAGTATTAAAGTAACAGAATTAACAATTATTTCAGTCACCAATACGTCACAGAACCCGCCACGTTGCAAACATTTGTCAGACTTACGCAGCGCGTATAATGTGAGCAATTTACAGAGACTACGCGAATTAAAATCCGAAAAGCCACGCGACTTAAAATCTGAAAAGCTATGTAGCTTGAGATCCGAAATGACACAGACAAACAGACTTTCACACAATCCTGAACGTGTTCTCAAATTCAGTGACGAGAATGTTGATAATAAGCAGTTTGCATTTGTAAGAAAATCTAAAGAATTTAATAATGACAGAACACAGGTACACGCTTTGAGCTATATACGACAATTTGTTTTTGTACTTTCACCGCTATTGCCTGTAATGCAGAAGCTAGCTTTGAACCTGATGCGACAATTTGCTATTGCATTTTCATCAGCGTTGCGTGTAATGAGGAAACTTGAATTAGCACGGATACAACAATTTGCCTTTGGAATTTTACCGCCATTTCCTGCAACGCAAAAGCTAAAATTGATTTGCAGTGCGTAAATGACCTCAGGGGATTCATTACGCTTTAATGAATATGTGCCGTAGCGAGCATAGGGCCCCGAGCTGTAGTAGTGCTGTTTCATCTTTAGTTTTCTGCACTGCTGCCTTTTCTTCTACTATCCTTTATATCTATCAAAACTGCTCTTTAACTATTGCTCTACCTAGAATTAAGAAACATTGTAATGAAAACCCGATATGACAAATCTTTTACCGAATGTAACAATTTTCAGTAGGCACTCCCGTAATGACAACTACCGCTGTAATTTTAATAACAGATAAAATCGTAATCATCAGTATGTGTAAAATTATCAGCAATAGCAAACCACATTTTGGTAACAATAGACCTTTTCACCACAACAGCATGAAAGTCAGCCGCTTAGCATACGTAACCAACAATGCAGTCTACAAGGTCAACCAAACTTTAATGTTTCGCCGCGTGCACGTATAGTCCCTGGTATAACAAATAGTAACGCATGGCAGCAAAAAAATAACTACGTCCAGACAACACACCATTTCAACTCGTATCGCAATGCTCCGTATAGAAATTACTATCATGACAGACGTAAAAATAACGAGCACAATTTTCAGCGTACATTTAATAACAGTCGATCTTATGAGCAGCTACAACATCAGCAACAACGAATAATCACGAATGAAACAGACAATAGGTGTCATCGATAGCGTAATACGTCAGTAAGAAATAACAGAGCAGTTCAAATAGTCGAAATGCCACAGCATCCTCCCGTAAATAATAGTACGTACGACAGAATTTCACCAGACACAGTACAGGTCTTATATTACAGTAACGCAAACATTACTTTTGACACGCAGAATTTTGCTCACGAGAATGTTATTTGAAAAATGCTCTGTTGAATGCTCCACTATTATCGCACCCAGATCTCACCAGAAATTTTTCCATTGCCACTGACAGTTCCAACACCGCTTTAGGCGTACACATTTTCCAGGAAATCGGAGAAGACGGTTCTATAGTAATTAAAAACATCGCATTTGCAAGTCGCATTTTTGTCACCTGCTGAACGAAATTACTCCGTTACAGAATTGGAAACATTATGTGTTGTATGGGCTTTTATGAGATTTAGGCACTTTCTTTATGGCAGACATACCACAGTTTACACAGATCACAGAGCGATACAATTTTTACTCTCGGCTAAATTTACTCACGACAGGTTAAGTAGATGGAAACTTTATTTACAGGAATTTAATTTTACGATTGTTCACATTCCCGGTACGCAAAATGTTATAGCAGACGCACTATCGCGTTCTCTCGGCAACAATCAGCAAGACATAGCAACCAACTTCTGCAAAACAAATTTCAGTGTCATGTACATTCAGCAAGTTGTATTTGAAAACTTTATTTCATCGTCATTACAGGACATAGCAAAAGAGCAAAATAAAGACAACGTGTGGAAAGAAATTAAACACCTTTGGCAAGATAGGAATAATGTTACGATTAGGAACCATTACACTGTGCGCAATGACATTCTGTTTCGCCGCTCTCATCCTGATAGCAACAATTGGTTATTATGCATTCCTGACGAACTGGTTAACAAACTAATTTGGTACACTCATTTAAGTTACGCACATTACGGAGCACGAAAATGTTTTCTTATACTGAGACAGAACTGTTATTTTACCAACATGGAGAAACGTATACGACGAGTTTTAGCGTCTTGTAAAATTTGCCAGAAAGCTAAATCAGACACCACTTCACATATTCCTCCTTTATATCCCATTATACCTGTTAAATTAAGACACATGGCCGCAGTAGATATTTTTGGTCCGATTCCGAGAACTAACAGAGGTTTTTGCTACATCTTTGTCGCTGTTGAGCTCACTTCAAAATTTGTTACTTTCACTCCGTTACGCAAAGCTACTGCTAAAACTGTTTCAAATGCATTTGTAAAACATTTTCTATCTCATGTAGGGCATGTAATAAAAGTAATTTCTGACAATGGATCTCAATTTCGTAGTAGCGTATGGACACGCATGTTACGAGCTAGAAACATTTCTCCGATTTATATATCCAAGTACCACGCTTCTTCGAACCCCTGTGAAAGATTAATGAAAGAAATTGGTAAACTGGGCCGAATATACTGCCACAAAAGACATATTGATTGGGATACACACATACTCTCATTCCAAGATGTAATTAATTCCATTCCAAATGAATCCACTATGCTATCTCCGACTGTTATACTGAAAAACGTTGAACCACCGAACAAAATTAAAGAATTAATAGAATTTCCCAAAAGTCGTCGCCTACGACACCACGAAATAATTGACATTGCGCTGAAGAACATCAAACGTGCCGCAGAGCGCCGGAGAAGACAGCAAAAACAGGTTTGTACACGCCGATACTTTCACGTTGGACAGAAGATACTAGTACGTACATACTATTTATCCAGCAAATTAAAAGGTAAGTGCAGTAAATTTGAACTTCTATACACAGGTCCATATCGGATTCGCAGTATCCCTCACCCCAATGTTGTACACGTCGAAACTTTGAGAACCAGAAAATCGAAAGGCAATCACCATATATCAAACATTAAACCGTTTATTGAGTGAAACCACTGTATGATTCAACACACTATGATGTCATTTACTAATGCAATTATTTCACGTGACTAATTACTGATGATTATCGTATTTTTTCTTGGCAAGTGCCCGGCAAGGTAAGGTTAGCAGGTCGCTTTTCTTGTCGTTACACATCAGACCGTGCACATTTTCCATTTTTTTTTGTGTGTATGATTGTACTCCAGTTTTGTTTGTATGCACTATGAAATAGTTAAGATATAACACACACCAGTCGACTTTGACATTTTTTTTTTTGCCTTATGACATCTCAACATCGTGACTGTTTCACATTTTTTTTTGCTGCTGCATTGTATTATTCTGTGTATAATTTTGTTTTTGAACACTGTCAATGTTTTTGACATATTACGTTTTCTGTCATGTTATGCTGTATGGCTAATTGTGTCACCATAAACCAGTCATTATTTAGTGGGTATATGATTTAAATGCAAGACATTAATCTCTGTCATCAATTTCAGAAAGAAATGGTGTATGTAAGAAATAAATTCAACAGAAATGGGAATTTCACCTACGGAATAAACGAAAGGAGATGCAATAACTTTAT
This sequence comes from Schistocerca piceifrons, assembly GCF_021461385.2. NCBI lineage: Eukaryota > Metazoa > Arthropoda > Insecta > Orthoptera > Acrididae > Schistocerca > Schistocerca piceifrons. The sequence goes on along the minus strand of NC_060146.1, from coordinate 91,421,283 downwards.
GAGGAAGAGTAAATGGATCAGGATTAACAGGCATTAACAAGAATATACTATACTCATCGAAGAATAGCAGTCTTAACTAATTTTTTCTTTCAGAATACAAGGTGATTGATGCAGGCTGTCAGAGAGAACTACACGTCTTAGTTTTAGTGATGAAATATGCTAGAGATAAGGAATAGTTATGTAATGAGTAATGAAGTGATTTTTTGCAGATGATAATGAATACTGATGAATAATGATGAAGGAAATGGTATTATGAATAATGAAGTTTTTCTTTACAGATGATGATAATAGTGAAGTTATGATGATATGGATAATGAAGTTTTCTTTACAGATGAGGATAATGTTGAAGTTATGTATTTATGTTATGTAGTTATTTAAGTATTTGTTGCAGTTTGCTTTGACAGCAGGTGTTATATTGCATAGTAGGATGACGGAAAGTTTTGGAAAGGACAGCTATGGAACACATTTTTATACACATTTCACTACCTGTTAATTCGAAGTTCACTACTTTTCAGCATAGTGTGCGTTTCTTCTTTCAGGTCAATAATCCATTTTGTATTTTTTTCAGGAGAAGCTTTTCATGATACTTGCTAAACCTGTTACTTATTATACCTGTTCTAGTACTTGCATTTTTTTGTATTTTACCCATTTGTGTTTATCATTTATAAATGTGATCACATGTACTGCCTTGTTACATAATCTTGCTACAGCTGACTCATGACGAATGACGTTACCTATCCTCATTTGCAGCAATAGGTCAAAAGCAAAAAGTGTTAAGCCTCAGCAATTAATTATCGATCCCAACGCAATGCATTGCTAACAAAAAACATGTATTACCAGTCCCACATAATGTCACTAGTTTATGATAATTCTGAATAATACTGATCAACTCTGAATAGCATGTCACTTGAGTAATGACCTCTTAATGAGACTATATTCAAAATAATGCTTTGTCACTAGCTAATAACTGCCACTGTCTATTATAATGATACTACGTATAATGCCTGTGATTATTAATGATTTGCCTGTAATTAACTGATTTTAATAATGACTTTGTAATGGTCTGAATACTACTGAAGGAGGAACACTGTTTATTGTAATGTTACCACTTATAATGCTTGTGATTACTAATGATTTGACTGTAATTAACTGATTTTAATAATGCCTTTGTAATGATCTGAATACTACTGAATGAGGAACACTGTTTATTGTAATGAGTACTTGTAATGCCCATGATTATTAATGCTATGACTGTAATTAACTGATTTTTAATAATAACTTCGTAATAATCTGAATAATACTGAATGATGATTTTATTCAATACTTGCTGGCCACTGAGTGCCAATAATTAATGTCACTCCACGAATTGTTATTAATTATGCCATTGATTAGCTCTTGTTTCCAATGTTGATACTTTGTAATTTGAAATGAATGTGACTGTTTAATAATGCTTTGTAATTAGGAGAAGGCTAATAATTCTTAATATATTGGAATTTCAAATGATTAATTAACGATGCCATACTTTGTTGTTGGAAATGAATGTGACTGTTTCATAATGCTTTGTAATTAGGAAAAGACTAATGATTCTTAATAGATTGGAATGACACATAATTAATTAACTATGGTACTGTTTAATAATGCTTTGTAATTAATTAAGGCTAATAATTCTTACTATATTGAAATGACAAATGATCAATTAATTAACTGTAATTAGACAAATGATTAATTAACGACAAATGATTAATTAACGGTAATTAGACAAATGATTAATTAACTGTAATTAGACAAATGATTAATTAACGACAAATGATTAATTAACTGTAATTAGGCAAAGGCTAATGATTATTGGAATGACAAATGATTAATTAACTGTAATTAGGAGAAGGTTAATGATTCTTGATTATACTCTGTAACTGAAAAGAATGCGATTATTTCATAATGCTTTGTAACCAGGAAAAGAAGGCTACTGATTCTATGTACAACAATTAATGAACATTTTTCTGTAATACTACATACTTGGTACAGAAATGTTCAATAACTGGGCTATGAATGCCACAAACTACTAATTAAGTCTGTAATTGTCAATATTATGTGACTTGATGTCCTTCACCTCATAAGCTGACTACCCTGAATTACTGCAATGTCCATTTGTCCTGTTTATCCCAGTGATCATGGAGCACTATATTTGGTTTTGCACTAATTCTACGTTGGTGTGCCTTGTAAGAGTGTGGTGTTGACACGACATGCTGTCCACCACCGTGAGCAATGAAGACGTTATTATGGTCCCACTGTTTGGTGTACCTAATGTACTGCCAAAATGAAAACATGGAACATTACTACGACAGTTCAGTGTCTTTGCTACACTGATAAATTCTGATGGGAAAAGATCTTCAAGTTGTGTCACTTGGTGTTGTACTTCTGTGGAAAGATATGGACTTTCAGAGCAGCTGTGTGCAATCTAAAGTGCTACAACCATGATGCAATCCTTCCCTTTCCTATCCTGATTCTTGTCACATAAAGAAAAATTTTTTGGTAACATCATTTATGTTCATAGGTTATACATTTTTCGATTCGCTAAACTCCAATGCGAGTACACTTATGTCACTTGTCAACATAATATTTTTTGCCAGTCTGTTTATTTGTTATGAATATGCTAAAGAATTTTTCAGTGCCTGTGCACTTTATCTGTCAAATAATTTGTATATACATTTTTCTGATTTGCTACTATGTTTTGTACTCACATTTTGTCTTTGTCTGATATATTTTGTACTTAGTGCGTGTGCACAACATTTAAATATTCTGTAAGTTGTAGGATTTTGTTAATTAAAGAAAAATTTTGCCGCGATTGGCAAGTCCAAATGACTCACCATCGCTGCCAAATTTTTGCCCCCCCAGTGGAGGGTTATGAAACACGTATGTAACGCAGCAGCGATGGCGAGGCATTGTAGCATCTGTGACCAGAGAGTATGCGCTTGACCGCGCGAGTGTTGCGAGCGGTTCTCAGTCTGTCAGTAGCAGTTAGTCTGTCGTTGCGAGTCTGTAGCTCTGTCTAGTTGAGAGCAGTACTCAGTCTGTAGTCGTCATGCAGAGCGGTCGGTCAGTAGTAGCAGCCCAGTGCGGTTGTGTGATGTAGGCGGTCGGCAACACTGGTCAAGATGAGGAATAAGGTATACCATTAATTAATATAATCATTAGATAATGTAAAAATTTATTTATTGTAATTATTCTCCAACAAGTTCCCCAATAATAATTTTTATTTCAAAAGCATTTTTTCAAATTTAATTTTTTATTGAACTAAAGATCTCGTTGCACTCCCCATTTCATTCCACTTCTTTTGAAGAAAAATTTCACTAGAATTACAAAAAAAAAAAAAGAGAATATTATTATTTGCAATGCAGTTCCTCCAAGCGGTGCGCAACAACAAGAGCAGATATGTGACATTGATTTATTCTGAGGTAAGACTTTAATTCTGATTGTTTTACACAGGGCCAAAGACCGATATTTCGGTTTAATTGAATTTTTTGTCACTGAATGGACTTTAATTTTTTGAAGGATTTATATTTGAGTCAGATTGCGAATTTCACATTTTTTGTTGCCATTTTCAATACCTCTCATTGTGGGCGAGGTTACAATTAGCGCAATGTCCATTAGCATTGATAATTAAATATTGTCGTGTTTCTTTCTTTCAAATTTTTGTGGGGAGGTTACACTCGGCTCCCATTTGTATTGAGTATTGTCATTTTCATTCCTTATAAAATTACGGTGGGGAGGTTACAAGGTCAACATGTAATCGCGATTATCAAGAATAAAAATAGAATTTGTGGAAAAAAAGAAGGTAAGTACCGTTTACGAACCTTTATTTGAAGATGAATCCTCGGACCTTCATATAGGACTATTATGTGTTTAGCAGTACAGTGCGTAGTGATTTCTTCGCGAATTAACAATACTGGGCGAATCTGCTAATCGGTCCGTACGACGCGCAATATTTCGCCGTCAGCTTGTGTGTTCAAGACGTTCCCGAAGCGACCAGTTTGTTAGTCAGAATATATCATACTGCCACTGTTGCTCAACCTTCTCATTCTGAAAGTGTTTCCAGAGAAAGACAGTCTTCCGGCGACTGTGAATATTGCAGCTGCTAAGGGAGACGGCGTTTTAATCGCGAGTTGTAGCAGTTTTCTCCGACTTTGCTGGCGTTCTCTGACAACCGAAGAAGCAGAAACCTCCGACCGCCAACTCATCCTGTACGTAACCTGTTCTCTCCTTACAGCAGTCACGAAGAAAACACTTTCATCTATAGTCAAATTTTTTCACAGATTATTTGTATTAGACAGGTAAAAATTTTACATTGTTTGCATTTAGGCAAAAACTTCAAAAGAGAATTTTTTAACGCACTAAGTGCCTTATCTTTGTCAAAGACAAAAGTAAAAAAGCAAGTTAATTAATTAATTTTTCCTCGTGAGTAGCCGTTTCATTTAAAATGGCAGCCCATTCTTCACGTAGTGCTGCACTGAAGAGAGGTATCGATGTCGGTCGGTGAGGCCTGGCACGAAGTCGGCGTTTCAGAACATCCCAAAGGTGTTCTATAGGGTTCAGGTCAGGACTCTGTCCAGGCTAGTCCATTACCGGGATGTTATTGTCGTGTAACCACTTCGCCACAGGCCGTGCATTATGAACGGGTGCTCGATTATCTTGAAAGATGCAATCGCCATCCCCAAATTTCTCTTCAACAGTGGGAATCAAGGAGGCGCTTAAAACATCAATGTAGGCCTGTGCTGTGACAGTGCCACGCAAAACAACAAGGGGTGCAAGCCCCCTTCATGAAAAACTCGAGCACGCCATAAAACCACCGAGTTTTACTGTTGGCACTACATATACTCTCAGATGATGAAATGAAATTCTCGTATGGCATTGGCCGGAAGTTGACGCCACTTTGGCGACTTGTGAGTCACTGATGATGAAATGATGATGAAAGACACATAACACCCAGTCATCACGAGGCAGAGAAAAAGAGAAAATCTCCGACCCTGCCGTGAATCGAACCCGGGACCCCGTACGCGGAAAGCGAGAACGCTACCGCAAGACCACCAGCTGTGCATTGGTTCTTCGGCCATTCGGCATACTCAGATTGTGTCATCGGATCGCCACATTGTGTATCGTGATTCGTCATTCCACACAACGTTTTTCCACTGTTCACTCATCCAATGTTAAGGTTCCGTAACACCAAGCAAGGCGTCGTTTGGCATTTACCAGCGTGATGAGTGGTTTGTGAGCAGCCGCGCGACCATGAAATCGAAGTTTTCTCACCTCCCGCCAAACTGTCATAATACAGGGTGTTTCAAAAATGACCGGTATATTTGAAACGGCAATAAAAACTAAACGAGCAGCGATAGAAATACACCGTTTGTTGTAATATGCTTGGGACAACAGTACATTTTCAGGCGGACAAACTTTCTAAATTACAGTAGTTACAATTTTCAACAACTGATGGCGCTGCAAGTGATGTGAAAGATATAGAAGACAACGCAGTCTGTGGGTGCGCCATTCTGTACGTCGTCTTTCTGCTGTAAGCGTGTGCTGTTCACAACGTGCAAGTGTGCTGTAGACAACATGGTGTATTCCTTAGAACAGAGGATTTTTCTGGTGTTGGAATTCCACCGCCTAGAACACAGTGTTGTTGCAACAAGACGAAGTTTTCAACGGAGGTTTAATGTAACCAAAGGACCGAAAAGCGATACAATAAAGGATCTGTTTGAAAAATTTCAACGGACTGTGAACGTGACGGATGAACGTGCTGGAAAGGTAGGGCGACCGCGTACGGCAACCACAGAGGGCAACGCGCAGCTAGTGCAGCAAGTGATCCAACGGCGGCCTCGGGTTTCCGTTCGCCGTGTTGCAGCTGCGGTCCAAATGACGCCAACGTCCACGTATCGTCTCATGCGCCAGAGTTTACACCTCTATCCATACAAAATTCAAATGCGGCAACCCCTCAGCACCGCTACCATTGCTGCACGAGAGACATTCGCTAACGATATAGTGCACAGGATTGATGACGGCGATATGCATGTGGGCAGCATTTGGTTTACTGACGAAGCTTATTTTTACCTGGACGGCTTCGTCAATAAACAGAACTGGCGCATATGGGGAACCGAAAAGCCCCATGTTGCAGTCCCATCGTCCCTGCATCCTCAAAAAGTACTGGTCTGGGCCGCCATTTCTTCCAAAGGAATCATTGGCCCATTTTTCAGATCCGAAACGATTACTGCATCACGCTACCTGGACATTCTTCGTGAATTTGTGGCGGTACAAACTGCCTTAGACGACACTGCGAACACCTCGTGGTTTATGCAAGATGGTGCCCGGCTACATCGCACGGCCGACGTCTTTAATTTCCTGAATGAATATTTCGATGATCGTGTGATTGCTTTGGGCTATTCGAAACATACAGGAGGCGGCGTGGATTGGCCTCCCTATTCGCCAGACATGAACCCCTGTGACTTCTTTCTGTGGGGACACTTGAAAGACCAGGTGTACCGCCAGAATCCAGAAACCATTGAACAGCTGAAGCAGTACATCTCATCTGCATGTGAAGTCATTCCGCCAGACACGTTGTCAAAGGTTTCGGGTAATTTCATTCAGAGACTACGCCATATTATTGCTACGCATGGTGGATATGTGGAAAATATCGTACTATAGAGTTTCCCAGACCGCAGCGCCATCTGTTGTTGAAAATTGTAACTACTGTAATTTCGAAAGTTTGTCTGCCTGAAAATGCACTGTTGTCCCAAGCATATTGCAACAAACGGTGTATTTCTACCGCTGCTCGTTTAGTTTTTATTGCCGTTTCAAATATACCGGTCATTTTTGAAACACCCTGTACTTGCAGCGGATTCTGATGCAGTTTGGAATTGCTGTGTGATGGTCTGGATAGATGTCTGCCTATTACACATTACGACCGTCTTCAACTGTCGGCGGTCTCTGTCAGTCAACAGACGAGGTCGGCTTGTACGTTTTTGTGCTGTACGTGTCCGTTCACGTTTCTACTTCACTATCACACCGGAAGCATTGGACCTATGGATGTTTAGGAGTGTCGATATCTCGCGTGTAGACGTATGGCACAAGTGACATCCAATCACCTCACGACGTTCGAAGTCCTTGAATTTCGCGGAGCGCTCCATTCTGCTCTCTCAGGATGTCTAATTACTGAGGTCACTGATATGGAGTACCTGGAAGTAAGTGGCAGCACAATGCACTTAATATGAAAGACGTGTGTTTTTGGGGGTGTCTGGATACTTTTGATCGCATACCCTATGTCAAATGTTTAATTGCATCGACCTGGAAGTAATCGATGTGCAGCTAATTCCCTTACAATTTATTTTCAATTGCTTATTGTGGTGTCACAGCCAGACACCACACTTGCTAGGTGGTAGCTTAAATCGGCCGCGGTCCATTTAGTACATGTCGGACCCGCGTGTCGCCACTGTGTGATCGCAGACCTAGCGCCACCACAAGGCAGATCTCGAGATACGATATAGCACTCGCCCCAGTTGTACGACGACATTGCTAGCGACAATACGGACGAAGCCTTCTCTCATTTGCCGAGAGACAGTTAGAATAGCCTTCTGCTAAGTCCATGGCTACGACCTAGCAAGGCGCCATTAGCCTTACCTACTTTGAGAGTTATCGTATAAATGTCTCAAGAAGAACGTTGTAAACCAACAAAGATTAAAAGTTAAGTATAAAGCAGTTACGTACTTTTCTTGCTACCATTCAATAGTTATCCTGTTCCAGACTTGACGCCAGTCGGCGTGTGTGTACGCGTGCCTTTCGGCTCCCTTCTCAATGTGGCGTAGCTAGCTTGTTACGCCACGACACTTATCAAAAGGAGTTACTGTGTAGCCAGGCAACTGCAACTACCTGTTCACACAGTAGAGCAAGTCTTGACGCTACAGTAATACTGTGATTTGCATTGAAACTGTGAGGATAAAGAAACTTCCTGGCAGATTAAAACTGTGTGCCCGACCGAGACTCGAACTCGGGACCTTTGCCTTTCGCGGGCAAGTGCTCTACCATCTGAGCTACCGAAGCACGACTCACGCCCGGCACTCACAGCTTTACTTCTGCCAGTATCTCGTCTCCTGCCTTCCAAACTTTACAGAAGCTCTCCTGCGAACCTTGCAGAACTAGCACTCCTGAAAGACAGCTGTGAGTGCCGGGCGTGAGTCGTGCTTCGGTAGCTCAGATGGTGAGCAGTTGCCCGCGAAAGGCAAAGGTCCCGAGTTCGAGTGTCGGTCGGGCACACAGTTTTAATCTGCCAGGAAGTGTCATATCAGCGCACACTCCGCTGCAGAGTGGAAATCTCATCAATAAGAGGATTCCTTTTAATTGCAATTGTGTAAGGATCTCTTTAATGACACAGACGTGACTCACATTAATATGAAACTGTGTGGCAGCACAATGCACCTAAAATGAAAAACTTATGTTTTTGGGGGTGTCCGGATACTTTTGATCACATATTGTAAAAGAGAGAGACCAAACAAATACCGAAAAATGCACGATATTCAGAACTAAAATAGCAGTATCGGTTTTAACTGGTCAGTTTTCCCCATTTCTGCCACCGACCAGGCGAACTCTCGCTACAGCCCTGGCTGCATCAACAGCCTGGACACGCGGCAGTCGGCGGGAATTACAGCTTTGTGAGCGGTGTCCGCCATACGTCTCGCTGCCCGCCAGGTGGGCTCATCCCAGGGAGTGCCCGAGGCTGTTACGTCGCGGGTACTTCACACGACAAACACGTTCCCTGTACCGAGATTTACTCTTACAAGGCACGCCCCCACCTCTCGCTCGCGGCGTGTTGCTTCAAGAGCTGGCGGCGTTCGGAAGACTGATGGCGTCAAACGCAGACACTGCACTTGGTGTCCTTCATAACAGCACTTCCCACGGTAAGTGGAAACCTCATCACCCTTACAGCGCTCAACCTCTCGCTGTGCGTGTGAGGTCCTCTGAGAACAACACGTGTCTCGTTCCGGAAAAGGTAAGCCCTCTCCCCATGTGATGCTGTCGTACATAACTGTCCCCGTCTCCGGTAGAAATCACACACTCACTCACTGAGCCGTCTCTTCAATAGTCTTTAGGTTCCAGCGTTAAAGTTACGTGCTACAACTCAGGTGTTCCTTGAGAGGTTTAGAATCTCTCCACATATGCTGCAAAAAACAATGTTCACTTCATCTGCTTGCTCTATTCGTGTCCAGGCTTCCTTCTACAATATTCATACCATACACTTCCCTTAGTTAACAAATTAACAGATTATTCCTGGATACTCAAGTTGTACTTGAAGCTCACTTGCTTTTCCTCCTGGAGACATGTTGTACACACACACACGACCGTCGTATATTTTCGAGCAAAACAATTTTCTACAATAACTTCTCTATGTTTGCAGATGACAAACTGTGAAAGACAACCAACTGTAACGCAAAATACTCGTACAGCAAAACACGAAAACCACAGCATGTGGTAGCAAAGCGTACAGATTAGGCCAAAAGTCAGGGTCGGAAATGATTAATGTTACTGAATTCAATCAAAAAGAAACATGAAAGGTAGAAACATGAACAACTAGCAGAAATTTTATAACTAACAGAAAAAGGTAATTGCGAGGATGGAATAATAAAGAAATGAATGTTCTTACATACTTCTTAGATACGCTGGGGAGACAAGAATCGTGGGATAGCCATACACAGTATCGCCTACAGAAGATACAAAAGAGCAGTGTATTGCTGAAGCTGTCATTTGTACTCAGGTGACTGATGTGTTCGACGTGATTATGGTCGCAAGACGGGATTTACGGACTTTCAACGTGGAATGGTAGTTGCAGCTAAACTGAGACATTCCATTCAGTATTCCGAGATCCACAGTGCCAAGAGTGTGCCGAGAACACCAAATTTCAGACATTAACCCTTACCACGCGCGAATCAGCGGCCGACGGCCTTCGCGCCATGTGTAGAGTAGTCAGTGCTAACAGTCAAGCCCTACGTGGGATAATCACAGAAATCACACTGGCACGTACAACTAACGTATTCGTCAGGACAGTGAGGTGAACTTTTGCGTTATTGGGCTATGGAAACAGATGACTGACGAGCGTGCCTCCGATGGTAGCACGACATCGCCTCCAGCGCCTCTCCTGTGGCCCTATTCTGTATCGTTCATACCGATCGGTGTAGTAGGTTTGTCTCGGTAGTGACGTCAATTTCGGTTCCTTACCAAAATATGCTATTCAGTAAGCTTCTGAGACCTATTACCGAACGGTCCTCCCACCGATTTACGACAATTGTACCGAGAGGTTTTGGATTTCGGTGTGGCCCTGTCGCTCGGTTCAAATGGTTCAAATGTCTCTGAGCACTATGGGACTCAACTGCTGAGGTCATTAGTCCACTAGAACTTAGAACTAGTTAAACCTAACTAACCTAAGGACATCACAAACATCCATGCCCGAGGCAGGATTCGAACCTGCGACCGTAGCGGTCTTGCGATTCCAGACTGCAGCGCCTTTAACCGCACGGCCACTTCGGCCGGCAGTCGCTCGGTGAGCAGTGGTTTATGCACAACAATAATTTGTTATTTTAAATATATTTAGCGGTTTTAGCTCTGGATTTAGTGATTGCGTTGCTAAAGGATCACCAGCGGACGCATCCAGTTGGAAACTGAGTTCATAATAGACTATTTGCCTCTGTTAGAAATACGGTTAGGTTAGGTTGTTACTGTGAATGATTACATCCAAGGAAAATAAAAACTTTTCGGTCAATATTCTCTCAACATTTTCATGCAAATTAAAGTTTAAAGGTCATTAAATATCAAGACATCGACTCCGCTTACGTATATTACGTGATTGTCAACTGACGTTACTAGTGATTTTGTGTACTTTATCCCACAAATGGTTTAGTTAGCAACCATCGAAACGTGTTTACAACTTCCAAGCAACATTGGAAAGCAATCATGTGAAGCCTGATATTGAAAACCTTCCAAACTATCACGCATTTATAACTTACACAGCACCGTTTGCCAACGAAGTCAGCCTACGTTCCTCTACCTTATAACACAAGAATTGAACATTATGATTCTGTCGTTTGGTGTTGCCAAGTGGTTGCCGGCACGGCGTGTTCGGTCAGAGGTTTAGCTGCCCTCCGTAATAAAAAAAAACTGAGTTAATGGATCAACGACGAACTGAAAGGGTTTTCTTGCGACGTCCGCCTCGAGCAGATGCAAGGATAAAAAACGAACAAAATGAAATTTAAAAAAAAGAAGTGGTTAGCGCGCGGGAATACGACACGAAAGGACTCGGGTTCGCGCACGGATGGGTCAAAGATTTTTTTTTTTTCCTCTTCATATATGCAACACGTTCTGAGACATTGTTAATAGTGTAAGTTAAGATTTTTTGCAATATTCGTTATTACTTACATGTAACAGCGCACTTCCTCAGTAATGATTTCGTGATTTCTTTGTCTTTAAAAAACGAAATATGAAATTGCTGGAGATGAAATTGCTGTGAGTGAAACAACCCACAGTGACCTTTATATTTTTTCTTGTCGGAAGTAATTCACCATTTTTTCTGGATATGTAGCGATTTCCGATTATGCGGTTAGACAGGAATCTAAGAGCACAACTTAAATTACTGGGAATATAACTAGCAGCAGTCATCTTCATAATTTTGCTTGTCACAAGTATTTATCTGCGATCGGAACCTCAACAACTGTAGACAGAGATGAAAGACCTCCGCCGTAATATTTTTAGACAGTAGCACCATATACGAAATATTTCCATTCATGAGATGCGTGTTATAAACTTGGACGAACTGCAGGAACTCTCGAAAATGCATTTTTTAAATTTTGTTTTTAAGACCCATATCTTTCACGTTTCATATAGGGAAGTGGGCTACTTAATCATTTGGATCTCTAGGAGCGAGTTATAACCACATTCCGTTTATCTTCTTATTCTTTGAAACTCTCAGAATCAATTTTTCGGGTGTGTTTCAAAAATGGTTCAAATGGCTCTGAGCACTATGCGACTTAACTTCTGAGGTCATCAGTCGCCTAGAACTTAGAACTACTTAAACCTAACTAACCTAAGGACATCACACACATCCATGCCCGAGGCAGGATTCGAACCTGCGACCGTAGCGGTCGCTCGGTTCCAGACTGCAGCGCCTAGAACCGCACGGCCACTTCGGCCGGCTCGGGTGTGTTTATAGATGAATTAGTACAATGTGGTACTACACACTATTCCTATCTCATTTTCCGAAACGTAAAATGCAAAAGACGATGTCAGTGTGAATGAGAATAAGATGACATAATGTGGCTTTTACGACAATCTGCAGAATACAGCAAATACGCTATCGTTATTATGCACGCAAGGAAACATGCTGTCAGGGAAACTGTAAAAAATTCTATGCATTTCAGCTGAGAATCGTGGCAATGTATATACTGCGCCTGATAATGTTAAGGAGGAGGGAAGAGCGAAGAAGGCGGGCACGTTAGCTCGATGGAATGCGGCGTCATGCATTATGCCATAACGTTATGGCAACGTAAACACAATTTTCGGTACTTCGAAGAATAGCACGTCTGTGTCGTCTGCTAGCCGGTTTGTGTTCGTGGCGCTGTGCGCGTGCGCGGATCTGCGGCCGCTTGCTTTTGATTGGCTTGCGCGATGCAAACCGACAACACCGATTCGGTTCTCTGGTCCCGAACGGTATCGCTTCCGAAATGCATACTGTATAATGCAAGGGCTCTAATTCGAGTACTAGAACGTTCGGTGCTCTAGAGTACCGAAACAATGGACACAATGGCGGAAAGATACAGAACAGGCAGCCTGGGCTCGTGACCGTATCGGTTGGACCCTAGACAACTGGAAAACAGTGGCCTGGCCAAATGAATCCTGATTTCAGTTGCTAAGTGCCGACGGTAGGACTGGAGTGTGGTGCAGATCACAAGAAACTATGGCACAAAGTTGTCAACAGCGTACTGTGCAAGCTGTTGGTGGCTCCATGATGGTGTGGGCTCTGTTTGCATGGTGCACATTGGGCCCTCTGATCCAACTGAACCGATCGTTGACTGGAAATAGTTATGTTCGACTATTTGGAGGCAATTTGCAACCATTCATGGACCTTGTTCTCAGACAACGATGGAATTTTTATGCATCACAGTGTGGCATGTCATAGGTCATTGTTCGCCATTAGTTTCAAGAACAGTCTGAAGAGTTCAGGTGAATGGATTGGCCACCCAGATCACCCGACACGAATCCCACTGAACATTTATGGGACGTCATCGGGAAGTCAGTTCGTGCACAATATCTTGCAGCGGCAACACTTTCACAGTTATGGACGGCTATATAACCAACATGGCTCAGTATTTCTGCCGGGTACTTCCAACTACGAGGGCAGTTCAATAAGTAATGCAACACATTTTTTTTCTGAAACAGGGGTTGTTTTATTCAGCACTGAAATACACCAGGTTATTCCCCAATCTTTTAGCTACACAACACTATTTTTCAACGTAATCTCCATTCAATGCTACGGCCTTACGCCACCTTGAAATGAGGGCCTGTATGCCTGCACGGTACCATTCCACTGGTCGATGTCGGAGCCAACGTCGTACTACACCAATAACTTCTTCATCATCCGCGTAGTGCCTCCCACGGATTGCGTCCTTCATTGGGCCAAACATATGGAAATCCGACGATGCGAGATCGGGGCTGTAGGGTGCATGAGGAAGAACAGTCCACTGAAGTTTTGTGAGCTCCTCTCGGGTGCGAAGACTTGTGTGAGGTCTTGCGTTGTCATGAAGAAGGAGAAGTTCGTTCAGATTTTTGTGCCTACGAACACACTGAAGTCGTTTCTCCAATTTCTGAAGAGTAGCACAATACACTTCAGAGTTGATCGTTTGACCATGGGGAAGGACATCGAACAGAATAACCCCTTCAGCGTCCCAGAAGACTGTAACCATTACTTTACCGGCTGAGGGAATGGCTTTAAACTTTTTCTTGGTAGGGGAGTGGGTGTGGCGCCACTCCATTGATTGCTGTTTTGTTTCAGGTTCGAAGTGATGAACCCATGTTTCATCGCCTGTAACAATCTTTGACAAGAAATTGTCACCCTCAGCCACATGACGAGCAAGCAATTCCGCACAGATGGTTCTCCTTTGCTCTTTATGGTGTTCGGTTAGACAACGAGGGACCCAGCGGGAACAAGCCTTTGAATATCCCAACTGGTGAACAATTGTGACAGCGCTACCAACAGAGATGTCAAGTTGAGCACTGAGTTGTTTGATGGTGATCCGTCGATCATCTCGAACGAGTGTGTTCGCACGCTCCCCCATTGCAGGAGTCACAGCTGTGCACGGCCGGCCCGCACGCGGGAGATCAGACAGTCTTGCTTGACATTGCGGCGATGATGACACACGCTTTGCTCAACGACTCACCGTGCTTTTGTCCACTGCCAGATCACCGTAGACATTCTGCAAGCGCCTATGAATATCTGAGATGCCCTGGTTTTCCGCCAAAAGAAACTCGATCACTGCCCATTGTTTGCAACGCACATCCGTTACAGACGCCATTTTAACAGCTCCGTACAGCGCTGCCACCTGTCGGAAGTCAATGAAACTATACGAGACGAAGCGGGAATGTTTGAAAATATTCCACAAGAAATTTCCGGTTTTTTCAACCAAAATTGGCCGAGAAAAAAAATGTGTTGCATTACTTATTGAACTGCCCTCGTACTTGTTGAGGCCATGCCACGTAGAGTCACTGCACTACGCCATCTAAAAAATAAATGGTTCAAATCGCTCTGAGCACTATGGGACTTAACATCGGAAGTCATTAGTCCCCTAGAACTCAGAACTACTTAAACCTAACTAACCTAAGGACAACACACACATCCACGCCCGAGGCAGGATTCGAACCTGAGACGGCAGCAGTCACGCGGTTCCGGACTAAAGCGCCTAGAACCGCACGGCCACAGCAGCCGGCGCCACGCAAAATGATGTCTGACAAGATATTAGGAGGTATCGCATGACTCGTGCCACCTCAGCGTATTTCGATCTATGTATGCTTGCCATCATTCTCGGCGCATAGTTGGATTTGGTGCCACGTGTGTCTGCTCGTCTGGCTCAACATTTCGGTAGTGATCATTCTCAGGGTTTTTGTAACGCAGAGATAAACATTTCGAGACCGGGCGCTAAGGTACACAGCACATTCATCTGCCATCATAACCTTTCGGCGACCCGCTAATATTGGAAAAGCTGCAGGGAACTGCTCGCACGAATCACGTAGCGCCTTAAAATCGTTATCACTTAATTCGTTGGTGCTGCCAGCTCGAAGTGAACGGTGACCTGATTTCTTCATCCAACGACGCATGTAGGTGATGCTCATCTCCGCCGACCGTCTTGGTTGTCGATTTTGCTGATGAACAATGCGATGATGCATTTCGGCGTTCAGTGACTTCATTATTGTTGTCATATTTCTCCGGTCTTCCACTACGTGGTGCATCTGTCACAGACCCAGTTGCAAAGGCCTTTATGAACATTAGCTGCGCTAAGTCTAGTTTCTTAAAGCGATTAAAAAAATTTCCCCTAATTTCTTCGCACGTCTCACACGTTCGTTTCTTTTCATGCACCCGTACCGTAAGAGGATGATGTTCTTCAGCTGTGAATCTTCTTGTATCCGCTACTACGACACAAATCATTACAACAGTGTTATCTCGGTCTAACACAGAATACGATCACATGCCGTATCATTCGCCAGAACCACAAGCAAAACAACGCAACCAATTTTCATGGAGTGACGCCAGCATTGTAATAATATGAATGACCTCACCCAGAAGACCGATAAGAAACATTGTTTTCAAACTGTATTACAGTTGCAGATCCTTGTAACCACGAAAATCCGTGGGATGAGTCAAGCTACATGCTTTGAGGGGTGATAGTATTGAAACGTCCCCTTAGAAAAATTATGCAAGACTGTGCTTAAACTGGCACACAATATTTTTTTTAGCGTAACGCAATCTGGCTTTCAAAAATCCCTACAAAAGAATGGCCCTGACTAACATTAACCTATACCTTTCACAAATCACTTACCTCACCAAAAATCTTCGTTACTCGAACTACTGCAATACAGCGAGCGCCACTACTGCCAGCTAAATAAAAGATTCAAACTACTGAAGGCACTAACTACTAATAGGCATAGTTAGCAAATGGAAGATTTTGATAGAGAACATACAATGTATTTACCTTAATAGTCATAATATATATAGCAGTTCATGACATCCATTCGTACAAATGTACTGTTTCTGATGGACACACCTCCAGATTATCCATTCTTAAAAATCCGCCATCTCACTTCCCCACATCCACCACTGCTGGCGGCTCACCTCCAACTGGCCAACGCTACGCGCTGTTAACATCCAGCTGCCCAACACTACAATGGCAGACAACAATGCAAACTAGCCACACAGCACAGCCAGTGATTTTCATACAGAGCGCTACGTAACGTTGCCAATAAGAAAACATAAACAGCCTACTTACAGTATTAGTGATTCTGAACTAAAAACTTACATGGGCATGTGGTTTCTGAGAAATATGACTTTTGTACGTTCGTCTTGAATAACTCGAAAACCTCATCTCCCAGCGAGAACGTAATGCAGTACAAACACAGAATAAATTAAATTTCTTACGAAAAAGATCCTATCCATTTTTTCTGTAGGACTAATAGTTGGAGAGAAGAGAGGCTTTTAGGCCAGTCTGGGGTATTTTCCCAACCTGACAGACCACAAGTGTCCATCATCGTACTGTTCGCTTCAGCTCACTCTTCACTGCTGTAGTAATTTGTAAACAAAGACAATGTCTGAATTATGCAGTAAATAATTAACAAAGTACATTCATTACATGTACTCTATCTCGGAAACCATTTGGAGTATGGGACACGTCCATATGAAGTTTTTTTTGTCCATAATCACTAACGCCACTCAAAGCATGTGCCTTCCCTCCTGATTCACCTTTCATGTTAATTTTCTTGAATACTTCCCCATCATGACTTCTGGCCCATCCTGTATATAAAAAAACTGTCTGTTTTTAAACTTGTGAATACTTTTTTTAGAAACTGAGTGTTTTACAGCCGTAGACAGCAAAACACAACTTTCCAGTTATTCAATGTAAAGAAAATTAAAAAAAACATTAATGATGTTGCAACTGCAGCCTAAAATGTCTAAATAAAAAGAAAAAAAATTGTGTTTGCTCAAGTCTGAAGCTATACAAAAACAAATCCTATGTATAGTGGGACGTGTCTTAGCAACATATCCCTTCTCAGTTGTGTCACCCAACTCTTTTCTCTCTTTTTCGATACCGTTCCACTTCAGTAGTTACTCGGCCTAACCTTCTAATCTCCAGCACTTTCTGTAATACATTTCAATTTCACCTATTCTACGTATGACTACGGCGTTTATCGCCCCTATTTCACTTTCATATAAGATTATGGAGAACTGAAAGAGCGAATTCGACACAAGGTCCTTGGAACAGATGACATTCGATCGAAGGTATTGCGGTGTTGGAGTGAAGACACCATAAAGAAACAATTCCGCCTGGTATGTAGCATATGTGAGAGAATCGAAATAATCTCAGACTTCAAGTATGCAATAATTCCAGTTACAAAGAAGGGAGTGGCGAATTGTTAACGAATCATGGGAGCAAAACAGAGCCATGTCATCTAGCTGGCCGGTGTGGCCGAGCGGTTCTAGGTGCTCCAGTCTCGATCCGCGTGACCGTTACGGTCGCAGGTTCGAATCCTGCCTCGGGCATGGATGTGTGTGATGTCCTTAGGTTAGTTAGGTTTAAGTAGTTCCAAGTCTAGGTGACTGATGACCTCAGATGTTAAGTTCCATAGTGCTCAAAGCCATTTGAACCATGTCACCTACATCTTCATATCTGTGAATAATTCTTAAAATGGCTCTAAGCACTATGGGACTTAACATCTGAGGCCATCAGTCGCCTAGACTTAGAACTACTTAAACCTAACTAACCTAACGGCATCACACACATCCATGCCCGAGGCAGGACTCAAACCTGCGACTGTAGCAGCAGCGCGGTTCCGGACTGAACAGCCTAGAACCGCTCGGCTACAGCGGCCGGCGAATAATTCTTACAATGTGAAGTTATACAGAGACGGAATTAAGTATACAATAGGAGGTGCACAGTAATAGCAAAACAATGTTACAACATACCTCGATGAAAGGTTATTCCATGTTCGCTGTACCATCTGTACAAGTACTTTTTCTCAGACCCTACCAGGTCTGTGAAGGACGATAAGAACGATGCATGTTTATTCACCTGAACATCGTCACAGCCGTCATTCAAACGTGTCATCCATGGCTCGTGGTCAACTGCAGTTGCCTCGGCGTATTTATTGAATGGCGCCATTTTGCCATGCCCGGTATACTTCAACCACGGCGGTACGAGTACAATTTACAGACTTAACTTTTTCGGAAATGCTTCCACCCTTCGCCCGAAAGCCGATGATCATCCCGTTTTGGACGTCAGATAAATCCCTCCGTTGCCACATTACGAGAAGGACTGCACGGCATAAAAAGTTTCCGAGTTTCCAGCCGTGTCAGGTGATTACAATTACATATACTTCCCGTCAAGCACTTCGTGGTCATTGTCAAGTGGTATGACGGTCTGTTACTGTTGTTGTGGTCTTCAGTCCTGAGACTGGTTTGATGCAGCTCTCCATGCTACCCTATCCTGTGCAAGCTTCTTCATCTCCCAGTTCTTACTGCAACCTACATCCTTCAGAATCTGCTTAGTGTATTCATCTCTTCGTCTCCCTCTACGATTTTTTCCCTCCACACTGCCCTCCAATGCTAAATTTGTGATCCCTTGACGCCTCAGAACATGTCCTACCAACCGGTCGCTTCTTCTTGTCAAGTTGTGCCACAAACTCCTCTTGTCCCCAATTCTATTCAATACCTCTTCATTAGTTACGTGATCTATCCATCTAATTTTCAGCATTCTTCTGCAGCACCACATTTCCAAAGCTTCTATTCTATTCTTGTCCAAACTATTTATCGTCCACGTTTCACTCCCATACATGGCTACACTCCATACAAATACTTTCAGAAACGACTTCCTTACACTTAAATCTATACTCGATGTTAACAAATTTCTCTTCTTCAGAAACGCTTTCCTTGCCATTGCCAGTCTACATTTTGTATCCTCTGTATTTTGCTCACCAAATAGCAAAACTCCTTTTCTACTTTAAGTGTCTCATTTCCTAATCTAATTCCCTCAACATCACCCAACTTAATTCGACTACATTCCATTATCTTCGTTTTGCTTTTGGTGATGTTCATCTCATATCCTCCTTTCAAGACACTGTCCATTCCAGTAAACTGCTCTTCCAAGTCCTTTGCTGTCTCTGACAGAATTACAATGTTATCGGCGAACCTCAAAGTTTTTATTTCCTCTCCATGAATTTTAATACCTACTCCGAATTTTTCTTTTGTTTTCTTTACTGCTTGCTTAATGTACAAGTTAAATAACATCGGGGATAGGCTACAATCCTGTCTCACTCCCTTCCCAACCACTGCTTTCCTTTCATGACCCTCGACTCTTATAACTGTCATCTGGTTTCTGTACAAATTGTAAATAGCCTTTCGATCCCTGTATTTTACCCCTGCCACCTTCGGAATTTGAAAGAGAGTATTCCAGTCAACATTGTCAAAAGCTTTCTCTAAGTCTGCAAATGCTAGAAACGTAGGTTTTCCTTTCCTTAATCTTTCTTCTAAGATAAGTCTTAAGGTCAGTATTGACTCACGTGTTCCAACGGTCAATGACACTAAATAGAGTCAATGGCCTGCAACGCAGCACGGCGTGGGATCCAGAGATCGCTCGTTTGAAGCGGGAACATCGAATGTAGTGTGAACGTGTGCTTGCACATGGCGTTGCCACTAGCACCAGCCAGCAGCTAGCATCTACTCTGAAGCGCCAAAGAAACTGGTATAAGCATGCGTATTCAAATACAGAGTAGGCAGAATACGATGATGCGGTCGGCAACACCTATATTAAAGTCCCTGGCGCAGTTGTTAGAACGGTTACCGCTGCTACAACTAGCAGGTTATCAAGATTTAGGTGACTTTGATCGTGATGTTATAGTCGGCTCACGAGCGATGGAACACAGCATCTCCGATCATTTCACGACTGTACAGTGAATATCAGGAATCAGGGTAAAACATCAAATCTCCGACATCGCTGCAGCCGGAAAAAGATCCTGGAAGAATGTGACCAATGACGACAGAAGGGAGTCTTTCAACGTGACAGAAGTGCAACCCTTACGCAAATTACTGCAGATTTCAATGCTGGACCATCATCAAGTGTCAGTGTGCGAACCATTCAACGAAACATCATCGATATGGGCTTTCGGAGCCTTGAGACTGCACGACACAATTTACGCCTCGCCTGGGCCCTCAACACCGGCGTTGGACTGTTTATGGCTGGAAACATGTTGCCTGGTCGGACGAGCCTCGTTTCAAATTGTATCGATGGGACGGACGTGTACGGGTATGGAGACAACCTCATGAATCCATAGACCCTGCATGTCAGTGGGACTGTTCAAGCTGGCAGAGGCTACAGGTGACACATACGTAATCTTCCTGTCTGATCACGTGCATCCATTCATGTCTATTCTACATTCCGACGGGCTTGGGCAATTCCAGCAAGACAGTGCGACACCCCACACGTCCAGAATTTCCACGAGTGGTTCCAGGTATACCCTTCCAAGTTTAAACACTTGCGCCGGTCACAAAACTCCCCAGACATGAACATTA
This sequence comes from Schistocerca piceifrons, assembly GCF_021461385.2. Lineage (NCBI taxonomy): Eukaryota > Metazoa > Arthropoda > Insecta > Orthoptera > Acrididae > Schistocerca > Schistocerca piceifrons. Next base: position 91,400,429 of record NC_060146.1, on the reverse strand, counting down.
TTGAGCCTACCTGGGATGCCTTGCAACGTATTGTTCGGAAGGGTTCTTCAGCCTCTCGTACTCTTACGGATTTACGGATAGCCCTGCAGGCTTCATGGTGCCAGTTCCCTCCAGGACTACTTCAGACATTAGTCAAGTCCATGCCACGTCGTGTTGCTCTGCTTCTGCCTGCTCGCGGGCGGCTACACGATAGGCAGGTGTACCTGTTTCTTTGGCTCTTCAATGTATAAGGGGAGTTCCAAAAGCCTACTGGCAGTCAGACCACTCCACAATGGCCAAGTAATCAGGAGAACGTTTTATTCAATGCTATCGCCGGGAGACTTTGTCATCTTACATGGACTGCATGGTTTTCCGTGTCCACTGCTAGAGTTGCCAATGTGATCTGTGTGTGGTTGTTGCATTTTGACGTCGAAAAATTTAGTGGTCACATTGCAGCGACTCTACTGTTTATATTTTGACATCCCCATCCCTTTTGCTTCTGTCATGATTTTTTGTTTTAATTTTTTAATTTATTTTTTTTTTATTTTATTTTTTTTTTTTTTTTTTTGCCCAAGTAACAAATCTGTTCCTCACATTCAAGCCTCTCATCTCCTATTTTCTGCTACATCATTCACTTTATTACCTTTGTTTTCTTTTTGTTCATATTTGTCCCGTAAACTGTATCAGAACACCATTCAATCCGTTCAAGTAATGTTCGAAGCTTTTGTCCATCTCGGAGAGGAATATAATGTCCTCGACAAACCTCAAACTTTTCATACGCTATCGAGGTCTCGTTCTCTATTCCTGCCTGTATGTACAGATCGCAACACGCGGTACAGTCTATCATATCGCACGAAGAACTTCGGTAATTTGGGGTGAGCTGCAGCGCACTTCATCACAGTAGAAAACACGCTAGTCGATTTATAGTTAAACCGCTATATTTTAGTGTCTTAAGCAACAGGTTGAGTTTCACGCGGTATGTCGCAATCTTTCTGTCTATTATGAGGGTTCATTTGTATTCATCGTCGTGCTAAATGAGAAATCTCAGAAAAAAAAGACGCAAAATAAATCTCTCGAGACGTCTTCCGGACACAGTATGCTTCCAGAATGTGTATAGAAGTCGCGTTACTTTGCAGTGTGTTTAAGCCGACGATACCCGAGGAAAGAAAAGTGGACGCACTCAGAACTTGGAGACGGCCACGATTTATTAGCACGGCGTGGGGTCGCAGCACGTATTCCTCATGCCGGCTGTTTGTTTCTGCACATCGTTCACTGGGGACGATTCTTCAAAACGGAATCCAAAGATACCCAAGCTCTGGTGCCTGATTACGTTCGCCGTCTGCGCTTGCGGCTGTATTGCTACGCGATGACGTAACACGGTTCTCTGGCGAATCGCGAAATCAAATTACTTGCGGCTTGTTTTCAGGAAAGCAAGCACGTGCTTCGTGTCGTGACGAGATTAACGTTCGCCGCTCAAGCGGAGGGTCAGCATATCGCTTTATTTACTGCCGACAAGACTCAGTAATGAAAGAAAATATCGTAAAACAGAAACGCGTTGAAATACAGAGGCGGCCCCTTCGTGTGGTCGGGGGCGTTTCTGCCGCTGCTGCAGGGTTCGATTTCCGGATTACGGTTTAAATATGCCGCGTGTCCCATAGTGAGGTTTACACTGAACTATAATAACTGAGGAGATGTTAGTGACAACATGATCCAATAGTGATTATGAGGAGCTCTCATGACTAATGTGTGCAGCGTTCGTTTGTTTTTATTATGCTTGTCTCCTAACTACATATAAACAACAAGATGGCTGGAAACTTGTCCTCGGAGCGAAGAAAGTGGATTTTAAAGTCGTGCTGGTAATGTGAAGGAAGTGCAGGAATGATGACGGCAGAGCTGGGTACTGCGCTACCATCACGTGTAGCAATGAGGGAATTACGCGACAAATTTGAGACGGAAGAAAGCGTGCGTGACCCGAAGAGAGGACGGTGTGTGTGTTGAATGGTGTTATTTTTCTTTCTTTTCTTTTCTTTTCTTATACATTAGCTACATGTAAAACGAATGAGCTGTAAACAAAAGACACCGCCAAAAGTAAATTAACGAGTTGTTTTGTGGCAAGGATAATGTTTTGATACTTCGCTAAATATCTGTATGAAACAAAGTAAGAAATACGCTTGTTAGTTTCATTAATTCATGTATCTTCACCCTTCTGTTTCGGGACGTGGTAGCTTACGGACCTGTGATTGGACCCGTCGTACCAGCATAGCTAAAAATGTGTATTCTAACTGTTCATTAAATGTATTACAAAAAGTTATTAGAAAGGGAATAGTTATTCGCACGGTTATAAATTCAACTCCTATCTGTTCATCATTTCCCTTCTGCCGAAATCCTGCATCAAGAGTAATTAACGCCGCATATGGACATTGTCACGCTCAAGGCTGAACGGAATAGAATCAATGTGAAGGTAATGACTCAGACTTGATACGTACCTATTGAACTTGGTTTACTTGTACCAAAAATATTGTGTTTCGTGGGTTTAATAACTTATAGATTAGACAGATCGACAATTTCAATGGTTGCGGTGATTATTTAGTGCCGCACACTGCTGGAAGCAGAAGTCCGTAATACTAATTATGTTTATTGACCTCGAATGTAATGATATTCGAGGTCTGTTGATATTGGCATCAATTAAAGTTCACCCAAGATTGAGCACATCTACATAAATTACCTTCAGAGTTTTCTCAACTATTCTTTCGGATCAATTTTTTCAATTATCCAAGCAATTATTAATCCATTTCCACATCCCTATTCATGTGGCAGGAAGGTATCAGTAACAGTTGCGAGAATGGTGGGCGCATCGGTACAAGCTTTCACAAAGTACGCAAAAGAAGTCCATACGGCAAGCATTTTAAAGCAAGCAGGAAACCCTAAATTCCCAGACTGCTTCACGTCATGAATGAGGACGTTCAGGATAGGAGCCCCGAGTTTTGTGTTCGAATTCGCGATAAGGAACAGTTGATTGACGTTATTGTTTCGTCTGACATCTCGTCACTTAAAATGAATGGAACCATCAATAGCCATAACATTGTTCAAGAGATAGCCCCCAGTTACGGATGAACGAGCTGTTAAGCTTCTTGCGTTATCAGTGTGGTGATAAGTACGTTTTCACAGTGAGCTCCTGAAGTAGTTGTTCAAAATAATTATCAGAGAAAGCATTCAGTACAATTTAGGACGGCGTTTTGTCTCTATCGCCGCCTTTAAACATGTATTACATGCATTTTCGCCAACATATCGAGGGTAGACTGAAGTCGCCACCAACTACAATTGCAGAAGTGGGGTACCTGTTTGAAATATGCCTCAAGGTTTCTTTCATCTGTTGAGCAACTGTATCATGTGAGTCAAGAAGTTGACAAAAGGAACCAGTCGTATCTGGTATGTCCGTCAGAAGACTTGTAGGGCCATTCTTTTTAAAGACACAGTGACTTTTTGCTGTTTTTGTTCGAGTTATTAAATTTCAAACAGTGTAAGTGCTTTTACGAGACGTCCTGTATTTGCACTGCAATGAATCAGAAGAAGATGCACTCATCACACAGATACAGAATGACAGCTGTTGAACTATATGAAATAAAATCAAAGTAAATTCTGAAACGATGTGCGTTGGGATGTCCAAACTGGACGGCTGGCTGTGGGGCAGGATGGGAATTAGTATCTTGAAGAGAGACTTGCCCTAGATCTAAATAAATAATTCGCAAACAACTGTACAGTGCACTTTGCCCAACTTCTGCTCAAAATTTCATTCATTCCTTGGAACTGTGAAGTCAGGATTAATACAAAAGACAGTCATTTAAATAATCAAATGGTTCAAATGGCTCTGAGCACTACGGGACTTAACATCTATGGTCATCAGTCCCCTAGAACTTAGATCTACCTAAACCTAAGTAACCTAAGGACAACCCGGGCGCGGAAAGCGAGAACACTACCGCACGACCACGAGCTGCGGACATTTAAATAATCATCATTTTGTCATACACTATCAAAAGTATCCCGGACACCTCTTTGAAATGACTACTGGATGTCACGAGAAACCACGTAAGACGAGGCAGGAAGTATTTCGTTGACAGTAGAGAAGCAGTAACAGAAAAATGGGCAGCTCAAGACAGCACAGTGACTTCGAACGTGGAGTATAACCCGTTTATCATAAGCATAAATCTGATGTAAACAAACACCAACGCGGTGATTGATCAGGAGCCGTAGTACACGTACACTGGTGTTGTTATTCTTTTGAAAGTAGGTCCCACTTCTGTATTAGATATATTATTACTAAGCTCAGTTAAATGAAACTTTAAGATATTCAGATATATTAACAGCCGTCAACGTTTTTCTTAATTTCACAAGTTGCGACAACTTAATAACGCTTTAGCTACGTAGTATTCATTTCAAAAATCTTGTACAATCACAGACTCCGTAGCGTTGTGCTCTGATTGTCGTGCTGTTAATGCACAGTATGAAAATGGCTGAAGCTATTTTCTGTTCTGTGGTGACACACACGTGTGGAATACGGTTAAAAAGTGCCGAGAAAGAAGCTGTTCTTAAACTTTTTTCATAAATTTGGGGAGATAATCGCTTTGAAGTCTTGTTTCTAATTACATATTAGACGCGAAATTCCTGTTTTCATTTCAAATACAAATTGTCAGTTATCGATGTTTTAAGAAAGACTGTTCATAAAAGTTGGTTACATTAAGGAAACATAAGAATTTAATTTCTTAAGGCAAAAATGAAAAACCAAATCGACTTTATCTGGACAATGCCCAATTTTTATACCACAGAAGAAGATAAATATCATAGAAGCTGCAAGAAGTCGTGGTCTCCTGACCTTCGTTGCTTACATATTCCGTCCTCACAATCATATTCCGCACGTCAAGACACTTCATTCGAACCGAAACTCGATAAGATAAAGTCAATGTTGTATGAATTTATGCAAACGATATGCAAATAACTAATAAATCGCAAGTGCACACCGTGGTTGAAATACTCGAGGCTGGCGTACACACACACACAATCAAGACACGACAGTCACAGGAGCTTTTAGTTCGGGAGAGGCAAACGCCGCACGCCAGGACGCCGGTCCCTTCAGAGGTTTTCATAGGGAGCTATCTACGTCGGCCGGCGGCCGCCCGTGGAGTGGACAGCATGTGCCCGAGTGAAAGGGGGAATGGCCCCGTGTTCGGCTTAAAAGCAAATTTAGCTACATTGTGTGGGAGCGCCCAACCTACGCATTCTTTAAAACATAGCACGCAGTTTCAGAGATTTTCACAGGGAGACAGCAAACGCCAAATGCCGATGCTATAGATTTCCGGATTAGTCGCCTTAAACGAAACGGCATCCTCCCGTTTTAGAAGAGCAATGCTGATTGGCAGACGATATTTCTGACGCCTTGAGCTGAATGAGTAATGGAAGAGACCAAAAGATATACCCCTTCACATCTGTTGTGGAGAGGGGCCATTCCGTTGTTGCTCTTGGAGCGAGAACACATAACGAGAGCGTGCGCGCTCGTACGTGTACTCAAAGAGAGAGGAACAAGTCTCTCCTCAGTATTTCACTGGGAGAGCGCCTCTGTCGAGAACGGATCGAAGTGCGACTCTATATTGAGTCCTTGCGATTAAATGTTGTTCACTGTGTTGGCCGCCACACTTATTGTGTGGTGTGGACGGACAGAGTTATAGTTAAACGCCTGCGAGCGAATTTTTCAGTGGCATCATGGTGGACTGGTATCTGACCTGTGTACCACGCCAATAGTTAGACTAGGGGCGAATAGGAATCCTTGACTTCATCAAGGCATAGGGAGAGTTTGATTGGCGAAGGTCAATCCAGATAGAACGAGAGTTATCTTATTTGTCAGCGGCGAGCGACGCAGACAGCAGTCATCACGGCTTACGGTATTGTGTGCTACAGATCTTGCGAGCCCCATATTTCCTCCACAACAGTACACTTCACTGAATTTCACATACGACAGCCTTGACTGTACCTAGCAAAATTCTAACGGATAATTATTCAAGTTGAGTAAGTGCGGCTCTCAGCCATTCTGCCAAGTCAATAACAATCTTAAACTTTGTATAGAAATTTCATTAGCGAATCCTATCCTTAAGAGGTAACTTCAAATTACGAAAAGAACCCGGGAATATCGTGTTCGGTTCATAATTAAAAGTGCCATTGTGATTCTCTCAGAAATTTTGCAAAATAAATAATAATTTTCGTTACTTTCATGTTTTTCTTACACTAACTAGCACTACTCCAGTACCCAAGTATCCCATTAGTTACGTAAGAAATTTTGTGAATTTTTGTGTCATTTCCTTACAGCGGACGACTCCAGAAGATATTTATTGCTGAAAGTTTTCAGGCATTTCTCTTTAGAACGTTAGGAGCGTCTGTCTAACTTCTGTAGTAGTGTGAGAGTGGAAATTGCATCTTGCAGGAGCCACAAGGAAAAAGGTACATCTCAGATTAATCCGTTGCGCAGAATGACAGAATAGCAACCGCACGCTCACAAAGCATGAAAAACAATCTTTTTCACAGCATCGATCACATCATACAAATGCTGCATTTTTACATTTGCTGTTGCACCATTACAATATTAACCCAACAGAACTGATATGGAGGCAGACGTTTGCTGAAAAAAGTGTAAAAGTGTAGAAGATGGCCATTTGCCGCACGTGAATATTTTCCCGGTCTCCCGGCATACTGTATCACTATGTTCGCCTAGGAAGTTGCAGTAACGTTAGACACACCCAAGAGCGAACAGATAGTCTCACAATTCGTTGTTTGTAGTGACGGTTTTTTCCTGAGAGTGCTTAAGGACGGAATATTGATCAAGATATGTCATAGGTATGGAGACACTCTCAACTCTCACTTTTCTCACAAGGCATCCTGAAAGCCATGGATTTCTCGATTTCTGGAAAGCATTTCACTTGTGCCACACCTAAGCTTACTATCAAAAGTACGATCATATGGGGTATTAGAGGAATTCTATGACTGCATTGAGGATTTCTTGGTAGGGAGAACGCAGTATATTATCTTGATTGGAGAGTAGTCGACAGATTTACAAAGAACTTCGGGTATGTCCCAGAGAAAAATGTCCTTTCCCTTTCAGTTCATGTTGCATATTAATAATCTTGCTGGCTGAGCGGTTCTAGGCGCTTCAGTCTGGAACCGCGCGACCGTTACGGTCGCAGGTTCGAATCCTGCCTCGGGCATGGATGTGTGTTCTGTCCTTAGATTAATCAGGTTTAAGTAGTTCTAAGTTCTAGGGGACTGATGACCTCAGATGTTAAGTCCCATAGTGCTCAGAGCCATTAACAATCTTGCAGGTAATGTTAGTAGTAACCTCAGACTTCTCGCAGATGATGCAGTCATGTACAACGAAGTACAGTCTGGACGAAGCTGTACGATATTCAGTCAAAAATGGTTCATATGGCTCTGAGCACTATGGGACTTAACTTCTGAGGTCATCAGTCCCCTAGAACTGAGAACTACTTCAACCTAACTAACCTAAGGACATCACACACATCCATGTCCGAGGCAGGATTCGAACCTGCGACCGTAGCGGTCGCGCGTTGCCAGACTGAAGCGCCTAGAACCGCTCGGCTACACCGGCCGGCCAAATCAGTCTTGCCACCGATCCCAGCTCAAGTGTGTGAGACCTGTAACAAATGGGACAAGCAAGGGATATTGAACGTATACAGAGAAATGAGCATTGGTTTGTTTCACCCGCAGAGAGGTTGATGGAACTGAAGTGGCAGACTCCTGGTGGCAAACTGAAGCTATCCCGAGAAAGTCTACTCAAAAAGTTTCAACATTATGTCTCTAGTAATACACTACAACCCTCTACATCTCGCTCCCTTAGGGATCGTTAGGATAAGATTAATTTAATTACATCACACTCAGATATATTTAAACAACCATTTTCTCCCGTTCTTATGTGAATGGAACGGGAAAAGCGCAAATAATTACATCACACACAGAGGAAATTACACAATCATTTTCATCCACTCCATATGTGAATTGACCGGGAAAAAGCCTTAATAACTGGTACAGTGGGAAGTACTCTCTGCGACGCACTTGACAGTGGTTCGCGGAGTATAGATGTGGGTGTAGATGAAGAAAGGTATTTTGATTTTTTGGGAATGACCAGAGGGAGCAGCAGGTAGATCGCTGAGCGAACAAGTGCTGCAGCAGCCGGCCGTTACGCATACCTCGGCATTGTTTGCCTCCCGTCAGGACACGGGAGACGGCTGCAGCTCCTCAAATAATTTCCTGTATGTACACTGGTCAAGAGATGAGAGGCGCAAATATTTCCAGACCGAGAGGTGTGAAGAAATAGAGAGTACGGAAGGCAGAGGCAGGCCCGTAGTGGACAGAGCTCTATCTGCCCGCCACCTGCTGCTTGGCGCCAGTGATATCCCTCCCCTCCCCCCCCCCCCATCTGTGTCGCGTGCTCACCCACACCACTATTCTATTACTATGTGTCATTATGACCTCCTGGCACGAAAGCGTCTGACACCGTGAGATGACCACACCCAAATATAGCCACCGCCCATTAAAGGACGGGCAGTCCTTACGGCATCGTGTTAGGGCCACGATATTCACGTCTGTACAGTACATTCGGCAAGCCAGTCCCTGGAGGAGGGTACATTGCAGAACCGCTAGTCATTCCGTTTCCAGTTGCATTCGCAAATGGAGTAGGGCTAAACGACTGAGTGCATACCACTGTACGAGCCCTGACTCCTTGGTTCAAATGGTTCAAATGGCTCTAAGCATTATGGGACTTCTAAGGTCATCAGTCCCCTAGACTTAGAACTACTTAAACCTAACTAACCTAACGACATCACACACGTCCATGCCCGAGGCAGGATTCGAACCTGCGACCGTAGCGGTCGCGCCATTCCAGACTGAAGCGCCTAGAACCGCTCGGCCACCTCGGCCGGCTAGAGTGATGACCTAAACGTTAATGTGAGAAGTTGTTGTAATTCTGTCGAAACGTTTAATATGCACTGGCGGAAAAAAATTCACTACATAATTAATGTTGCCGGCCGGGGTGGCCGAGCGGTTCTAGGCGCTACAGTCTGAAACCTCGCGACCGCTACGGTCGTAGGTTCGAACCCTGCCTCGGGCATGGAAGCGTGTGATGTCCTTAGGTTAGTTAGGTTTCAGTAGTTCTAAGTTCTAGGGGACTGATGACCTCAGCAGTTAAGTCCCATAGTGCTCAGAGCCATTTGAACCATTTTAATTAATGTACAGTTACGAAATTTCGGGAGTACATTTTTCTAGGTAACAAACATATACTGTCGTTTGTGAAAAGTGCAACACCGAGAAGGAATTACCCGAATACCGCCCCACTTCGTGGAAGTAGCGGCAGGTGTGCAAGCAATACGTGTTACGTTTTGCAGCGACATGGGGTACACGCAGGCTGAGCAGAGTCCCCTCGTGTCGGTCAAGCAGGGTCTGTGTTGCGCCTAGTGAAGTCGTTGTAGAGCTGTCACACAAGGCGGAAACAATGCACTGAGTGCCAGTACGCCTCGTCGACGTCAAATGGAGCCATATCGGCATGTGAGCGAGTTCGAACGGGGAAGAATGATCGGTCTACGGGAAACGTGGTTGTCATACCGTGACATTTCGGCTCGAACAGGGAATGCTGCTACGACAATGATGCGTGTGTGGGAGCAGTGGACAGAGGAAGGTCGTGCGTAGCGACGAGCGGCAGCTGGTCCACGGAACATGACTGAACCGTGAATTTACTTTCAAAACCTTTTCTTAAGAATTTACCTTATTTACTAGTGATTCATGAAGAACATTAACACATTTCATCACACTATATGAGAGTGGAAGTAGTTGTCAGGGAGTAACTGATGAAATCAAAATGAAATTGCTTTTAACAATTGGGAATTTTATTCCTAAAGGCTCTTTTTTAAGAAACAGATTTAAAATTATAAGCAGAAAGCACCATCTAAATATCAAGTTACAATTTATTCAGAGGCAGAAAGAAACAAATTTTTGAGCGTATGAGCTTTCGGGTTGAGAACCTTGCCGCTCCGTATTGACACGGCTGTAGTCACGACCGCTCACAACAACCTACGAAAGATTACACAGGTGCAAATCTGCAACACAGCAAATTACCGGCCAGCCGGTGTGGCCGAGCGGTTCTAGGCGCTTCAGTCCGGAACCGCGCGACCGCTACGGCCGCAGGTTCGAATCCTGCCTCTGACATGGATGTGTGTGATGTCCTTAGGTTAGTTAGGTTTAAGCAGTTCTAAGTTCTAGGGGACTGATGACCTCAGATGTTGAGTCCCATAGTGCTCAGAGCCATTTGAATTTGAACCAGATTACCTTAAAGTAAAAGTTTTAGCAATTTACACAAGCACACAAAATATGCACCCCGTAGGAGGGATGGAAATGGTACAGTACACTAAAATTAAAAGAGCAACTTGCCACCGAAGGTGCAACTTGATTTTAACTTCTAAGAAAGATCTTACGGTGGAAGGGTGGCAACTTTATATACTAAAATGACCATTTAAATAAAAGCCCATGAAATGCAATCTTACATAAAATTATACAAGGTTGGTCAAACATGCTCTACAGTACACATATACCGCCTCTCAAGATGACAGGCATGATAAAACATATTTCAGGAATTAGGCCGTCACACTTCAAGCAATAAATTCGTTAACACATCAAATCCGACAAACATGACAGAGGCAGCTATTAACGTACGGCAGATTGATAGGGCGATTACCGAACAACCTGAACCGCCCCTACTCCACAAGGGAAAAACGGACCACCCAATTCATAAATGACCACCTTCCCGCGGGTGGGCAAACGGAGAGGAATGGTGGGACGACCCCAAAACAAAACGGCTGGTGACTTCACCAAGAAAACAAGTAGAATTTAACAAGTAAATGAAACAACATATTTCCAATCACTTAACTTCTAATAAACTACGGTTTCTGGCGAAGACCTGGCGCAGCACACCAAAACGCTCTCCCGAACCGTCCGCTGCCAGCCGCTTCAACGGACGCAGGAGAGCGTGCCGATCTCCCGTCTCACGGCGTCGCAGCTTGCACCGGCCAGACCGATGTCGTGAGTTGACTCCTGTTGCTCTCGTGTCGACCGCGAAGTCACTACCCATCGCTATACGGCGCGACCCACTGGACTCACGTGGCGACCTCACATGCGCCGACGCTCAAGACGGACATCTTGTGTCTCAGTGCGCGACGGACCAAGCGATCGATCGAACCGCCAATGACCATTGCCTGAGCAAACTCGAGCAGACTGGCGGCCTAACGCGCAGACTCAGATGCAGGAACTAAGCCCCGACCGGGCTCACTGCGCCACAAGTTCGGACGTGAGGCAGACTAGCAAGCTGGGGACGAGAGACTGACCCCAGACACTCCAGACTCACCCAGACTGACCAACTGGAGAGGTCATAGCGCCCCTTAAATGCACCTGAACAGGCAACCTTCTCCCTTTCCCACCAGAGGGAGACACCAAAGCTGCGATTGTCACAGTGGCGCCACCGCCAGAAACGGAGGGCGAGTACTTCAGACAACGCGCTGCGGCGCGCTCTTGAAAACAGCAACTTTTACCACGGCTCAATGACCACTGCACAGGACGACCGTCATCTAATCTGCGCGGCCATTACGGATTCTACAGCGCCATCCGCAGTGTTGGCTCGTCACTGGAGCACTGCAACAGGTGTGAACTTGTCTGCATCGACGGTTCGTCGCCGTCTGCTGCAGGTTGGACTGGTTGCACGCATGCCATTACGTCGGATTCCATTGTACAGAAACAACAAGCTCCTCCGACTGCAGTGGGCACGTGAACTCAGTCACTGCGGTGCTGAGTGGCAACATGTAATCTTTTGGGATGAGTCCCGCATCAACGTGTCCTACAGTGATGGCAGCATACGTGTCCGGCGGAATGGTGGTGAGCGCAACCAGAAGTGCTCCATTGTGGAGCGGCTTAGCGGACAAACACCAGGTGGACTCGTACGCGTTGTGGGCACTTTGAACAGCAACCAGTACCTAACGGAGGTTGTGAAGCCTGAGCTACTCCCCCTGCTTCAGACCTGTCCACGGGTCACATTTCAACAGGAATCCTTGATACAACTTCTATTTCTGACGCCTACTTCCTCTGTACAGGTCTTCTTCTTCTTTTAGTGTTCAATTCCGAGTTCGGTTTGCAGCAGAGCGCCGTTCCTCTCATCCGTCTGCTTCCTCTTCAAAAAATGGTTCAAATGGCTCTGAGCACTCCCCTAGAACTTAGAACGACTTAAACCTATCTAACCTAAGGACATCACACACATCCATGTCCGAGGCAGGATTCTAACCTGCGATGGTAGCGGTAGCGCGGTTCCTGACTGTAGCGCCTAGAACCGCTCGGCCACCCCGGCCGGCGCTTCCTCTTCATTTCCACGTATGTGTTACATCCTACATCATTCATCATCTGTCGCATGTATGATATCCTTGGCCACCCCCGTCCATTCCTTCCCTCAATAGCTCCTTCTGCTATTGTTCCAATGATGTTGTTGTGTCGTAGGATGTGCCCTACTAGTTTGTCTCTTCTTGTATGTGCCTCCACAGAGATCTAGTTTCCTGTACTCTTCTAAGCATCTCTTCACTTGTTACTTTGTCTATCTAACTGATCTTCATCACCCTTCTACAGCACCACATCTGCACAGCCACTAGGCATCTTCCCTCTTATCTTCCGATTGTCCAAGTTTCACATCCGTATAGAGCCACACTCCAAACGAAAGCTTTCATGATACGTTTCCTTATTTTCAGGCTGAAGTTCTTGCTGGTGAGTAAGTTCCTCTCAGATTAAATGAAATTTTGGTCTGTTGTTTCTGCTCGCAAATTCTTTCCGGCTTCTACCATCCCTTGTGATTTTTCTTCCAAGGTAGGAAAATTACTCTACGAATTCCAGGTCCTCTCTTCCAAATCTCGTTCTCAGAGAGAGTTTTGGAACACAATCTACGATCAGCTCAGAGACAGAAGTGATGACGCTTTCTGCACGACCTGACCATCATTTTGCAGGACAATGCTCAAGCACGTGCAGTGCAATATGTTACTGATTTATTTGCCTGATGGGGCTGCTGAGTGCTATACACCTACTGCACTCCCCTGACTTAAGCCCTCCTGAGTTCAACTCGATTTCTAATCTGAAGGAAACACTTCACGGCATTCGCTTCAGAACTGCTACAAATTCGTTGGGCAATAGAGCGCGCCGCTCGAACTGTCAACACAACTGGCTCTGCTAAGAGTAGCCTACGACTTCCACACCGCTGGCAACGGGCTGTACACAATGCTAGTGACTACTTCGGAGGTCAGTAAAACTTTGAAACATATATCTATTTTGGACAAGCTGTAAATAAATAGTCGCCACTATTGAAGTTCCAACCCTCGTACAAATGGGGAAATCTACTAAGATAAGGAACTTTGACAAGGGGCGGATTATTATTACGCAGAGCCTGTGAACGAAAGGCGAAGCAGGTCGAATGGACAAGTGAGCATATACGGAAAGAGGCAGAAACTACCAATAGGCGCTAAATGGTTGGACGTCCATGATTCTTTGCCGAACGATGAGTTCGGAGTCTTGTCTGATCTGTAAAGCAGGATAGACGGTGATCTGTGACAACTCTGTCGGAAGAGAACATCGCTGGTGCACGCACAAGTGTTTCGGAGCACACCGTCCACCATACATTGTGGAGCATGGATCTCTGCAGCAGACCACCCCTACTTTTTCGATTGTTGATCTCACATCATCAATTACGACTGCAGTGGGCACGGTATCATCAGGGTCCCACAGTCGATCAATGGGAACGCGTCGGATCTTAGGGTGAATCATGTTTGTGCTACACTAGGTCGATGGCCGCCTCCACAAACACCGTCATCGAAGTAAACGGCGGCTCGAAACGTTCGGTGAATCACAAGTTCAGCTTGGTTGGAGCTGTATTATGCTATGACAGACATAGACCTGCGCTTACATGGGACCAGTGGTAGTAACCGAAGACACACAGACAGATGCCAACCACCTCCATCCCTTCGTTCTTGTTGTCTTCACCGACACCGATATCATCTTTCAGCAGTGTAATTGTTCGTGGCTCGGAGCCACAACCATGCTACATTGAGCGTTATAGTGAACTCAACGTAGGTGGCTCGGCGACCAAAATCGCCTGTTGTAAATCCTATGGAACCCATCTGGGTCGCCATCGGGAGCCATCATCACATACTCAAATAAGAAGGACGTTATTTACGCTAATTAATGACCGGTGCGTAGAGATCTAATGCCACATACCTCCACAAACCAGCCAAAAAACTGTCGGATCCATGATGCAGAGAATCGGTGATGTACACTACAGGCCATTAAAATTGCTACACCACGAAGATGACGTGCTAAAGACGCGAAATTTAACCGACAGGAAGAAGATGCAGTGATTTGCAAATGATTAGCTTCTCAGAGAATTCACACAAGGTTGGCGCCGGTAGCGACACCTACAACGTGCTGACATGAGGAAAGTTTCCAACCGACTTCTCATACACAAACAGCAGTTGACCGACGTTGCCTGGTTAAACGTTGCTGTGATGCCTCGTGTAAGGAGGACAAATGCGTACCTTCACGTTTCCAACTTTGATGGATTGAAGCCTATCGCGATTACAGTTTATCGTATCGCGACATTGCTGCTCGCGTTGGTCGAGATCCAATGACTGTTAGCAGAATATGGAATCGGTGGTTTCAGGAGGGTAATACGGAACGCAGTGCTGGATCCCAACGGCTTCGTATCACTAGCAGTCGAGATGAAAGGCATCTTATCGGCATGGCTGTAACGGATCGTGCAGCCACGTCTCGATCCTTGAGTCAAGAGATGGGGACGTTTGCAAGACAACAACCATCTGCACGAACAGTTCGACGACGTTTGCAGCAGCGTGGACTATCAGCTCGGAGACCATGGCTGGGGTTACCCTTGACGCTGCATCACAGACAGCAGCGCCTGTGATGGTGTACTCAACGACGAACCTGGGTGCAAGAATGGCAAAACGTCATTTTTTCGGATGAATCCAGGTTCTGTTTACAGCATCATGACGTTCGCATCCGTGTTTGGCGACATCGCGGTGAACGCACATTGGAAGAGTGTATTCGTCATCGCCATACTGGCGTATAACCCGGCGTGATGGTATGGGGTGCCATTGGTTACACGTCTTGGTCACCTCTTGTTCGTATTGAGGGCACTTCGAACAGTGGACGTTACATTACAGTTGTGTTACGACCCGTGGCTCCCCGCGAAACCCTACATTTCGGCAGGGTACTGCACGACCGGATGTTGCAGGTCGTGTACGGGCCTTTCTGGATACAGAATATGTTCGATTGCTGCCCTGGCGAGCACATTCTCCAGATCTCTCACCAATTGAAAACGTCTGGTCGATGGTGGCCGAGCAACTTGCTCGTCACAATACGCCAGTCACTACTCTTGATGAACTGTGGTATCGTGTTGAAGCTGCATGGGCAGCTGTATCTGTATACGCCATCCAAGCTCCGTTTGACTCAATGCCCAGGCGTATCAAAGCCGTCATTACGGCCAGAGGTGGTTGTTCTGGGTACTGATTCCTGAGGATCTATGCACCGAAATTGCGTGAAAATGTAATCACATGTCAGTTCTAGTACAACATATTTGTCCAATGAATACCCGTTTATCATTTGCATTTCTTCTTGGTGTAGCAATTTTAATGGCCAGTAGTGTATTTCGCTCCAAAGACGGCCAAAGTAGCTATTGTGCGGGTGGAGATGGTGTTTTGGCTCATCAGCGTAGATTGGTGGTACGTTTTGTCTTGAAGCGATCGGGATGTGGAGGAGCTGTACCGTATCCGAATGTGGATTACCTCTCGGTGGTCGCCAGACGAGGTACAGACTGCAGAGCGCGGCGAGGCGGCTGGCGGCGACGCACCGCGCGCCGGATGGCTGGCGGCGTTTGCGCGGCGTTTTCGCACCTCGGCTGTCCGGCCTCCCCCCGCAGCCGTCCACAGCACTACCGTGTGTACGTGTGAGAGGAGCGTCCAGTATGCAAATGAGCCGGCGGCGAGACGGATGGCCGCCGCGCCGGTAGCCGCTTGTAATGGGCCGGCAGCGCCGCCACAGCGCGTGTTTCCCACGTGTCTCCGCCGCCACCTCGCTGCCCGTGTCGCTCGCACAATCCGTTGTCGCCCTCGTCTCCTCTGGTCTCCTCACCACCACAGAAGGGCTAATGTGCTACTTTCCAATAATAGACACTTTGCGATCTGTGGCAGAGGGACTTGGTCCTCCGGTACCACCGTCACTTATCTCCTTTCCTGTTCCAGCCGCGAATAGTTCGAATGAAAACCAATTCCCGGTAAAACTCACATGTGGCTCGAATCTCTAATTTTATTTTTGTGGTGTCACCGCCAGACACCACACTTGCTAGGTGGTAGCCTTTAAACCGGCCGCGGTCCGTTAGTATACGTCGGACCCGCGTGTCGTCACTATAAGTGATTGCAGACCGAGCGCCGCCACACGGCAGGTCTAGACTAGAGAGACGCCCTAGCACGCACCCCAGTTGTACACCCGACTTTGCTAGCGATGGTTCACTGTATACAGACGCTCTCATTTGCAGGGACGACAGTTTAGCATAGCCTTCAGCTACGTCATTTGCTACGACCTAGCAAGGCGCCATATTCAGTTACTATGTCTTCTGAACAGATAATATTGTGACTCATGTACCGTTAAGAGCGACTATCATTAATGGATTAAAGTATCAAACTAATTACGTCCGCTTTCTGAATTCTAATTCCTTGTATGTTCCAGACCTCACGCCAGCGTGCGTGAGCTAAAACGCGTGCATTTTGGCCTCCACTAGTAACACGGTGTTGGCTCCTCTGCCAGCACAACAGTTTTCACGGTCTTTCCGTTTCTCTCTAGCAGCGTTTCCCACGGGAGTTTGCTGAGCATCCCCGTAACGCTTTCGTGCATACTAAATGAACTAACACGAATTCTTTACAGAAGAATGGAAAAACTAGTAGAAGCAGACCTCGGGGAAGATCAGTTTGGATTCCGCAGAAATGTTGGAACACGTGAGGCAATATTGACCCTACGACTTATCTTAGAAGCTAGATTAAGAAAAGGCAAAACCTACATTTCTAGCATTTGTAGACTTAGAGAAAGCTTTAGACAATTTTGACTGGAATACTCTCTTTCAAATTCTAAAGTTGGCAGGGGTAAAATATAGGGAGCGAAAGGCTGTTTACAATTTAAAACTTTGAACATAGCTGCTAAGGTTCAGTGACCGTGTCAGAAGTATATTAGAATAAATAAGCCCTTGGTCACAAATTTTAAATCCAAATTGACCAAGTTTCGACGGTACTATGAGCGTCGTCTTCAGAATTAGAATAACTGCTCTAAAACATATTAAGTATATATTATATTAATTTATTTGTTCTAATATATTTACAATTTGTTCAGAAACCAGATGACAGTTATAAGAGTCGAGGGGCACGAAAGGGAAGCAGTGGTTGGGAAGGGAGTGAGACAGGGTTGTACTCTCTCCCCAATCTCCCCAATGTTATTCAATCTGTATAATGAGCAAGCAGTAAAGGAAACAAAAGAAAAGTTCGGAGTAGGTATTAAAATCCATGGAGTAGAAATAAAAATTTTGAGGTTCGCCGATGAGATTGTAATTCTGTCAGAGACAGCAAAGGACCTGGAAGAGCAACTGAATGAAATGGACAGTGTCTTGAAAGGAGGATATAAGATCAACATGAACATAAGAAAAACTAGGATAATCGAATGTAGTCGAATTAAGTTGGGTGATGCTGAGGGAATTAGATTAGCAAATGACGCACTTAAAGTAGTAAAGGAGTTTTGCTATTTGGGGAGCAAAATAATAGATGATGGTGAAGTAGAGAGAAAATAAAATGTAGACTGGCAATGGTAAGGAAAGCGTTTCTTAAGAGAGAAATTTGTTAACATCGAGAATAGATTTAAGTGTCAGGAACTCGTTTCTGAAAGTATTTCTATGGAGTGTAGCCATGTATGGAAGTGAAACATAGGCGATAAATAGTTTGGACAAGAAGAGAATAGAAGCGTTCGAAATGTGGTGCTACAGAAGAATGCTGAAGGTTAGGTGGGTAGATCACATAACTAATGAGGAGGTATTGAATAGAATTGGGGAGAAAAGCAGTTTGCGGCACAACTTGACAAGAAGAAGGGATCGGTTGATAGGACATGTTCTAAGGCATCAATGGGCCACCAATTTTTAACTGGAGGTAAGCGTGGAGGGTAAAAATCGTAGAGGGAGACCAAGAGCTGGATACACCAAGCAGATTCAGAAGGGCGTAAGTAGCAACAGTTATTCGGACATGAAGAATCTTGCACAGGATAGAGTAGCATGGAGAGCTGCATCAAACCAGTCTCCGGACTGAAGACCACGACAACAACATCGCTATCCCATGCCTTTTGTCATTTCAGTGTACGTAAGAGTTACGCTGTTTCATCTCCATCTCTGCTCTCCACGGCGCCAACTGGTCGGACATACGACAGAGGCGCGGCGATAGCGTAAGGTGGTCCTTCCATCTGGCCGTCACGCCGCGACGAACGGCGCAGGGGACACCTAAACATGGCGGATATCGCAGTTCGCGACACCTGCTCACACATCCCAGCGTGGTGGGGGGGATAGCAGATAAAGCTGGGCAATTAACAACAGCGCCGGTGCCACTACTGTATGCTAATTAACCGGCACCGGCATTCCCGGTGGTAATCTACGGCGCTGTCCGCCGTCGGCTTCTGTGTGCCGCAGCCGTCAGACGCCGCGGCGGGATTCTTAGCTGCGTGCGCAACGCAACTGACAGCCACTTGTAGTTAGTAAGCTCCCTGCAGAAAGTATGAGTCACCCTCAGTCACTTAAAAGAATACATGTAGCGCTGTTGGCGTTGTATATCTGATACCACGCGGACATGTGACCCGGCACTGATCCATTAGGTTGGTGTGTTAGTTCTGTGCCAACGGCCCTGCCCGTTCCCGTAAGATAACCGAAGTTAAGCGCTGTCGGGCTGGGCTAGCACTTGGATGGGTGACCATCCGGCCTGCCGAGCGCTGTTGGCAAGCGGGCTGCACTCATCCCTTGTGAGGCAAACTCAGGAGCTACTTGATTGAGAAGCAGCGGCTCCGGTCTCGCAAATTGACATACGGCCGGGAGAGCGGTATGCTGACCACATGCCCCTCCATAGCCGCATCCAATGACGCCTGTGGGCTGAGGAAGACACGGCGGACGGTCGGTACCGTTGGGCCTTCCAAGGTCTGTTCGGATGGTGTTTAGTTTAGTTTAGTTCAAATGGTTCAAATGGCTCTGAGCACTATGGGACTCAACTGCTGTGGTCATCAGTCCCCTAGAACTTAGAACTACTTAAACGTAACTAACCTAAGGACATCACACACATCCATGCCCGAGGCAGGATTCGAACCTGCGACCGCAGCAGTCGCACGGTTCCGGACGGCGCGCCTAGAACCGCGAGACCACCGCGGCCGGCTTTAGTTTAGTATTAGTTCTGTATCGTCAGGTACCTTACTATAACAAATGACCTGAAAATGGGTAGTTAGCCCGAAAGGGGTTATTTTGAAATACTTAAAAGCGATCTGTAGACGGAAACCGTCAATAAATGTCAGTAGTGATGGTTACACCTTCTTGTAAGCAATTCGTAGTACACCACACCGTCGCTGTTCCATCAGATGCATAGTACTGTCTATCTGTGCAGGTCTTTGAACTACTGCTTTATTTGGGCTCAATCATTCCTTTCTTTTCCTTCCGTTACCATAATCATCATCATCATCATTTAAGACTGATTATGCCTTTCAGCGTTCAGTCTGGAGCATAGTCCCCCTTGTAAAGTTCCTCCATGATCCCCTATTCAGTGCTAACAGTGGTGCCACTTCTGATGTTAAGCCTGTTACTTCAAAATTATTCTTAACCGAATCCAGGTACCTTCTCCTTAGTCTACCCCGACTCCTTCTACCCTCTACCGCCGAACCTATGAGTCTCTTGGGTAACCTTGCTTCTCCCATGCGTACCGAGCGAGGTGGCGCAGTGGTTAGACACTGGACTCGCATTCGGGAGGACGACGGTTCAATCCCGCGTTCGGCCATCCTGATTTAGGTTTTCCGTGATTTCCCTAAATCCCTCCAGGTAAATGCCGGGATGGTTCCTTTGAAAGGGCACGGCCGACTTCCTTTCCAAACCTTCCCTAATCCGATGAGACCGATGACCTCGCTGTCTGGTCTCCTTCCCCAAACAATCCAATCCTTCTCCCATGCGTGTAAC
This sequence comes from Schistocerca piceifrons, assembly GCF_021461385.2. Lineage (NCBI taxonomy): Eukaryota > Metazoa > Arthropoda > Insecta > Orthoptera > Acrididae > Schistocerca > Schistocerca piceifrons. The sequence continues at coordinate 91,380,082 of NC_060146.1, read as the reverse complement.
ATGACCCCACCATCTAAGCCTGTTCGCCCTGACTGCTACGTCTATAGAGTTCATTCCCAGTTTTTCTTTGATTTTCTCATTGTGGACACCCTCCTGCCATTGTTCCCATCTACTAGCACCTGCAATCATCCTAGCTACTTTCATATCCGTAACCTTAACCTCATTGATAAGGTAACCTGTCTAACATTCAGCATGGTTTCTGCGACTGTTTGTTCTATATCGTGTCTCCCTACCACTTTCGCGCAACGACGCTCTGAGCGTGTTTTTTAGGGAATTGACTAGTTTGAACCTGGGACCTGTTGCTGGTAAGGAGACGCCAGACCACACATGACATGTAGAGTTTAGAAGAGTTCAGTGAGACTAGCGATGATATAACGAAATACTTAATGATTTCAGCGTCAGCTCCACTGCGCTCCCTGTAAAAGAATCTTACTACTAACTAAATTTAGTGAAAGGGGTTCAAGGCTTTCCTATTTTTAGTTAGCTGGTAAAATAACGTCGAAAAAGCAGTTAAGTTTACCATTGGAAATTTTATTCTACTCACAAAACATTGTTTATAAATTGCACTATTGATAAAAGGAAATGTTTTAATACAGGACGGTAAAAACCAACTGCGTTCAACAAAAATGTGAACGAATATTCCCTGAATGGGTTTCCAAGTTCTATAATGGATCGAAGGATGACCTATGCCATATCACATATATAATCTAGGTTTAAAATAAGTTTCACAAAAGAGAAAACTATCAAAATGGTCTACAGTGACCCTCAATTACCTTTAATTACTTATCTAACTTGTCGTAAATTACAGTGGCTGATGTGGCTTCTCAATAACTATATAAAAGAAAAATAATCGCGTTTCGGATTTTTACTTCAAGTGGTAAATGTGAACGCCATGATCTTTAATTGACGATCGACACTAGTATTACGAAAAAAGGGGGTGTAACAGATGAGACTTCTGCAGTTCTGAGTGAAGCTTTAAGCGCTGTTATGCGGCATCGCGGGCGTTCATTGCCTTGTCGGTGTTCGTCAGGGGGCGCCGGGCAGCACAGCTCCGCTCACCTCGGCGTCTCGGAAGCAACTCTCTCCTAACTTCTCCTTACTACAATTTCCCGAAGTTGGTTTAAAAAAAACTATCTGGCTGTGTTTTCATCTGACCAATCAGGGTATCAATGTTAACCTTAAGCTCCGCCTACAAAAATTCTGTCTATCCAATGAGAAACGTTATACTTTTCGTGGTGGGGCAATGTTTTTAAAGTTTGCAACGTAACAGAGATGCGGAAAAGTCTCACGCTAAAACTTGCAGCTGGTGTGGTCCTTTTAGTGTTATCGTAAGATCTATACTGTTCTTCTGGAGGGCTCTTAACATGGGCTGGGGGGTGGTCCTGACGTAACAGAGACGCGAAAAAGTCTCACGCTAAAACTTGCGGCGAGGGTAGCCCTTTTTGTGTTATCGTAAGATCTATACTGTTCTTCTGGAGAGCTCTAGCTTTTAACATGGGCTGGGGGGTGGTCCTAGCGGTTAGCTGGAAACGTGGGTGTCCGTCCCTTATCGTAGGGCCTTCCAGCTTAACACGGTTCGGCTCTCGGCTTCTGTTCTTGTTTCTCCCCTCGGAACTGCGTCTGTCTCACGGTGGGAAGGTCTGACATGCATTTAGGCATTCTTGTGTTAGTCTGTGGTATTCCATTTGCTCACTCGTTACTCGTATTACTTTGGTTAATTTAATGTCATGATTTATTCGGAGCTATGTGACATACTACTGGATTTGATTATCATGTCAGGGTTTTCATGGAAGGTGTTGGATTTGCCTGACACCTTACACCTGAATCCACCCAGCTTTCGCTCACATGCAACAAAGTTGGTCGAAAGATTGAACGGTGCACAGATAACTTAGTCTTGGTACTGACTTCCTTCTTGCAGAAGAGATCGTAGCTGAGCGCTCACTGCATTAGCTTTGCTACATCTCGCTTCCAGTTCTTTCACTATGTTGCCATCCTGTGAGAATATGCATCCTAAGTACTTGAAACCGTCCACCTGTTCTAACTTCGTTTTTGAGATGCTAATCTTCATACCATAGTCCTTACATTTCTGGTCTAGCTGTGAGATATTACTTTGCAAACTTTCAATGGAATCTGCCATCACAACTAAGTCATCCGCATATACGAGACTGCTTATTTTGTGTTCACATGTCTTAATCTCACCCAGCCAGTCTATTGTTTTCAACATATGATCCATAAATAATATGATCAACAGTGGAGACAGGTTGCAGCCTTTTCTTACCCCTGAAACTGTTCTGAACCATGAACTCAATTTACCGTCAACTCTAACTGCTGCCTGACTATCTATCTAAAGACCTTTAAATACTTGCAAAAGTTTGCCTCCTATTCCATAATCTCGTAGAACAGACAATAACTTCCTCCTAGGAACCCGGTCATACGCCTTTTCTAGATCTATAAAGAACAGATACAATTCCCTGTTCCACTCGTAACACTTCTCCGTTATTTGCCGTAAGCTAAAGATCTGGCCCTGACAACCTCTAAGAAGCCTAAACCCACACTGGTATTCATCATCTTTGTCCTCAACTAAGCCGGCCGCGGTGGTCTAGCGGTCCTAGGCGCGCAGTTCTAAGTTCTAGGGGACTGTTGACCACAGTGGTTAAGTCCCATAGTGTTCAGAGCCATTTGAACCATTTTTGAACCTCAACTAATACTCGCCTTTCCTTTCAACAATACCTGAGAAGATTTTACTCACAACGCTGATTAAAGAGATACCTCTGTAGTTGTTACAAACTTTTCTGTTTCCATGTTTAAAGATTGGTGTGATTACTGCTTTCGTCCAGTCTGATGGAACCTGTCCCGACTCCCACGCTATTTCAATTATCCTGTGCAGCCATTAATGACCTGACATTCCACTGTATTTGATGAGTTCCGACTTAATTTCATCCACGCCAGCCGCTTTATTGCACCGCAATCTATTGATCATTTTCTCCACTTCCTCAAATGTGATCCTATTTCCATCATCATTCCTATCCCATTGTACATCGAAATCTGAAACATTACGTTAGCATAAACATATAATTTTTCGTCACCAGTAATACAAGATAGGAATGATCGGTGCTGTTTACGAGGGAACTGACGACGAGCAAACAGACATGCACATTTGTGTTTTTGGCTTACAGCAAGCGTTATCCATACACCCGATTTCTGAACCTTACTGCGTGCAAATGTCGCACAATGGTGGAATGATGGCAGTGCGTCAGATTTCCCACTTCTCGAGTACACTGACGTGGATTAATGCGTTCAAACGATCTTCATCGGATCCCTATGGTCTTCCTGAACACGGAGAGTCGCTAATGTCCTTACAACCAGAAAATAATTTTCTTGCCGTGCTCTGTTCAATGGCGTTATTCGTACAACGGCGCAAATGTTTCTCGTTGACTCCGTTGCTTTCGCCCCCTTACTGAACTAAAACAGAAAAATATGTTGTAAGTGTTCCAATTTCTCCACTTGGATCTCCATTTTCTAGCATCCGCAGTTCCACTTAATATCTCCAAATGTCAAAATGACAAGACGTAAACTCGAACATCAATAGTGAGCCACAAGTTAAAAATAACAGTTGATAAATAAACCCATAGCAAAAAATTGTGCAAATGGCTCTGAGCACTATGGGACTCAACTGCTGAGGTCATTAGTCCCCTAGAACTTAGAACTAGTTAAACGTAACTAACCTAAGGACATCTCAAACATCCATGCCCGAGGCAGGATTCGAACCTGCGACCGTAGCGGTCTTGCGGTTCCAGACTGCAGCGCCTTTAACCGCACGGCCACTTCGGCCGGCAAACCCATAGCAACTGGAATACCAACATGCCAAACGAACTTTTGCACCGACCTAATAAATCATGGCTATGGTGCGTGTATCCCAGTCGGTAACGTCTAATCAGAGCAGTGAGGTGGGTAAAAAAAAAAAAAAATGTTCAAAAGTGTTTGAAATCATATGGGACTTAACTGCTAAAGTCATCAGTCCTCAAGCTTACACACTACTTAACCTGAGTTATCCTAAGGACAAAGACACACACCCATGCCCCCCGAGGGAGGACTCGAACCTCCGCCAGGACTAGCCGCTCAGCCTATGACTGCAGCTCCTTAGACAGCTTTTTTTTGTTTTTTTCTTGTTCGTTGTAATTGTTCGTGGCGGACACGTCCCCTGACGGCCGCTGAAGTTCGTTATCGATCCAGTCACTCAGTTTTTTTTTTTATTACAGAGGGCAGCTAACCCTCTGACTGAACACCCTGAGCTACCGTTCCGGCATCGGCTAATCCCACGCAGCTTGAGACGGGTCGCCGTTGAGACATTAAGAAAGGCAGAAAACACCTGTCGTGTTCGGACGTGCCTATGACCACACAATGAATGAAGTTGTCCAATTTGATGACGTATCCACGCACTCTGTTCAAAATTTTTACATGGATTGATGGGCAACTCACTGCCGCGTAACAGGGTCTGCGAACAGGGGACTTGTAAAGATCCACACGTGTAAAGATCGTAACTGACAAGGAGCGTCGAAGACCTTCCAAATGCCACTCGGTTTCAAACACGACTGAAATCGACACATTCAGTGAATGCAGGTCCGTTTCAGCAAGTGTCCGGGTGAACATTGCTGAAGTAACTGCATGTGACGGACATTTGGTGTCGGGTACGCTAAGAAAGTCTAATGAAGAAGGAAGTACATAAAGCGTCTCCTGCAGTCTGGAACCGCAAGACCGCTACGGTCGCAGGTTCGAATCCTGCCTCGGGCATGGATGTTTGTGATGTCCTTAGGTTAGTTAGGTTTAACTAGTTCTAAGTTCTAGGGGACTAATGACCTCAGCAGTTGAGTCCCATAGTGCTCAGAGCCATTTGAACCATTTGAACCAAAGCGTCTCCAGTGGGTCAAACAACAGAGCAACGGAGCAATAGGTGAGTGGCAGTGTGCGGTGTGGAGCGACCAGTGGTGATTTTGATTTTTATAAATCATCCAGGTGTCTGAAAATGTTTTATTTATTGTTAATAATTTTTTTGTTACAAAGGGCGTTTAACTTTTCCTAAAACCTATTTCTCAACAGATAAGACAAATTGAGCCGTGGTAAAAGTTTCTGTTTTGATGAGCGCGCCGCAGTGCGTAGTGTGAAGCAGTCGCCCTCCGTTTCTGGCGGTGGCGCCGCTGTGGCAATCGCAGCTTTGGTGTCTCTCTCTGGTGAGAAAGGGGAAAGGTTGCCTGTTCATGTGCATTTGAGGGGCGCTATGAGCTCGCCAAGGGGTCAGTCTGGGGTCAGTCGGAGTCAGTCTGGGAGAGTCTCTCGTCCCCAGCTTGCTAGTCTGTCTCTCGTTCGCATTTGTGCGGCAGTTAGTGTCTGTCTGTCATTCGGAGTGCTAGTATGTCTGTCGTTCTGATCAGCCTTTAAAGCCGGCAAAATGAGAGTCTTTCCACTCCGCCAGAAAGAGAACTCAGCGAGTGGTCGCCCGGTCGGGCCTTAGTTCCTGCATCTGAGTCTGCGCGTTACGGCGCCAGTCTGCTCGAGTTTGCTCAGGCAATGGTCATTGGCGGTTGGATCGATCGGTTGGCCGGTCGCGCACTGAGACACAAGATGACTTGTCCATCTTGAGCGTCGGCGCATGTGAGGTCGCCACGTGAGTCCAGTGGACTGCGGCGTATAACGAGGGGTAGTGGCTTCGAAGTCGACACGAGAGCAACAGGAGTCAACCCACGACATCAGTCTGGCCGGTGCGAGCTGCGACGCCGTGAGAAGGGAGATCGGCGTGACTTCCTGCGTCCGTTGAAGCGGCTGGCAGCGGACGGTTCGGGAGAGCGATTTGGTGGCGCTCCGCCAGGTCTTCTCGAGAAATCGCAATTCATTAGAAGTTAAGTGATTGGTGATATGTTGTTTGATTTGTTAAATTCTACTTGTTTTCTTGGTGAGGTCACCAGCCGTTTTGCTTTGGGTTCGTCCCACCAATCTTCTCCGCCATTTGCCCACCCGCGGGAAGGTGGTCATTTATAAATTGGGTGGTCCGTTTTTCCCTTGTGGAGTAGGGGCGGGTTAGAGCAACCTGCGGTTCGGGTTGTTCGGTAATCTCCCTATCAATGTACCGTTCGTTAGCAGCTGCCTCTGTCATGTTTGTCGGATTTGGTTGGTTCAAATGGCTCTGAGAACTATGGGACTTAATTTCTAAGGTTATCAGTCCCCTAGAGCTTAGAACTACTTAAACCTAACTAACCTAAGGACATCACACACATCCTTGCCCGAGGCAGGATTCGAACCTGCGACCGTAGCGGTCACGCGGTTCCAGACTGCAGCTCCTAGAACCGCACGGCCACTCCGGCCGGCTCGGATTTGGTTTGTTAACGAATTTATTGCTTGGACTGTAACGGCCTAATATCTGAAATATGTTTTGATCTTCGGAAACTTTGATATTATTGCCTATGATCTTGAGAGGCAGTATCTGTGTACTGTAGAGCATCTCAACTATTGTTTGGCCAACCTTGTAGAATTTTATATAAGATTGGATTTCATGAGCTTTTATTTAAATGATCATTTTATTATATAAAGTTGCCACCCTTCCACCGTAAGACTTTTCTTAGAAGTTAAAATGAAGTTGCACCTTCGGTGGCAAGGTTAATACACTCCTGGAAATTGAAATAAGAACACCGTTAATTTATTGTCCCAGGAAGGGGACACTTTATTGACACATTCCTGGGGTCAGATACATCACATGATCACACTGACAGAACCACAGGCACATAGACACAGGCAACAGAGCATGCACAATGTCGGCACTAGTACAGTGTATATCCACCTTTCGCAGCAATGCAGGCTGCTATTCTTCCATGGAGACGATCGTAGAGATGCTGGATGTAGTCCTGTGGAACGGCTTGCCATGCCATTTCCACCTGGCGCCTCACTTGGACCAGCGTTCGTGCTGGACGTGCAGACCGCGTGAGACGACGCTTCATCCAGTCCCAAACATGCTCAATGGGGGCAGATCCAGAGATCTTGCTGGCCAGGGTAGTTGACTTACACCTTCTAGAGCACGTTGGGTGGCACGGGATACATGCGGACGTGCATTGTCCTGTTGGAACAGCAAGTTCCCTTGCCGGTCTACGAATGGTAGAACGATGGGTTCGATGACGGTTTGGATGTACCGTGCACTATTCAGTGTCCCCTCGACGATCACCAGTGGTGTACGGCCAGTGTAGGAGATCGCTCCCCACACCATGATGCCGGGTGTTGGCCCTGTGTGCCTCGGTCGTATGCAGTCCTGATTGTGGCGCTCACCTGCACGGCGCCAAACATGCATACGACCATCATTGGCACCAAGGCAGAAGCGACTCTCATCGCTGAAGACGACACGTCTCCATTCGTCCCTCCATTCACGCCTGTCGCGACACCACTGGAGGCGGGCTGCACGATGTTGGAGCGTGAGCGGAAGACGGCCTAACGGTGTGCGGGACCGTAGCCCAGCTTCATGGAGACGGTTGCGAATGGTCCTCGCCGATACCCCAGGAGCAACAGTGTCCCTAATTTGCTGGGAAGTGGTGGTGCGGTCCCCTACGGCACTGCGTAGGATCCTACGGTCTTGGCGTGCATCCGTGCGTCGCTGCGGTCCGGTCCCAGGTCGACGGGCACGTGCACCTTCCGCCGACCACTGGCGACAACATCGACGTACTGTGGAGACCTCACGCCCCACGTGTTGAGCAATTCGGCGGTACGTCCACCCGGCCTTCCGCATGCCCACTATACGCCCTCGCTCTAAGTCCGTCAACTGCACATACGGTTCACGTCCACGCTGTCGCGGCATGCTACTAGTGTTAAAGACTGCGATGGAGCTCCGTATGCCACGGCAAACTGGCTGACACTGACGGCGGCGGTGCACAAATGCTGCGCAGCTAGCGCCATTCGACGGCCATCACCGCGGTTCCTGGTGTGTCCGCTGTGCCGTGCGTGTGATCATTGCTTGTACAGCCCTCTCGCAGTGTCCGGAGCAAGTATGGTGGGTCTGACACAGCGGTGTCAATGTGTTCTTTTTTCCATTTCCAGGAGTGTATATTAATTGTATGTGTTTTGTACCATTTTCATCCCTCCTACGGGGGGTGCATAGTTTGTGTCCTTGTATAAATTGTTAAAAATCTTAGTTTAAAGTTATCTGGTGTGTTGCAGATTTGAACCAGTGCAGTCTTTGAGAGGCTGTTGTGAGCGGTCGTAACTACGGCCGTGCCAAAAGGGAGCGGCGAGTTCTCTGCCCGAAAGCTCATACAGTCAAAAATTGTTTCTTTCTGCCTCTGAATAAATTGTAACTTTGGTATTTAGAGGGTGCTTTCTGATTATAATTTATACAGGGATTCGTATAGCCCTCTTGGCAAATGCCTTTCCGAGATTGATGTCTGTAATACTCCCCTGTGATACTGACTAGATTGAGTCAATAATTAAATCACTGAAGACCAAGGTTTCTCATGGATATGATGGTGTGCCTAGATGAATGTTAAAGTACTGTGCTGCACATGTTGGCCCTGTACTTAGCCATATTTGTAGTATTTCGTTTTAGAATTTTCAGTTTCCTGAACGTTTAAAGTACTAAGTAGTAAATCCGCTTCATAAAAAATGAGAAAGGGATAATGTAGACAATTTTAGACCTATTTCTATGCCATCTATGATTGCTGAAGTTATCGAAAAGGCTGTGTATGTAAGATTAATTGATCATTTTATATCACATAGTTTGGTGTCAAGTGTACAGTTCTGCTTTAGAAGTCGTTTAACAACTGAAAATGCTATATTCCCTTTTCTCTGTGAGGTACTCGATGGATTAAACAAAGGGTTTCGAACACTAAGCATATTTTTTTGATTTAAATAAGGCGTTTGATTGTGTTGATCACGAAATATTGCTCCATAAGTTGGACCATTACGGAATACGGGCAGTAGCTCACAATTGGTTAACCTCTTACTTTAGCAACAGACATCAAAAGGTCATTATTCACAGTGTTGAGAATGGCTGTGATATGGGGTCTGAGTGGGATACAGCCAAATGGGTGGTGGGGGGGGGGGTGGGGGGGAGGGTGCCACAGGAATCAATGTTGGGGCTACTCCTGTTCCTTATTTATATAAATGATATGCCGTCCAATATTACAGGTAATTCTAAAATATTTCTGTTCCCTGATGACACTAACTTGGTAGTAAAGGTCGTTGTGTGCAACATTGGCTCGGTTTCAAATAGTGCATTTCATGACATAAGTTAATGGCTTAAAAAAAATAAACTAACGCTAATTACAGCAAGACTCAGTTTTTACAGTTTCTAACACACAATTAAAGAAAACCCGATGTTTTAATTTCACAGAATGGGCATATGATTAGTGAAATTGAACAGTTCAGATTTCTAGGTCTTCAGATAGATAGTAAGCTGTCGTGGTAAGCCCACGTTCAAGATCTTGTTCAAAGTTTTAATATTGCCATTTTTACTAATCGACGGTATCTGAACTAATCGATCATTCGACACTAAAATTAGTCTACTTTGCTTATTTTAACTCGCTTATGTCTTATGGTATCATATCTCATTTTAAAAGGATATTTTTGGCTCAGTTTGGGCAGTAAGTGGGGAAAGGTCGCGAACCTCTTGTCGACCCCTGTTCACTAGCCCGGGTATTTTGACATAGGTATTGTTTACTCTCGTTTCTTGTAAGCAATATCGGCTTACTCCCAAGAATTAGCAGCTTTCACTCAGTTAATACTAGGCAGAAATCCAATCTGCATTTGGATAGCACATCCTTAACTCTCGAGCAGAAAGATGTGCAGTATACTGATCCATCCACTTTCAGGAAGCTACCACAAGAATTCAAAATTCTTAGCAGTAATCCACGCGCTTCCAAATCGAAACTGAAGGGTTTCCTCATGGGTCACTCCTTCTGTTCTATTGAGAAATTATTTAAAAAATCAAGTTGATTCTTATATTGTTGATTGCTTTTACTTAAACTTCTGGCTTGACTTTTTTTGGGTAAATAAATATTTTTTTTTATCGGTTATAACTTTTATGTTGTAGTTTCCTGTACTGACACGTTCCATGACCTCGGAGATTTGTTTCACAATTTGGTCCTAAGGAACTAGACGTGTAAATAAAAATAAATAAAATAAAATCACAGTTATAACAGTGAACTTGTAGTTCACTATCGAGAGGTTACACTATAACTCTAACAAATGATCTGAAGACGGGCAGTTGGCACGTAACCGTTTATTTGATAACAAATAAAAACTATTTGAACACTGAAATTTGACATTGTTGTACAAAAAGATTTTATATGTCCAGTCTTCTGACTGAAGGATTCAGGGCTTCTGCCGTTCACTTATTTAGTAAAATAATCGTTCTTTCGATGTTATTTATTATATAGCTGCCAGTTTCAGTGGTTCAGTAGACCATCTTGAGGCCTTAACTGAGGTGAGGGGGTTAACTCCAATCGTATATTCGTTCCCAACAACGCCAATTATCTATGAACTGGTTACCATAGAGTGTAACAACGAGTCACTTGGTACTTGATGGCTGTGGACACAGCATGGTTGTTGTAGTCCACGGAAAGCAGTTGATAGATGTTACCCATTGATGGGTTGGAGTTAACCTCCTCAGCGTCAGTTAAGGCCTGAAGATGGTGTACTGTATCACCGAAACTGATAGCTATGTAATACGAATCTACCTGACAGATTAAAACTGTGTGCCGGACCGAGACTCGAGCTCGGTAGAGCACTTTCCTGCAAAAGGCAGAGTGAAAATTTCATCCTGGAGCTATATAATAAATAACATGGAAAAGACGTCTGCACGTGTTCCATTTTATTACATCTTTGTACAGATGTTTTTGCAGTTGCAAACACTATTTGACGTGGAGTCCTTGCCTGTTGCGCAGTGTAGCGGTCACGCCCTGCTGTAGCTGACCGTGGTCAGCCACCTCCTCTCCTTCGGACGCTACTGCCTGTGGTTCGAAACACGTCCTGCCACCTCCCCCATGCACGTAAAACAGTCCCAAACTCCTGGGCCACACTCGTGGCACTATGGCCGTTTTCCAGCATCATGATGACTCTGCTCCGTATGAAGTCATGAAAATGTTTTCTCTGGGCCACGTTGTAATGGCGGTAACCACCACAGTGCACCGTGACTGTTCGCTGACTGACACACAGTATATCTTCGACTGCCTCATTTGGCGGGGCCGACTCAGTTTGGTGCTATATTCACGTTGACCCCACGCCATGTGTCGTCTAACTTCCTGTGCGCGACTGAGAGACCTCTGACAACATGCCCACGCACTTTCATTCACTTCCACCGAGTAGTTAATATGTTCCGTTACTTTATCTAGCTCCTCTTTAAGTTTCACAAAGCGGTGTATAGCGATCAGTATTCATGTACTTCATGTGCAAATACAGTTGAACGGCTAAACCTACAGGTCATTGCTATTAATTCCATCACATTTATGAGTGAAAGAGCACTGACGTAAGTCGCTGAAACCTTGCTTTGGAAACGGATATTGATGCCCGAGGGTTGTAAAGATGCTGAAAGCACGAACTCACTCCTAATTTTCCATATCTCAGAGGCCACGTAATTTGCCTTTGTGTATGTGCAGCGTAGATGGTTCAAATGGCTCTGAGCACTATGGGACTCAACTGCTGTGGTCATTAGTCCCCTAGAACTTAGAACTACTTAAACCTAACTAACCTAAGAACATCACACACATCCATGCCCGAGGCAGGATGCGAACCTGCGACCGTAGCAGTCCAGCGCAGATGTGCAAAGCTAGCAACAATCTCACCATAATGCAGAACCACTCAGTTAAATGCTCTCGTTTCACTATCACAAACAAAGCATCTACACCACGAGGAAAATCAGCTCGTCCTGTCGTCACAGCAGCTAGAAAGAAGGTAATCATAAAACTGAGCGTCTTTACTACGAGGTAAATCGACAAGTCCGGTCGTTTCTGATCAGTGCACGAGGCCTTCCGAAAGGAATTCTGCCGTCGGCTCCAGTCACACGTCGCTCGATCCGTCAAGACATAGCTCGAAGTTTCCACCCAGAGCTGTACTCTGCTAGCAGGCAGATAGGTGAGTACAGATTTATGAGGCTGACAAGTGGCTATCACATGACACACGAATACTCGTCAGGGAAAGCGTTCGCGCCAAACCACACGCCTTTGAACACTAAACACAGCTCCAGCGTACCGCCACACCACATCAGAGTCTGGCAGGATGGACGCCAGCCTCAGAGAACAGGGCCCCAGGTCCGCCGCGCTATGCTAATGGCGGTAGCCTAGCCTGACTCCCGCGCAAGACGGATGGTCAGCTCCGGACAGAGACCTCTGGTAGGCCGCCCCACCTGTCCGGGAGAGGCCATTGTCTGCGCGCCGAGATGCCAGATAGCCGCTGATGGCATCGTTTAGGGGCAGCGCCTGCAATTGGTCAGCGCCGCCGATCTTGAGTAATGGCATTTGTGACGTCGCACAGGCCTTAACAAGGGCCCCGTTCCGTTCCTGTCGACCTAATTCCTTTTGGCTGCGACCGAAACCAGTTTGTACGCGGGCTCCTCAGCTACGGCCGTAACTGAAGACAGAGTCTAGCCTCTAGCCATTTGCACCTGCCAACGTCAGGAACACATGTTTACCACACCATCCTTAGGATAGCTTTTTCCCACGAAGGCCTGCAACCGCTGACGAGAGTGACAGGCCAATGAGTGGCAATAGCGTAAATCTCCAACACATCTCGAACAAATGCTCGATTCACACTTAAATAAATTCACTTATACGTACACTATTATTTCTCTGGAACGTATTAGCCCAATTCCAATAAAAAAATAATAATACCGCCTCCTCCCCTCCACTCCCCTGCCCACCGATTGTGTCAAAAGCTCTCGGTAAATTTCTACAGGCTCCCAAAAAATTCCTGGTTTGGACTCCCTCTGTTATTCTAACAGCTCGGCTGGTGTTGTTGCTGTGTTCTTCAGTCTGAAGACATATTGGGTGCATTTCTTTACAGCAATCTGACCTGCACACTCCTCTTCTTCCGCACTTAACTACTGCAACGTAAATCCATTTGAACCTTCCCAATGTAGTCATGCGTTGGGCTGCCACTCTACTCGTAATTTTTAGTCCGCTACACCTCCATCCATTACAAAATTTTGCGATTTCTTTTTGCCTCACAGTGTGTTCTATCATCCGAACTAACTCCGTCAGTACATAGAGGAACAGAGCTACAGTATTTAATATTGTAATAGCTCTTTTTTCCCTAGTTTCATCCAAAACTTCCTCATTAGTAATTCTGTCGTCCCATTTAATTTTCAGGATTTTTCTACGGTAGCACATTTCGAAAGCTCCCAGTCTGTCCTGAGCCGAACTGCGTAGCGTCGATGTTTTAGTCCCGTATGGTGCTACAGTGTGAACAAGTACCTCCACGTAAGACTTCTTAACACTTAACCCTATGTGCTAGTAACAAACTGAGAACTATCCGGCTTATTCCTTAGAGACTTATGAGTTTCGGTTTGTTTTATATGGATGTATAACCAGCCCGTCGCACAAGCAGCACCCTTGGGGCTGGGTTTCAAATCAGAGAACTTTCTCCTAGGTAGAATGCCGACCAAGGCTTGAGAGATCTTACCTTTTCTTCCCTCTTAATTGAACCTCAGCATAGAGAGTTACTGCTTCCGCTCTTCAAGTCATTGTAGGGAGCACCTGGTCTCACGCTCTTGCTCGAAAATGTCAGACGAGATTTCAGTACATCAAAGTGTTCGACAAAGGTGCAGCCTGTCACTCACTTAATCTAAGTTATACACTGACGACCTAGTTATGAAGTGTAGGGATGAAATACAGATAAGAACTAAAACATGATCTATTGTACCATTAAGTAATCTGTTGCGTGCTGATGACCAGCTAATTATACAGCAAACAGAAGGTAATTTAAAAAGAGCAGTATACAGATTGACACTAAGCGCGATGTATTACAACATCTGCATATGGAACAAAGATAATGGCGTCAGAAGGAAAGAATCAGATCAAAAATAATAATAACTGAGTAAATTTTAGAACAAGTATTCCACTTCAATTATCTAGGTTGTGATAATAGTTTTAACTATGAGAAAATTAATAAATATCAAGCTATCTGCGGAACAACTGGAAGAACTTCGGGAAGAATAACTAGAAAAGAAATATAAAGTAAATTCTATAAATTGATGGGTATATCTACTCTTGTGTTTGCGAAATATGGAGAGTAAAAAAACGAGAAAAATTACGTATACAGGCAGCAGAGATGAAGTTCGTGAGATACATAAGTGGCTGTGATAAAATGGATAAAATGAGGAATGAAACAACTAAAATCAAATTTATAAATATACTCAGTTAATGGAGATATAGAAAGATAAGGAATTATTGGCCTATTGGAAACAGACAACTAGGTAGACCTCGTAAGGGATGGATGGATGGATAACAGAGACCGGAACAGGTGACTAAAATACCTGATCCTTGGAAGGAGATGATGATAATGATAACGAGGTTAACAAGTTCCTCTTCTTCGGAAATGTTTTTTTTTTTTTTTTAAATTTTGTAGAAGCCTATTATAAGTTTTCTTTCATTGAGTCATCGTAAGTTATTTTGCTATACGAATAGCAAAGCTCATATATTGCTTCTGCTGTCTCATTTCCTCATGACACGACAAACTATTCAACATCCACCCTCAAAAGTCACAGAACTACTTCTGGCCTAAATACTTGCCGCCCCCCCCCCCCCCCCCCCCCGTCCCCACAGGCTGCGGGTTACGCGCCTCATTGGGCCATTGGTGCAGTCCACACGTTGTATGACCCTTTTTTGGAATGGGCCCACAACATACGCAAATTCACTATATTCAAATTAAAAGGTGTATCCTCTATCTACGTAATTAATTGATCTGAAATGTACGACTCAGTTTTACTCGTAGTAGTGTAAATTTGGATTTGCACGCTTTTGGGGAGTAGATAAATGCTTCGGAAGGAAACTGGACGACACGGGCAGCGACCACAAAGCCGGCACAAGCAGAGGCCGCGTTGCGCTTCTGCGGAAACTGGTTGATGATGGGTGGCGGCGACGCAATGGTCAAAGGGCGGCAGGGCTACCTCTGGTGCCCTGCGTAACGGGAAGAACTTGCTCGAGCGACCGCTTGCGAAAGCATGTGATAGTGTGGAGTGAGGAGGAACCTAAGTGCAAGGCGCTATTGTCTGCTGAATATGGAAACGACTTTTGGGATATCACGGAGCCTATGAAAAGCGGCCCCGAGTCTTTGAAATCGTGGGACGCTGCTGCATGTGGAGCTATTACAGAAAACATCTGTTTAACTCTTTCGTCACCAAATTAATTAAAATTTCCTCGTATTACTGTAAAAATAGGTTTCCTACTGTATGATTAAATGATGATGGCGTCCTCTTGGGTAAAATATTCCGGAGGTAAAATAGTCCCCCATTCGAATCTCCGGGCGGGGACTACTCAAGAGGACGTCGTTATCAGGAGAAAGAAAACTGGCATTCTACGGATCGGAGCGTGGAATGTCAGATCCCTTAATCGGGCAGGAAAGTTAGAAAATTTAAAAAGGGAAATGGATAGGTTAAAGTTAGATATAGTGGGAATTAGTGAAGTTCGGTGGCAGGAGAAACAAGACTTTTGGTCAGGTGATTACGGGGTTATAAATACAAAATCAAATAGGGGTAATGCAGGAGTAGGTTTAATAATGAATAAAAAAATAGGAGTACGGGTTAGCTACTACAAACAGGATAGTGAACGCATTATTGTGGCCAAGATAGACACAAAGCCCATGCCTACTACACTAGTACAAGTTTATATGCCAACTAGCTCTGCAGATGATGAAGAAATTGGTGAAATGTATGACGAGATAAAAGAAAATATTCAGGTAGTGAAGGGAGACGAAAATTTAATAGTCATGGGTGACTGGAATTCGTCAGTAGGAAAAGGGAGAGAAGGAAACATAGTAGGTGAATATGGATTGGGGGGAAGAAATGAAAGAGGAAGCCGCCTTGTAGAATTTTGCACAGAGCATAACTTAATCATAGCTAACACTTGGTTCAAGAATCATGAAAGAAGGTTGTATACCTGGAAGAATCCTGGAGATACTAAAAGGTATCAGATAGATTACATAATGGTAAGACAGAGATTTAGGAACCAGGTTTTAAATTGTAAGACATTTCCAGGGGCAGATGTGAATTCTCACCACAATCTATTGGTTATGAACTGCAGATTGAAACTGAAGAAACTGCAAAAAGGCGGGAATTTAAGGAGATGAGACCTGGATAAACTAAAAGAACCAGAGGTTGTACAGAGTTTCAGGGAGAGCACAAGGGAACAATTGACAGGAATGGGGGAAAGAAATACAGTAGAAGAAGAATGGGTAGCTCTGAGGGATGAAGTAGTGAAGGCAGCAGAGAATCAAGTAGGTAAAAAGACGAGGGCTAGTAGAAATCCTTGGGTAACAGAAGAAATATTGAATTTAATTGATGAAAGGAGAAAATATAAAAATGCAGTAAATGAAGCAGGCAAAAAGGAATACAAACGTCTCAAAAATGAGATCGATAGGAAGTGCAAAATGGCTAAGCAGGGATGGCTAGAGGACAAATGTAAGGATGTAGAGGCTTGTCTCACTAGGGGTAAGATAGATGCTGCCTACAGGAAAATTAAAGAGACCTTTGGAGAGAAGAGAACCACTTGTATGAATATCAAGAGCTCAGATGGCAACCCAGTTCTAAGCAAAGAAGGAAAGGCAGAAAGGTGGAAGGAGTATATAGAGGGTTTATACAAGGGCGATGTACTTGAGGACAATATTATGGAAATGGAAGAGGATGTAGATGATGATGAAATGGGAGATAAGATACTGCGTGAAGAGTTTGACAGAGCACTGAAAGACCTGAGTCGAAACAAGGCCGCGGGAGTAGACAACATTCCATTAGAACTACTGATGGCCTTGGGAGAGCCAGTCATGACAAAACTCTACCATCTGGTGAGCAAGATGTATGAGACAGGCGAAATACCCACAGACTTCAAGAAGAATGTAATAATTCCAATCCCAAAGAAAGCAGGTGTTGACAGATGTGAAAATTACCGAACTATCAGTTTAATAAGTCACAGCTGCAAAATACTAACGCGAATTCTTTACAGACGAATGGAAAAACTGGTAGAAGCGGACCTCGGGGAAGATCAGTTTGGATTCCGTAGAAATGTTGGAACACGTGAGGCAATACTAACCTTACGACTTATCTTAGAAGAAAGATTAAGAAAAGGCAAACCTACGTTTCTAGCATTTGTAGACTTAGAGAAAGCTTTTGACAACGTTAACTGGAATACTCTCTTTCAAATTCTGAAGGTGGCAGGGGTAAAATACAGAGAGCGAAAGGCAATTTGCATTTTGTACAGAAACCAGATGGCAGTTATAAGAGTCGAGGGGCATGAAAGGGAGGCAGTGGTTGGGAAAGGAGTGAGACAGGGTTGTAGCCTCTCCCCGATGTTATTCAATCTGTATATTGAGCAAGCAGTAAAGGAAACAAAAGAAAAATTCGGAGTAGGTATTAAAATTCATGGAGAAGAAGTAAAAACTTTGAGGTTCGCCGATGACATTGTAATTCTGTCAGAGACAGCAAAGGACTTGGAAGAGCAGTTGAACGGAATGGACAGTGTCTTGAAAGGAGGATATAAGATGAACATCAACAAAAGCAAAACGAGGATAATGGAATGTAGTCAAATTAAATCGGGTGATGCTGAGGGGATTAGATTAGGAAATGAGACACTTAAAGTAGTAAAGGAGTTTTGCTATTTAGGGAGTAAAATAACTGATGATGGTCGAAGTAGAGAGGATATAAAATGTAGACTGGCAATGGCAAGGAAATCGTTTCTGAAGAAGAGAAATTTGTTAACATCGAGTATAGATTTGTCAGGAAGTCGTTTCTGAAAGTATTTGTATGGAATGTAGCCATGTATGGAAGTGAACCATGCACGATAACCAGTTTGGACATGAAGAGAATAGAAGCTTTCGAAATGTGGTGCTACAGAAGAATGCTGAAGATAAGGTGGGTAGATCACGTAACTAATGAGGAGGTATTGAATAGGATTGGGGAGAAGAGGAGTTTGTGGCACAACTTGACTAGAAGAAGGGATCGGTTGGTAGGACATGTTTTGAGGCATCAAGGGATCACAAATTTAGCATTGGAGGGCAGCGTGGAGGGTAAAAATCGTAGGGGGAGACCAAGAGATCAATACACTAGGCAGATTCAGAAGGATGTTGGTTGCAGTAGGTACTGGGAGATGAAGAAGCTTGCACAGGATAGAGTAGCATGGAGAGCTGCATCAAACCAGTCTCAGGACTGAAGACCACAACAACAACAACAACTGTTGGAATGGATACCAAGTCAGGCCATGTTTCTAAACTATGTTTGTTGTTTGCAATTCTATAATTACTTGAAGTGGAACATGCATGCCACGCTGGACTCGACCGGAATAAATGGCTCGCAAGAAATAGAATCCAGCCAACCAGTGCTAACTCGTAAAGAAAAACGCAGTACAGTCAGACTTCATCAGGGAGTTCAGTAAGACACTTCATCAGAGACTTCTCCCGACGCTCCTCACCTTCTGCACGCCTCGCAGCGGTGCGCCGTAACTTAAGTCGCCATCTTAGAAGGATTGTCACTTTCCCTACCGCAGATTGAGGCCGCAGCATTTCTGTCACCAACAGCCACAATACGGTGAGACCGAGCCGCGTATACGTGAGATGTGCGGAGACACATATAAATATGACCTGCTCCCACGATTATTTACTGATCCGTTACAAGTGGTGACGTTATGTCTATTATTTCTTAATTTATAGCCAGCTTTGAGCCTGACAACATGTTAAGTGTCCTGCAATGTATGTTAAAGATATAAAATCAAATACTTTAAAATGACACGAGTCGCAGGCAGTGGCCGTGCGGTTTGAGTCGCCATGTCACGGATTGCGCTGCCCCTCCCGGCTGGCATGGGTGTGTGTGTTGCTCTTAACATAAGTTAGTTTCAGTTAGTTTAAGTAGTGTGTAAGTCTAGGGGCCAATGACCTCAGCAGTTTGGTCCCTTAGGAATTCACGCACACAAAATGACACGAAAGGCCGGAACATGGGTTGTACTTACACGAATAATAAGAGTGAAATGGCGGTGTGTTGCATTGATAAAATATTGTATGATTGTCGCTCGGCAACATCGGAAACTGTTCAGAGTCAGAGGTTTAGATTTTAATCTCTGAGAGCGGCACTCTAACGTTTTATCCTGCAAGTCATGAAACGTTTGCTTCCAAATTCTGCAACAGGTGAGAGGTGATATCTTCCATAATTCTGCGTTTTACCTTCAGCAGTTCTGTTCTTTACACTTAATTCCGTCTGTAAAGGCCCCGGAAGACTCAAGGCTACCGACCGATTATCGTGTCATCCTCAGCCAATAAGCGTCAGTGGGTGTTGACGTGGAGGGACATGTGGTTGGCGCAGCGCTCACCCATCCGTTGTCAGTTTACGTGACCGGAAGTTCGATCCTTTACTAACTCATTTCACAAACGTCATTCAGTACCTGAGCGATTTATTACCAGTTTTGACCCGATCTACATATCAGATTAACAGATTTGCGTTTTCACAGGTTGACTTATCGAGATGTTGCTACAGGATGGCGTTATGAAAGGTTGCTGAGCGTTAAATGATGATGATGTGTGTGAGTTCCTAAGGGATCAAACTGCAGAACCCATCGGTCCCTAGAATTACACACTACTTAAACTAACTTAAATTAACCTATGCTAAGAACAACACACACACCCATGCCCGAGGGAGGACTCGAACCTCCGGATGGAGGGGCCGCATAGTCAGTGACATGGCGCCTCCAACCGCGCGGCCACTCCGCACGGCTCAGCGTTAAATATCCTTGTCCTAATTTAAAGGGTATTGAGAATTAAGCATATTTGTGAACCGTGATTTATTTTCAAAGAATATTCTTAAGAATTTATTTTATTTACTAGCGATTCATCAAGAACATTAACACATTTAATCACACTATGCAAGCATGGAAGTAGTTGCCAGGGAGTAACTGATGAAATTTTTACTCAGTTCGTCAGCAATCTCCAGAAAATGATTTTTCAACACTGTAAATATATCTGACTTATCAGTAACAGAAGTATTTTTACTACGAACTGACTTTATATCTTTGACCTTGTGCTGCTGACCAGCCACTTCCTTCACAACTGACCACACGGTTTTAATTCTATCCTGTGAATTAGCTATTCTGTTGCGTACCACATATTCTTTGCTTCCTAATAACATTTTTAAGCACCTTACAATACTGTCCGTAATTGTCTACTGTAGCTAGATTGTGACTACTTCTAACGTTTTGATATAATTCCCGCTTTGTTCTAGATGATTTCCTTATCCCACTAGTCAGCCACCCAGGCTACCTATTACTGCCAGTACCGCGTTTAGAACGTTGTAATGGAAAGAATCTCTCAAAGAGCACGAGAAATGTGTTAAAAAAAGCATTGTATTTGTCATTTATGTTATCGGAGCTATAAACATCCTCCGCTCTTGTTCCTTAACGAGGTTTAAAAAATTCTCTATTGCTATTGTATTAGCTTTGCCTACATAGTTTCTAAATATGTGTGACATTTGTTTGAGTACAAAAGGCTATTAGTGCTAAAATTTATGCATCATGTTCTGAAAGGACATTCGCACTTTTAATAACAGAATGCCCATCTAGTAATGAAGAATGAATAAAAATATTGTCTATGGATGGGGTACTGTTCCCCTGCACACTAATTCTACAACTACATCTACATGCATACTCCGCAATCCACCATACGGTGTTTGGCGGAGGGTACCTCGTACCACAACTATCATCTTCTCTCCCTGTTCCACTCCCAAACAGAACGAGGGAAAAATGACTACCTATATGCCTCTGTACGACCCCAAATCTCTCTTACCTTATCTTTGTGGTCTTTCCGCGAAATATAAGTTGGCGGCAGTAAAATTGTACTGCGGTCAGCCTCAAATGCTGGTTCTCTAAATTTCCTCAGTAGCGATTCACGAAAAGAACGCCTCCCTCCTTTCCTCTAGAGACTCCCACTCGAGCTCCTGAAGCATTTCCGTAACAATCGCGGGATGATCAAACCTACCAGTAACAAATCCAGCAGCCCGCCTCTGAATTGCTTCTATGTCCTCCCTCAATCCGACCTCATAGGGATCCCAAACGCTCGAGCAGTACTTAAGAATACGTCGTATTAGTGTTTTATAAGCGGTCTCCTTTACAGATGAACCACATCCTCCCAAAATTCTACCAATGAACCCAAGACGACTATCCGCCTTCCCCACAACTGCCATTACATGCTTGTCCCACTTTATATCCCTCTGCAATGTTACGCCCAAATATTTAACCGACGTGACTGTGTCAAGCGCTACACCGCCAATGGAGCATTCAAACATTAAGGGATTCTTTTTCCTATTCATCTGCATTAATTTACATTTATCTATATTTAGAGCTAGCTGCCATTCTGTACACCAATCACAAATCCTGTCCAAGTCATCTTGTATCCTCCTACAGTCACTCAACGACGACACCTTCCCGTACGCCACAGCATCATCAGCAAACAGCCGCACATTGCTATCCACCCAATCCAAAAGATCATTTATGTAGATAGAAAACAACAGTGAACCTACCACATTTCCCTGGGGCACTCCAGATGATACCCTCACCTACGATGAACACTCACCATCGAGGACAACGTACTGGGTTGGAAAGAACACAGACTGCATCAGATCATATGAGTTTCGGAGATCTGCCAACATCCTTTTTCTTGCTCAATCACATACAAAATTAATATTGAAGTCACCACATATACCTAATGTCTGGTCCTTCCTATAAACTCAACCAAGAAACCTCTCAAGAACTGTCTGATCTGGAAACTGTGAAATCAGTGGCCTTACTACATAGAAGCAGATAGTAATTATGTTACTATATTTAATCATTATGCACGCTAAGGTTGTTACAAGGTGCCAATTTTCCTTTGCGAACACCACTGGCAATTAAAAATTTTGTTCCGTGTGTTACTTTCTTACCGCTTCCTGCTCCAAGTATTGCTACACTTGCAAAAATCACTGGCAAAGGAGGTCTTCAGATCCCTAAAAGTAGCTTCTTTCGTACCCCCACGGTAACGTAAAAGGACTATTGATTTTCAGAATATATACTGGATGTTTCCGTAAGAGCGTGCGAAAATGTACCAGGACATAGAGAAGGCTCCAGTGAACAATTTGAGATACGGAACATGCTATCAGAAAAGCCATCTTAAGGAGACATGGAAGTAAACTTATCTACCGTTTCGTCTAGCATTACTGTTTTCCAGCTCATTTACAACTAACATGCGTACAAGCTTACACACGCTGTGCTATTTATTTACACGTATATTCTTCATTTCCTGCAAGGAAACAAGGACGAGCCTGGTTACCAGGAAGTCATTATGCAAGTTTTGTTTACTTGTCAATAAGGTGGCTCTGTTGTATCGTATTTACGTTGTCCCTTAGCAGAAAATGCTACGAATCAACGACAGATCCATTCATTAGTCAGTGGTAGTCAGAGACGTACAGTACAATAGGATGGAGCGGTACCTGTGCAATATTTCCTGGTTGCTGGATTGGAAGAGGAGGTCCTATTTCATGGCCTGCGAGGTCACCTGACCTGAATCCCCTCGATTATTTTCGATATCGATATCTAAAGTCACTTGTGTATGAGAACCCAGTGGATACGGAGACTGAATTAGTTGCCAGAATTGTAGCTGCCTGTGATGTGACTCAAAACACAACCGGGATATTTGTGAGGGTGTGTCGGAACCTTGTTCGCCGATATCATGCTTGCATTTAGATTAATGGACGTCAGATTCAGCACATTTTGTAAAATACAGTACAAGTGGTACGTTCATTATGTCTGTGATGGTGTTTGTAGTTAACTAACGTAAATAAAACAGTACACATTAATGCGGTTTTATTCCTATTATCCCCTTAAGCTGGCTTCTCTGATCCCAGGTTCCCTACCTCAAATCGTTCAGTGGAGCGTCTTCTATGTCGCTTGAAATTTTTGCACGCTCTTACGGAACGAGTGGACAACGTCAGAATTTCCATGAGGCTTTCCGCGATGACGTTGTTGTAGAAACTGCAGTCGCAACGTTACAAAATTGTAGCGAAATACAGGGAGATTTGAAGAGGATTGGGACTTGGGGCATGGACTGAGAGTTGGCTGTCAACTGAAACAAATGTGACGTGTTGCAGGAAGACGTGTTATTGTATGGTCATATGGTTGCTGAATAATATGGCATCTAGCAACTGAAAGCGGAGTGGTTGGAACATTCTTTAGGAAGTGTAGACCACCCACAAAGCAGATAGCACACAAAACCCTCGTTCTGCTTCAGTATTGTTCGTCAGTCAGATAGGCCTGATAGAGGAAATAGAGAAGCTCGCCTGACAAAAAAGCAGTCACCCCAGTGACCACGTGCAGATGAAACGTTTAAGCCTTTACAAATGGCCCAGCGATCGGATGACGTGCTCAGTCGCGCGCACACTGCCTCCGAGTGAGCACAAGGCAGTAGCCATCAGTGGGACCTTTGTTTTCAAGTGGCCATTGCACATAAATATGAGGAAATGTGAGGGCGTGACAGAGTGGAAAAAAGGTAAATTTTGTTTGGCCGTACCCATGACAGTACGAGGTGCATTCAAGTTCTAAGGCCTTCGATTTTTTTTCTAATTAACTACTCACCCGAAATCGATGAAACTGGCGTTACTTCTCGACGTAATCGCCCTGCAGACGTACACATTTTTCACAACGCTGACGCCATGATTCCATAGCAGCGGCGAAGGCTTCTTTAGGAGTCTGTTTTGACCACTGGAAAATCGCTGAGGCAACAGCAGCACGGCTGGTGAATGTGCGGCCACGGAGAGTGTCTTTCATTGTTGGAAAAAGCCAAAAGTCACTAAGAGCCAGGTCAGGTGAGTAGGGAGCATGAGGAATCACTTCAAAGTTGTTATCACGATGAAACTGTTGCGTAACGTTAGCTCGATGTGCGGGTGTGTTGTCTTGGTCCAACAGCATACGCGCAGCCCTTCCCAGACGTTTTTGTTGCAGTGCAGGAAGCAATTTGTTCTTCAAAACATTTTCGTAGGATGCACCTGTTACCGTAGTGCCCTTTGGAACGCAATGGGTAAGGTTACGACCTCGCTGTCCCAGAACATGGACACCATCATTTTTTCAGCACTGGCGGTTACCCGAAATTTTTTTGGTGGCGGTGAATCTGTGTGCTTCCATTGAGCTGACTGGCGCTTTGTTTCTTGATTGAAAAATGGCATCCACGTCTCATCCATTGTCACAACCGACGAAAAGAAAGTCTCATTCATGCCGTCATTGCGCGTCAACATTGCTTGGCAACATGCCACACGGACAGCCATGTGGTCGTCCGTCAGCATTCGTGGCACCCACCTGGATGACACTTCTCGCATTTTCAGGTCATCATGCAGGATTGTGTGCGCAGAACACACAGAAATGCCAACTCTGGAGGCGATCTGTTCAACAGTCATTCGGCGATCCCCCAAAACAATTCTCTCCACTTTCTCGATCATGTCGTCAGGCCGGTTTGTGCGAGCCCGAGGTTGTTTCGATTTGTTTTCACACGATGTTCTGCCTTCATTAAACTGTCGCACCCACGAACGCACTTTCGACACATCCATAACTCCATCACCACATGTCTCCTTCAACTGTCGACGAATTTCAATTGGCTTCACACCACGAAAATTCAGGAAACGAATGATTGCACGCTTTTCAAGTAAGGAAAACGTCGCCATTTTAAGCATTTAAAACAGTTCTCATTCTCGCCGCTGGCGGTAAAATTCCATCTGCCGTACGGTGCTGCCATCTCTGGGACGTATTGATAATGAACGTGGCCCCATTTTAAAACAATGTGCATGTTTCTATCTCTTTCCAGTCCGGAGAAAAAAAATCGGAGGCCTTAGAACTTGAATGCACCTCGTACAGTGCGTGAAGTTGCTGTATTTCTTGATGCTTCGCGGCAGACTATCCAACGTGTCTACAAGCAGTGGTGTAAGTCACCCCAAGTGGTTCAATCTGAGGTCATCAGTCCCCTACACTTAGAGCTACTTAAACCTAAGTAACCTAAGGACATCACACATATCCATGCCCGAGGCAGGATTCGAACCTGCGACCGTAGCAGCAGCGCGGTTCCGTACGGAGGCGCCTAGAACCGCTCGGCCACAATTGCCGGCAAATTCGATTTCAGAGTATTGTGGTCGGAATCAAATCCTGATTGAGAAGGGCCGGAGACGCGTTTCACGACGAATATCTTCGAAACCTGTCAGGAATCGCTGCAGGCAGCGGATGGAGGTCCATCCGCACCTTTAGCGAACACTGCGACGCGTACTGCCTGCTGTGAACATTTGAAGTCGGTCACCTCTCACACGGGCACATAAAGACGCCAAAACCAAAGTTCATCTGGCTGCAAGAGTGTGTGACTGGTTCACCTGACGTGAACACCGTAGGAAATCTGTAGGACATGTTGGAACAGCGGGTATACCGCCGACATCGGCATCCCGCTCAGTCTGCTGCATTTGTGCAATCACATCGTCAGCTTCCAGTTCAACCTGCATGCGACGTACCTGTACAACTTTTCCTCACCGAATCCAGACGGTTATTAAGTCCAGGGGCGAAATGACACGGTATGAAATGACGCTTGTAATGATTTCTCCAGGGGTTACTAATTTTTTGGGCAGTACACTTACAAAGAAGAGTAGCACGTTTCATTGCCTGTTCATGTAGCAAGTGTGAAAGCGCGCAGAGATGCTGAGACAACTCTAGCGCCAGGCGCTGCTAGAGAGTCGTTCCGCATCGTGGTGTGGTTTACTGATAAAATGCCGAGAACACACGTTCCTAGGAGAGTCAGTCGACTTCCTCCTACTTATATCTTGAGGAAATACGATGAATTCCTATTCTGGCTCACACAGAGGCTTACCAGTAATCCCTCTTCCCGTGAACCAGATTATTAGCTGAGTATTTTGGTGCCAGGAACCACTACTCGCTACAGACTCATTACGGAATAATTAGTTCTGTTCGTCACCCTTTGCGTCTGAACTGGACTAATAACGAGAATATCTGCACACCAGCGCACCTCGTCTGTGGAATGGACGCGAGAACCTAGTTAGCTTCCCTTGTTAAATAAAGACACCCCAATCCCTCGTCCCACGGCGACTGAGACAAGTCGCATTGTATTATACTGCCGTCGTTGTGCTCAGAAGAAGATTCCTCTAAATCAGGGATTCCCAAAGTGGTCGATATCGACCCCTTGGGGTCGATATCGGTTTCCTAGGGGTCGACATAAACGAAAATGATTTTGGGCGTCGACGAGGTCTAAAAATTGACCCCTATTAAATTAGCACAAGTTCTTATTTAAAACTTTCAAGATAGGTAGGTACTGTATTGTTTATGTTGTGTTACGTGTACTAAGAATAATTAATATTTTTGTAGGAAATAGCATTGTTGTAGTAATGTAAAGTCTCAAGTTCGTACAAGATGAAAAAATGGGCAAGTCTGTGTGGACAAGTTTGTGCAAGATAATGAGATCGAGCGTACGCCTTTCAGGCGCGTTTTGACTTGCTCTCTATTTGACGCTTACGCGATTTAACACGAACGAATTCATGATCAAGTCCAAACATGTTCCTCATATTTTACTATTTAACGAGCTTGCACTTAGGTTGAAAGTTCATTTGCGTTTAGAAATTCGTTGGAGTTTTCCAATTGGTGCCTTAGTACCTAAGTATTTTGTATCAATAGGAAAAAACTAAAGATAGGCGCCCTTATTCATAATAGTCTGCTAACTTAAAGCATTGCTAATTCTCACCCTGTCTTCTTCTATTGACCTAAGTCAGAATGAAAAATAACACTCTGTAGCATCTGTTTTAAGTTAGCGGACCATTATGAATAAGAGGGTTGGTCTTAAAAGTAGGTAATTTGGCCATGGGGGTCTGAGGTAATAGTTCATTTTGGAAAAGGGGTCACTTGTCCAAAATAGTTTGGGGATCCCTGCTCTAAATGATGAAAATCTTATAGACAGTGGTAAAAAGAAGCCTGTGTATTTTTCTAACATCGAAGGTCGCTATTTCGTATTTGACACAGACGTAATGATCTTTCAAAGACTTCAGTATGGACAATCAAACATCAATATTTAAACTGTTAACACCGATACTTTCTAAATTTTTATTTTTTGTTTATTTATTGATGTTACAACTGACTCCACCGTCTTATGGTTTTAAGACGCGTCGTTACCTTCTATAAATTCTACATTTATTTCAATGAAGCTGAAAACGCAACACTGAACGTTATAGTATTGAACAGTATAGTTTTTTAACATATGAATGTGGAAATGAAAAAGAAAGAAGTGAAAGAAAAACCCAAACACCACTTGAGCCTACGTCTCTGTTCTGCCGCAATGGTAAATAAGAACTTTTAAGTTCTTTAAGAATCTGTCCTTGATGTTCTCTAGATATAGTTTCATTGCTACACTAGAGTACTGCCAAATTAGGCTGCGTAGCTAGGTGGCACTCGAGGCATCACATTTCCATTTGAGTTCCTATGAGTAATATATTTTTTTAAACGTGCTGGGAAAACAATTGTGTATTCGACATGGCGACATTACATGAATAATTAGTCTACCCATCAAAATTTCATTCAGATTCAGCATCTGAGTCTGAACCTAGAATATCCCCACTGGATCCTCGTTGAACTTCTCGAGGACGTTCTGCTGTTGCTGTTGCTCTTCTCTTAGGCATACTCACCAAACCTCTTTGGCCCTGACCCATTTGATTACCAGCTCATAGCTTATTGCAGCGTACTTCACCATCAGTACCTCAACGTTCCCTACAGTAATACTAATACTGGAATGCTCTTATTATTCTATTGGCACTAGAGCTGAGCGACTTCCTTCCCTCGGTACCGTGTTCAAACCTGCCCAAGTTCAAATCATTCAGTCCTTTCTGGCTTTCTGTTTGGTGTAAATCAAAGCGAAGCACCACATGTTCAGGTCTCTCCATTTCTCTGCAATGGCAGAGCGCTTTTGGCTGTCTCCCCATTCTCTGTAGGTTGGCGGGATGATGACTGTTTCCAGTAACGGAGTGCCCCATTCCCTTAGGTGGATGATGTATGCACGACTCCAGTCTATCTCCGACACTTGAGAAACAATTATACACCCGCCTAGCATTGGTCCTGTCATTCCAGCCACTATCCCGTTCATCTGTTCTCCATTCCCGGAATTGTTACTGATATTTACGCCTTTAATCACTTGGACTCGTTGGAGTAGCAAATCGCTCCGTATCGTACTTGATTTTCTATGGGAATGATCCCCATTGTTGCCAGCACAGCTACGGCCGCAGATCCCCTGAAGAACCCAGTAAGCCGGAAGATTACGCAGTTCCTGAATCACAGCCAATGCGCGCTAATGACATATAGAGATAGCTAGTAGCTCGTGGAACAGGTTCACACGAATTTGTGCACAATTTTCACTGCTTCTTTTTGTGCATAGTTTGATGTGTGTCCTAAAATTCATCCTTTCATCCAACTGCAAATTGGTAAACACTGGCAAAAAAAAGAAAAAATCGCAGCACCAAGAATGAGTTGTGCGACATACACGAACGTTGGTGGACGTCTTTCTACGTCTGAAAGACGATGTCTATTTAAATTTTGCGTCAGTCGCGTAAGAGCTGTGCTAGTAGCGTTACTATGAGGAAGCAAATCAGGTTAGCTTTAAATACACTCGTTAATTCAAGAACGGACGTGGTGAGTTGATGTTTGTAGAATGCCTCTAAGGAGACGTCATTATCAGTTCAAAGTGGTTCAAATGTAGGGTGACCAGATGCAGTTGTTTAAAAAGGAGGACAAACAGCTTCAAAAAGGATGACAAAGGAAGAAAAAAGAGGACACATCAAACGGGTCAACTGCAGATGAGGATACTACCCGTCAGTTTTGGACAAGTCACGTGACTGCCGGGAATTACCGCTAAAACTAGTAGTTAATTGTTACTGATGGTCAGGTGGTGAGTCCCAGAGCAATATTTTTTTTTTATTTTAAATTAAAAACATTGATTGTGGTGACAGTGTGGCGTCAATTGTTTTGATATGTCAACGACACGGTATTGTTTACAAAGCGAAAAAGGTGAGAGCATTCACCTCCCTTCATTCGACGCACCGCTACCAACATCTACAAACGAAGCAGCAGCTGACGACAAGTAAACTGCACTTTAACCTTCCGAATACAAATAAATTCAATGACTATGAAACGATGAAATAAAACCATGACAGTTAATCTGTAGAGTTATTTCTTACCTTTATTGGCCACTGAGACTTACGTTCCAGCTCCACGTATCTTACATTCCGCTTCAAATTCATTTCTCCCTTTCTTGAAAGCAGGATATTTGCAGGAAAGGACATCAGAAAATGTACACTTTCGTTTAGGCGTAGCCAAATATTTTACGTAACTCACTTAGTTAAAAATTACACTCACAAGTCACACGTGCACTACAGGAAGCCAAGCCAATACAGAGCGAAGATACGAAACGAAAATTTTAAATAATCGATAGTTGCTGTTGTGACTTGGCAAGACAGCCTAGTCACAATGAGAGGAAGCCGCAAGGCACGCGTTAAGCTTACGCAGATTGGCGTGAGGTCTGGAACAGTTAAAGGAATTAATAGGAGCAAATAAAGTACGTAGTTGACGTAATACTTAACTTTAATCCACAATTGTAGAACATCTCTCTCGACGGTACATGTTATAACCACAATATAAAATAATATTAAATGCTATGGCGCCTTGCTAGGTCGGAGCAAATGACGTAGCTGAAGGCTATGCTAACTATCGTCTCGGCAAATGAGAGCGTATTTGTCAGTGATCCATCTCTGGCTAAGTCGGCTGTACAAATGGGGCGAGTGCTAGTCAGTCTCTCTAGACCTGCCGTGTGGTGGCGCTTGGTCTGCAATCACTGACAGTGGCGACACGCGGGTCCGACGTATACTAACGGACCGCGGCCGATTTAAAGGCTACCACCTAGCAAGTGTGGTGTCTGGCGGTGACACCACAGTTGCATTCGCATATAGGTCGATTAACGGTAACATACACGATCCAGGAGCCACCTACTGAAACCGCCTTCGAGCATGTTTATCACGAAGGCTGTGCCAATAGTTCAAGTATTTAAGAAAAGAGGAATAGAACGAGACGAATTGTAAATTTAACTTTATTACGCTCAACGTTTCGAAAAAAGCCGGACACTGTAAAAATCTAACTGGACCCCAGACAAAGAGCTAAAAAGGAGGACATGTACAGATTAATACGGACGTCTGGTCACCCTATTCAAATGGCTCTGAGCACTATGGGACTTAACATCTGAGGTCATCAGTCCGCTAGAACTTAGAACTACTTAAACCTAACTAACCTAAGGACATCACACATCCATGCCCGAGGCAGGATTCGAAACTGCGACCATAGCGGTGGTGCGGTTCCACTGTGTAAGTAGGCTGTTTAGGTTTTTATGTTGGTAACGCTACGTAGCGCTCTGTATGAGAATCACTGACTGTACTGTGTGCACTCTGTGGCTGGTTGGCATTTTTGGAATATTCGCTGTTGTAGTGTTGGGCAGCTGGATGTGAACAGCGCGTAGCGTTGCGCAGTTGGAGGTGAGCCGCTAGCAGTGGTGGATGTGGGGAGAGAGATGGCAGAATTTTGAGAGCGGACGATCTGGACGTGTGTCCATCAGAAAAAGGAAATTTGTAAGACTGGATGTCATGAACTGATATATATATATACATATACATATATATTATGACTTTTGAACACTATTAAGGTAAATACATTGTTTGTTCTCTACCAAAATTATTTTTTTTTTTTTTTTTTTTTTTTGCTAACTACGACTACCAGTAGTTAGTGCCTTCAGTAGTTAGAATCTTTTATTTAGCTGGCAGTACTGGCGCTGCATTGCAGTAGTTCAAGTAACGAAGAGTTTTCTGAGGTGAGTGATTCATGAAAGGTATTGTAACACCTCACCCATCACTTATCTGGTTTTGGTGTGTGTTCACCCCAGGTAATTGACTAACAGATCAACAGAGAGTGCAAAACTGCCACAATGTCGGATAAGACAAAGAAAGTAATAAGGCCCTGTGACTCCTGATTGAACTGCAGTGGCAGTGTTCACATAAATTAATTCAGAATTGATCCCTTTTAATTAAAAAGGGGGTGCACATTGATGTTATATTCAGCTATTGAACACCAGATGCAAATTTTGAACATAAAATTAATTAAGAAAGTGACTTGGGATTTCAACTACTTGATTGAAAACAGATGTAGACGATTAGCACAGATTTATTTTAACTCACGACCTTCAATCATCATATTACATGACTCTCCTAACAGGCAGTGGTAATAAATTGCGTTTGTGTGGAGTAAAGCGTGATAAATCAAAAGTAATTCCTATCGACTGACCCAGGCATAATGCAAAGTGCAAGAAGAATTCTACAATACATGGCCCATGAAACCCTCATGGAAACTTTGCCGATGTGATCCAACAAATTAATCTGTGGCCGGAGCGGGCGCAATGTCACTGAATTCAGAGTGGCGGAGCGGTGTCATTGTGTGGACGTCGGCCCACCTCGTGATGCTGCAAGGCTGCGCTCGTCTACTCACTCCTAGCTATCTTGCTCAATACATACCTCAACCAAAACTTCCTATCTCCAAGCTCAATCGTTCCATTTGCTAAGTCCTAAACTGCAGAGATGCTCACTCTTTCTCAGGCAAGCTGAGTAAAGAACGCCATGTCCGCACTCTAGGCAAGCTGGAAACGGAAGACCTCTATGGAGACTTATCACAGTCTGCTCTTCGCCTCGGTTTCGCCTCCAGCAAAATCACTTACGCCAATTGCAGCGCAAGTCGCGTTAATTATGCGTCACTTCCCAGCGCCGTCCAATGCCTGCTCTGGGAACTGAACAAATACCCACAAAATTTCCTTTCCTCTCAACTTCTGCTATTTAGCTCCTCCCAGGCCACCCATCAAGGTTAGCGTCTGCACAAACCCCAAGTTTTCCGGAATTCTGACTCCCAGGAGAGTACTTCAAATTCCTTGGTCCTACGTCCCATTTCATTCTCTCGCTCTTCAACTGATTTACTTCAGACTCTGCGAACCGTGAATTCAGCATGAAGTTGCTATAGTCACGAACACGCATATTTTGACCTCTGTTGACTGCTCCACTGTAGCTTTGCGCGACTTTCTCACATGTTTCACTGAAAATGGGACGACAGGCATTTATCAACAGGCGTGCAAGTTCTCCGTCTGCTTCCCGGTACACCAGCATGGGGTCGGGGTCAACCACCCACTCACTGTCACTCATCTTAAGGTGGCTGGAGACTGCGCCCCTTTACCGCTTTCTCAGAGCATGAGCCGTCCTAAGCTGCCTGTTGTAACTTCCCTTAGCCACTGCCATGGCGGCCATGGTCAATTCTGTATACTTCCCTGGGATAAACTAGCCTCCATTAAATGGACGCATTTCCACAAACTTTTCATGTCATGTGAGTTACTTTAAAACCATCACCCGACATTAATTATTTCAATACGTCCATTCTATACCCTCTAAAAGATTCATTGTGCCTTGTCAGTCATTTTTGTTCAGCCCTACCGTTTGCTCAACGTGAGTTAGGTGATCTTTAATGACTTCGTGTAAGGGGCATAGTTCTTGCCATCTTACAGTACAGGTTATGGTTAGTCAGGGCCATTCTTTTGTAGGGATTATTGAAAGTCAGATTTTGTTGCGCTAAAAATATTGTGTATCAGTTTAGTGATGATCAGAATAAGTAAATAGAGTAACGTCAGAGTACGTTCAGTTTTGCTCAGCTGTTTGAAAATCAAATAACGTAAGGGGTTTATCTGCACAGTTATTTATAATTCTCCAAAGGGGACGTTTCAACTGAAGTGCCTAGAACCGCTCGGCCACACCGGCCGGCTCATTATCGGTACCTCACCGAATTTGAAATGATGATGATGATGATGATCAGGTCCCATACTCCGAGGAACGTAGGGGACGATGCAGGAGACCCGCACTGCTGTACGAGGCAATGTCCTAGTGGAGGTGGTTTTCCATTGCCTTCCTCCGACCGTAATGGCGATGAATGACGGTGATGAAGACGACACAATAGCCACTCATCACGAGGCAGAATAAATCACTGACCCCGCCGGGAATCGAAGTGGGAACCCCATGCGCGGGAAGCGAGAGCGCTACCACAAGACCACACGCTGTGGTTCAAATAGGCTGTCTAATAGCGCTACGAGAAGCAGGATGTTCCTTCTGCAATACTGAAGAAGGACTTGGCATGAGCATAGCCACTTCACATGATTGCTGGCAGTGTTGGTCACGAGAATGTACGGTCGCAAGAAGACCAGAATGCGGACAGAAACGAGACACTACCGAGAGAGAAGGCCATCGTGTTCGGCGTATGGCTCTGGCGCGCGGTACTGCATCTGCACCAGCAATCTGAATAGCTGTTGGTACCACAGTGACACAACGAACTGTTACAAATCGGTTACTTCAGGGACAGATCTGAGCCAGACGCCCTGTATCGTGCATCCCACCAGCCTCAAATCTCCGACATTTGGGATTTCAGTTGTGACAAGCGAGAGCTCACTGGAGGGGGAGGGTGCCGGTCTCTCTTGTTTTGTGATTACAGCTGGTTCTGCCTCTGTGCCAGTGATGGCCGTGTGTTGGTTAGGAGAAGGTGAGCTGAGGGACGGCATCCAATCTGCATGCTAGATACACTGGATCTACACCTGCAGTTATGGTCTGCGGTGCCATTTAGTATGGCAGCAGAAGAACTCTCGTGGTTATCCCACTCGCCTTGACTGCTAATTTGTGCGTCAATCTGGAAATTCGACCACTTATGGTGGCATTCATGAACAGCATTCCCGGGGGTGTTTTCCATCAGGATAATGCTCGTCCACATAGCGCTGTTGTAACCCAATATGCTCTACAGTAGGAGTAGGTATTAAAATCCATGGAGAGGAAGTAAAAACTTTGAGGTTCGCCGATGACATTGCAATTCTATCAGAGACAACAAAGGACTTGGAAGAGCAGTCGAACAGAATGGGGCCGGCCGAAGTGGCCGTGCGGTTAAAGGCGCTGCAGTCTGGAACCGCAAGACCGCTACGGTCGCAGGTTCGAATCCTGCCTCGGGCATGGATGTTTGTGATGTCCTTAGGTTAGTTAGGTTTAACTAGTTCTAAGTTCTAGGGGACTAATGACCTCAGCAGTTGAGTCCCATAGTGCTCAGAGCCATTTGAACCATTTGAACAGAATGGATAGTGTCTTGTAAGGAGGATCTAAGATGAACATCAACAAAATGTAGTCGAATTAAGTCGGATGATGCTGAGGGAATTATATTAGGAAATGAGACACTTAAAGTAGTAAAGGAGTTTTGCTATTTGGGGAGCAAAATAACTGATGCTGGTCGAAGTAGAGAAGATATAAAATGTAGACGGGCAATGGCAAGGAAAGCGTTTCTGAAGATGAGAAATTTGTTAACATCGAGTATAGATTTAAGTGTCAGGAAGTCGTTTCTGAAAGTATTTGTATGGAGTGTAGCCATGTATGGAAGTGAAACATGGACGACAACCAGTTTGAACAAGAAGAGTGCTGCGATTACGAAAATGTGCTCTTCTTGCATAGCGTGTGCCGAACAACAATCCGCACCAGCGCGGAAATTCTTTGCATGGCCAAAAGCCACTTCCCCTTGGCAACGCTTACACATTGATTTTGCTGGTCCATTCTGGAATGCTCGATTGTTGGTTGTGGTCGATTCTTTCAGTAATTTTCCTTTTGTTATCAAGATGTCTTCCACGACGTCCCCTGCCACCATCCAAGCGTTATCCGCTATCTTTTGCATTGAAGGTCTTCCACAGACTATTGTTTCCGACAATGGCCCACAATTCATGTCCGCAGAATTTAAGTCATTCTGCAAGGCCAATGGTATTCAACATCTGACATCCGCGCCGTTTTCGCCTCAGTCAAACGGTGCCGCTGAACGATTGGTCCGGACTTTCAAGTCCCAGATGTTGAAGTTGAAAGAGTCACATTCTCGGGAGGACGCGTTATTCCTCTTCTTGTCCTCGTATCGGTCTCAGCCCCGAGATGGTCGCTCGCCGGCTGAGTTGCTCCACGGTCGTCCTCATCGAACCTTGATGTCTTTGCTACATCCGCCGCATCAGGTTCCTGTGCAGCGGCAGACACCTGCTTTTGCTCCAGGCGACGTTGTATACTATCGCAACTATCGAGGTTCACGGCGTTGGCTCGCAGGGCGCATTCTTCGCTGCCTCGGCCGCGCGATGTATTTGGTTTTGGGGGCCTCTGGTGAGGTGCGTCGGCATCTCAATCAGCTGCGCCTCTGTCGTCGCCTGGGTTCTGCCGCTCCTCGTCTGCTTTCAGCGACGGTGCCGTCCGGTCAGCGCCCTGGGGACCCATCTACTGGCTCGCCTCATCCCCAGGTGTTATCGACGCTGCCTTCCATTTTGCCCCATGGCGACACGCCGCCTCCGCCGCCGCCGCCGCCGCCTGTTCTCCCGCCGGCGACGCCCGCAGTGGACGCTTCGCTGCAGCCGCCAAGCGCCTCCCTGGGTCACGCGCCGCTGATCGCTTCCCGTGACCAGCTGTCCTCCGACATGGAACTCTTGCCCGCTTCGGACCAGATGTCGTCTTCGCCAGTCGGGTGCTCCGACGCAATGGAGGTCGACCCTTCGGCCCCTCCTGTCTCTTTACGGGCGCATACACCGCATGTTGGCGTGCACCCTGGACTAGGTTTTCAGGCGTTTCCTAGCTCCCCTCGGACCGAATGGCCGGGTGCGGGTGGCACAGCCTCGCCTGTTGTTAGGCTCCCCACCTCGTCGCATACGTCAACATGGGGTCCTCCCCACGGCGGGCGGAAGCCTTATAACGCAACCGTACGCCGATTTGCGGGGGAGGAATATGGTGTCACCGCCAGACACTACACTTGCTAGGTGGTAGCCTTTAAATCGGCCGCGGTCCGGTAGTATACGTCGGACCCGCGTGGCGCCACTGTCAGTGATAGCAGACCGAGCGCCACCACACGGCAGGTCTAGAGAGACGTACTGGCACTCGCCTTAGTTGTACAGCCGACTTTGCAAGGAACGGTTCACTGAAACATACGCTCTCATTTGCCGAGACGATAGTTAGCATAGCCTTCAGCTACAATTGCTACGACCTAGCAATGCGCCGTCTTCAATTGATATTGAGATTCTATTATTGTGTCATCAAGAGCGATGTTCTACAAATATGGATTAAAGTTAAGCATTCCAGAAGCTACGTACTTTTCTTTATAGCATTCATTACATATCCTGTTTCAGACCTCACGCCAGCCTGCGTGAGTTTAAGCGCGTGCCTTTCGGCTTCCTCTCATTGTGCCTAGGCTGTCTTGTCTAGACACAGCAAAGAGAATAGAAGCTTTCCAAATGTGGTGCTACAGAAGAATGCTGAAGATTAGATGAGTAGATTACATAACTAATGAGGAGGTATTGAATAGAATTGGGGAGGAGTTCGTGGCACAACTTGACAAGAAGAAGGGACCGGTTGGTAGGATCACAAATTTTAGCATTGTAGGGCAGTGTGGAGGGTAAAAATCGTAGAAGGAGACCAAGAGATGAATACACTAAGCAGATCCAGAAGGATGTAGGTTGCAGTAAGTACTGGGAGATGAAGAAGCTTGCACAGGATAGAGTAGCATGGAGAGCTGCATCAAACCAGTCTCAGGACTGAAGACATCCACATCATGCTCTACAGAGTGTCGACATATTGCGTTGGTTTGCTCGATCACCAGATCTGTCTCATGTCGAGCATGTATGAGACATCACCGGACGACAACTCCACTATCATCCACAAACAGCATTAACCGTCCCTGTATTGACCAACCAACTGCAGCGGGCGTGTAAATCCGTTCCACAAACTGACATCCGGCAGCCATATGGCAAAACGCATGCACGTTTTCATACTTGTATTGCATTCTGGAGGTTACGCTTGTTGTTAATGTACCAGCACTTCAGTTTTGCAGCGACATATAGGCAGTTCCACAAGAAAGTGTACGCCATAATTTTAAATGCAACGTCCGCAGCTACATCTGTGGTAATGCTGTCGAATCTGTAATCAATGCACTTTTGCACAGTGTATAGATAATCAGTGTGAGTTTAATTTTTTTTATTTACTATTTTTTTATCGGAAAATATGTGAAGCGTCACGAGGCAGTGCTCATTGTAAATCATTCAAAGAGACCAAAGTTTTCATATAGAGCTGCTGCTAAAATTCTCAGAAAGTCAAAGATATTCGTTGCGAAGAGAGACAAACGATATTTTGAGGTTGGAAACGTGGATGATTTGCCGGAGAGAGGGCTAAGGTGGCAAGCTGTAATCAATAATGGCAGCGATTCGATTAACTATTAGGTACTTGTGCAATTACTAATAACATTTCCATGTAAACATATATTTATAGTAGTGTCATTTATTTAATGCAGATAACGGCGCACACTTTCTTCTGGGACTGATTATCTTGCACTTACATTGCCATATGGTCTCCCAATCTTAATCACGTATATATGTCACCTAGACAAATGTATTCCAGAAAGAAATAATAATTAAATTGAAGAAATAATATTTAAATCAGCTGAAAATGTGTGCCCCCGATCGGGATTCTAGCCCGTGACCTCCTCCTTACATGACAGACGCTGTATCCATCTGAGCCACCGAGGGCACAGAGGATACTACGACTGCAGTGACTTAACCCTTAGACGTTTCCCACGAGACCCACATTCCCAACTGTCCACAAACTAGATTCGTAGTGTTCCTAATACATATTTCCCCATTCCCTCATTACTCGCGCCAGACTAAGCCGACGAGTCCCGTAAGAGTTCGGGCAAAGCGTGCGCATTCGCACAGAAGAATAATGGCCGGGTATCCTTTAACTAGATGGTGTCTGTTTCCGAAAGAAAATCTGTCCCCACTGATGTATGTCAACAACACCTGTCGGCAGCTAAGGGTTTCGATTTAATTATCATTTCATTCTAGAGAAGCTGCACGGTCATCAATGGTATCCTTTGGGGAACAGATACCATCTTCATACGTATTCCAGAAAATTCATTACTCTACAATACTGTTTTTTGGTATTGCGATTTTCGTTTCGTCAGTATATTCTGTATCTATTGTCATCGAAGCATAGAAGATACCGGACGACTTGCAGACGGCGGTGGCGTGGCGTTTGCGGCCCTGCGTCTGGTTCGCCGCTCCCAGTGAACGCAGCCACCTTCCCCCGGGACGTCACCTCGCTGACCCGACGCATGTGTTGTCTCCAGCCGCCTGTGGGAACCAACTGCTTTCTCCCTACGACGGCCTCGCGTCTCCACCCCCGCCAACTGACCGGAAGCGTAACTGAGTAGCTGACGGCAGTCTGGGTGATAACGCACAGTGCCTAATTTCTTCCAACCATTCACCCTCGAATCATCGTAACAGTAGAGAACTGCGTATGGGAGCAGGAGTCGAACTCAGGACCTCGCCCTTCTCAAGAAATGCTCTTGGCGATTTTGGTGTCCAGGCACGACTCAAAACATATCCTCCCATTTCCAGAAGTGTTAGTTTCTCTGTTAGTGCAGAACTTCTGTGAAGTTGGGAGCGTTGGAGGACAGGTTTTGAACGTTTTTAAGGTCATTCAGGGTATGTATCACCAATCTGCGAGATCCCTATTCTGCGATAGTATTTTCTGAAAACTAATTACTTTACATGAGCATAATATGTGAGGATTATTTACTACATTGGCCATTCATCACTTACAGCTCGTCCTTCAAACTGTGTAAGTAGATTTTTTTTTTCAGGATGTTCATCTTCAAGCGTTTGCCTGTTGAGTTTTTTTCAGCATCTCCGTGACACTATCTCATACGTCAAATAAACCCGTGACAGTTCGTGATCCTGTTTTCACATATATTCTGAATATCCCGTGTCAGTCCCACTCGCTAATCGTGTCAAACAGGATAACTTCATAACGAGGCTCCTTTGTAAACTGATTGCATTTTCCCATGTTCCTGCCAGTGATCCAAGTTAATTACGTTCTTTACCTACAGCTGAGCCTATGACCACTCCGATTCATGTCCCACAAATTCTTACACTTAGATACTTCAGTTAGTTCACTGGTTCCAATTGTGATTCACTGCTACTGTAGTCATACGATGATACTATTCTGCGTTTTGTAAATTGCAAATTTTTCCATATGTGAACATTAAAATCAAGTTGCCAATCTTTGCACTATTTTGCAATTTTATCTAGATCCTAATGAATGTTTGTGCAGTTTTATTCAGCAGTCATTATAGTTAACTGGGTTATCTACCAAAAGTCTGAGATTACTATTAATAGTATCTGAAAAGTCACTGATATACAACAAAAATAGCAATGACCACAACGCAGGTCCTTACGGTACGCCTTAAATTACTTCCACAGCACTTCCTCAGTTCAAGGCTTTTTCCTACCACGGAATCCCCATTATAGTCACAAATTTCGTTTTATACCTCATACTATCGTAGTTTCATCAATAATCATTGGTTTAGTATTGAGTCAAATGCTTTTCAGACCAAATATTGCATCTACCTCACTGCTTTGATTCTTGATTTTCGGGACATCATGAGGAAAAAAAAACAAAACAACACGATTATGGATTCGCTTGGAAGATGTTTTAGAATCCACTTTGGGTTGAAATGGGGAAGGACATTTTATTTAACCCGAAAATATACAGACCACCGTTCCAGGTGTTTTTTTATTTCTTTTATTTTTTATTTTATTTTTTAACACAGGACTCGGACCCCCAACTACTGTCAGTGCAACTCACTTAGAATAAATACAGCGCAAATAGTATGGCGGACACATATACCCAGGGATTAACAGAACACTAGACTGAACTAGACTTAACCATAATAATACAGCACTAGATCTTGAGAGACAAGGAAC
The DNA here is from genome assembly GCF_021461385.2 of Schistocerca piceifrons. NCBI lineage: Eukaryota > Metazoa > Arthropoda > Insecta > Orthoptera > Acrididae > Schistocerca > Schistocerca piceifrons. Next base: position 91,339,954 of record NC_060146.1, on the reverse strand, counting down.
GAACTCCTTACCGAAAATTGGTTCAAATGGTTCAAATGGCTATGAGCACTATGGGACTTAACTACTGTGGTCATCAGTCCCCTAGAACTTTGAACTACTTAAACCTAACTAACCTAAGGACATCACACACATCCATGCCCGAGGCAGGATTCGAACCTGCGACCGTAGCAGTCGCGCGGTTCCGGACTGCGCGCCTAGAACCGCTAGACCACCGCGGCCGGCTTCCTTACCGAAAATCTGCAACCACAGGGCGGGAGGATGAACTACCAAAACATTGATGTGCAAACGTACACAAATAACTACCAAAATACACCACTACACCGGTTAGCAACGATGCGTGGAGGAATCTGCACTGTCAGAATTGCACCAGTGAACAGAACAGAGGATTGCCACAGCGGTGGCCACAAGGCGGGAAAGACGACTGGATGAACTCAATCCCAAAGGACGATCAACTTGAAACATTCACACTTAACTTCTTTTTTCTCCTTTTCCTGTGCACTTCATCGTTTGTCCGGGACTGCTGTGCACAATTCTGAGCCGTCCCCAGTCGTCCCGGCAGACACCGACCCAGCCGAACTGCTCCCGGACTCAAACCCTCGCCGAACGGCGGCTCCACCGCCCCATGATGGATACTGTTTGTTTGCAGACGATGATTAGACTGCCATCCGCCTCCCGCGGGCAACCAGTGAAGAGCGGACAGAGGGGCCCAACCAGGCCGGCGTTCCTCCACGGGTAGAAGTGCGGGTTCGATAGCAACACCCGTACGCGGAAGGCAGGATGTCGACGTCACCAGAGCAGAGACGAAGGCCACTGCGTGACAACCTCCTTCAGCGTGACCGCACTCGCCTGTAAATAGCACAGGCCAAAGCGTCTGCTGCAGTAAACACGTGAGTCGGTCGTGTTACCAACCTACGGTTTCTAAGTACACCAAAGACAGAACTCGCAATCGATAGTGGGTACGCTACGGGCGGGAGTTCAAACGAAAGAGCTTCATAAGAGACCATCCCTGAACAACCGCGGAAAAACGAAATAGAAGCGAAGCAATAAAAGACAGCTAGGAGATGCTAGAGCCCGATCGCGCCCAAACACTGTCGATTACCAAAAATATTGGCTCCACACTACGCCCAGGAAACGAACCGTGGAAAGATGGAAGTACACGCGGCTCAGTGCATTCTGCACATTTCTGATTTATATGCAGCGAGTGGCGGTACAACGGAGTAGTATACTCTGAACTTAGCTGTCCTTGTGATTGGAGAATTCTTAAATACCTGTAAGTTCGCATAAGGCTCGCTTCCCTGCTTATGCCGTAAGTTCTCATAAGGCTCTCTTTCGTGCATGTACCCGTTCTCTAATGTAATATCTTATATTGCTATAGCTATTTAAGAGGACACCTACACGATGGAAGCAGGTGACAGCTTTAAAAGATTTATTGAAGTCCTTCAGGTCATGTCGTCTTCTCTAGCCTGAGAACTGGACATTACCACGTACTTTGTCTTGTTTTCGTTTACTATAAGCGCAATTTTTGCTCCTTCTGCTTCCATTACGTCGTTCATTCATTTAACTGAGTTTACATCTCTTGCCACAATTGTAATATCATTTGCATATGCACGTATCTGATTGGACTTCATCATTATTGTTCCTCTTTTGTCTAGTTTTTGTCTCAGACCATGTAGTGCTAAGTAAAAAAAGATCAAGAGAGATTTTTAATTACTATTCATATGAAAATAAATTAAAATTTGTCACAGATACGCGGATTGCCTTTCTGTTAAATGAAGAAATTACATGCTCGTACATCATTAACAGTGACCAATGCCTGCAAACAAAAAAGCGTTTTACTTTCTACTTGATGTTTCACATTTTTGTACCAAACATAAATTTTATCTTCAATCTCGCTATTTCATATGAAATGCAAATTTTAAAAAAATGGGGTTTACTGTTTGTTAAGTAACATTTACATTTATTGATAAATGTGGAACTTAAATAAAAGTAAAATAAATGTTTCTGGCGAGATTTGAACTAATGACTTTAGAATTCCAATCCTGTGACGCTACACAATCACCTACTGGTGGTTACGTTAATTATATAAAACTGTTTTGTACTTAACACTGCTCGGAACAGTGCCCACTCTTTCAATTTTTCGTCTTTACGTTTTCATATCCGGCATCATAATCTGAATTTTCTATTGACAGAGTATCTCCCTTACAAAACTAATTCCGATTTTGCGAATCCAGATTGACGTCGGCTGTCTCTGACAAATAACAGTTTGTTAACCCGAGAAGTCCGCGTTCGAATCCTAGTGCGGTACAAATTTTCAGCTATCACAAACAGGCCACAAACAGTTGACGTCAACCTGGATTCACAAAATGTGATCCAATTTTTCACAGCTGTAACCGTCGAAAAATTGTCTGTTCCTTTTAAACATCCATGCCTGTGTGCGTGCATGTTCCTTCAGACATGCATGTCTGAAGGACATTGGAATGTGGAGGTACAGACAGCTATAAACACAGACCTGTAATAACCAATTAAGTTATGAAGTTTCTTGCCTGTTCACTCTCTTGAAGGCAATCGACACTTAGCTAAAGGCAAGAAAGTTGCAGTAGGATTTTGGAACATATACTGGGTTCTAACATTACGAATGGCCAGAAGAAAATGGTATTCTATCAAACAGGCAACACGGATTTAGAAAATATCGTTCCTGTGAAACACAACTAGCTCTCTGTTTCCACGAAGCGCTGTTTACAATGGCTGTCAAATTGATTCCGTATGTTTAGATTTGCAGACGGCTTTTGTCACTATTCCTCACAAGCGACTTCTAATCAATTTGCACTGCAATGGAGTATTATCTCAGCTGTCCGACTGGATTCGTGATTTCTTTTCAGAAAGGTCACAGTTAATAGTAACAGACGGAAAATCATACAGTAAAACACAAGCAATATCTGGCGTTCCCCAAGGAAGACTGAAGCGTTCGTTTTTCCCGCTAGCTGTTCGAGGGTGGAATGGTAGATCAATAGCTTGATGGTGATTCGATGAACCCTCAGCCAGGCACCTAATTTTGAACTGCAAAGTAATCATGTAGATACAGAAGATTGCGTTTATACTCCCCATGCGCAGGAGATATGGAAACAATAACATGTATACCAAAGCAGTATAATACTGGAAACTGGCTATGGGCACAAATACCCTGAAGATCGAAAACTTTATAAGCACTAGCCAAAGGGAGATTTAAATTAGAATTAATACCTTCAGCTGCTGATCGGCGTTGATATATATCAACAGGTGAATATGTGTGCCCCGACCGGGACTCGAACCCGTGATCTCCTGTTTACATGGCAGACGCTCTATCTATCTGAGCCACCTAAGGCATAGAGGTTAGTGCGACTGCAAGGACTATCTACCCCACGCCTCCCGCGAGACCCACATTTTCACCTTATATGTCCACACACTACACTTTTGTAGTGTTCCTACCCAACATACTCCTTACTCGTGGAAGACATTCTTACCAAGTCCCGGGTAATATGTGTGCATCCACACAGAAGAGGAAGGCCATGGCCGGTATTGCCAGAACTATATACTTACATGGATATGGTATCTGATCTTTCGGAAGTGTCCGAAAGAACAGACACCATATCCATATACACTACTGGCCATTAAAATTGCTACACCAAGAAGAAATGCAGATGATAAACGGGTATTCATTGGACAAATATATTACACTAGAACTGACATGTTATTATGTTTTCAAGCAATTTAAGTGCATAGATCCGGAGAAATCAGTACCTAGAACAACCACCTCTGGCCGTAATAACGGCCATGATACGCCTGGGCATTGAGTCAAACAGAGCTTGGATGGCGTGGACAGCTGCCCATGCAGCTTCAACACGATACCACAGTTCATCAAGAGTAGTGACTGGCGTATTGTGACGAGCCAGTTGCTCGGCCACCATTGACCACACGTTTTCTATTGGTGAGAGATCTGGAAAATGTGATGGCCAGGGCAGAAGTCGAACATTTTCTGTGTCCAGAAAGGCCCTTACAGGACCTGCAACATGCGGTCGTGCATTATCCTGCTGAAATGTAGGGTTTCGCAGGGATCGAATGAAGGGAATAGCCACGGGTCGTAACACATCTGAAATGTAACGTCCACTGTTCAAAGTGCTGTCAATGCGAGCAAGAGGTGACCGAGACGTGTAACCAATGGCACCCCACACCATCACGCCCGGTGATAAGCCAGTATGGCGATACTGATACACGCTTCCAATGTGCGTTCACCGCGATGTCGCCAAACACGGATGCGACCGTCATGATTCTGTAAACAGATCCTGGATTCATCCGAAAAAACGACGTTTTGCCATTCGTGCACTCAGGTTCGCCGTTGAGTACACCATCGCAGGCTCTCCTGTCTGTGATGCGGCGTCAAGGGTAACCGCAGCCATGGTCTCCGAGCTAATAGTCCATGCTGCGGCAAACGTCGTTGAACTGTTCGTGCAGATGGTTGTTGTCTTGCAAACGTCCGCATCTGCTGACTCAGGGTTCGAGACGTGGCTGCACGATCCGTTACAGCCATGCGGATAAGATGCCTGTCATTTCGACTGCTAGTGATACGAGGCCGTTGGGATCCAGCACGGCGTTCCGTATTACCCTCCTGAACCTACCGATTCCATATTCTGCTAAAAGTCATTGGATGTCGACCAACGCGAGCAGCAATGTCGCGATACGATAAACCGAAATCGCGATGGGCTACAATGCGACCTTTATCGAAGTCGGAAACGTGATGGTACGCATTTCTCCTCCTTAGACGAGGCATCACAACATCGTTTCACCAGGCAACGCCGGTCAACTACTGTTTGTGTATGAGAAATCAGTTGGAAACTTTCCTCATGTCAGCACGTTGTAGGTGTCGTCACCGGCGCCAAACTTGTGTGAATGTTCTGAAAAGCTAATCGTTTGCATATCACAGCGTTTTCTTCCTGTCGGTTAAATTTCGCGTCTGTGGCACGTCATCTTCGTGGTGTAGCAATTTTAATGGCCAGTAGTGTAACTTTAAAGGGAGACTGAGTGCGACACGGTGGTTTTGCGGGCAAATGACACGTTAGGAGTTGTTGTTGTTGTTGTGGTCTTCAGTCCTGAGACTGGTTTGATGCAGCTCTCCATGATACTCTATCCCGTGCAAGCCTCTTCATCTCCCAGTACCTACTGCAACCTACATCCTTCTGAATCTGCTTAGTATATTCATCTCTTGGTCTCCCTCTACGATTTTTACCGTCCACGCTGCCCTCCAATACTAAATTGTTGATCCCTTGACGCCTCAGAGCATGTCCTACCAACCGATCCCTTCTTCTGGTCAAGTTGTGCCACAAACTTCTCTTCTCCCCAATCCTATTCAATACTTCCTCATTAGTTATGTGGTCTACCCATCTAATCTTCAGCATTCTTCTGTAGCACCACATTTCGAAAGCTTCTATTCTCTACTTGTCCAAACTATTAATCGTCCATGTTTCACTTCCATACATGGCTACACTCCATACAAATACTTTCAGAAATGACTTCCTGAGACTTAAATCTATACTCGATGTTAACAAATTTCTCTTCTTCAGAAACGCTTTCCTTGCCATTGCCAGTCTACATTTTATATCTTCTCTACTTCGACCATCATCAGTTATTTTGCTCCCCAAATAGCAAAACTCCTTTACTACTTTGTCTCATTTCCTAATCTAATTCCCTCAGCATCACCCGACTTAATTCGACTACATTCCATTATCCTCGTTTTGCTTTTGTTGAAGTTCATCTTATAACCTCCTTTCATGACACTGTCCATTCCATTCAACTGCTCTTCCAAGTCCTTTGCTGTCTCAGACAGAATCACAATGTCATCGGCGAACCACAAAGTTTTTATTTCTTCTCCATGGATTTCAATACCTACTCAGAATTTTTCTTTCGTTTCCTTGACTGCTTGCTCAATATACAGATTGAATAACATCGGGGAGAGGCTACAACCCTCTCTTACTCCCTTCCCAACCACAGCTTCCCTTTCATGTCCCTCGACTCTTATAACTGCCATCTGGTTTCTGTACAAGTTGTAAATAGCCTGCCGCTCCCTGTATTTTACCCCTGCCACCTTTAGAGTCTAAAAATGCTAGAAACGTAGGTTTACCTTTCCTTATTCTTTCTTCTAAGATAAGTCGTAAGGTCAGTATTGCCTCACGTGTTCCAGTGTTTCTACGGAATCCAAACTGATCATCTCCGAGGTCGGCCTCTACTAGTTTTTCCATTCGTCTGTAAAGAGTTCGTGTTAGTAGTTATGAGTAGTACACTCTAATTAAAGAAAAGAAAAAAACGCGTCTTAAAGGAATTATTCGAATGGGACGGAATCAGTAGATGTAATGTACATGTACGGACAAACAGGACATTACAGTTTCAGAAAAGCTGGATCGTTTATTCAAGAGACAGATCGTCACAATTGGAGCACGTCAGTTTCGCATTGGTCCACTTCTCGTCCTAATGCAGGCAGTATCTGGTACTCGGTTTGGCACTGATTGATAGAATCGTTGGATTTCCTATCCGACTGGCGCCTTAGATCGTCAAAAACTGCAAATAGTGTTGCATACTTTGTCAGCTGGGGTGATGTACGGCAGCTGGCTGGACAAGGCAGAGTTTGGCTAGCAGAAGAAACTCCCGCAGTGTGCCGATGGGCATTACTTTGCTGAATTGGAAGTCCAGGATGACTTTCCATGAAGGGCAATAAAGCTAGGCGTAAAATATCGTCAAAGTACCTATGTGCTGTCTCGGATGACAATCAAAGCGGTCCTGCTGTGAAGTAAAATGGCACCGCGGACGATCACTGCTGGCTGTCGAGCCATATGGCGACCGACAGCGAGGTTGATATCCCACCACCGTCTGGGGCGGTCTACAGACTCGTCTTCGGTCTGGAATCTCATTGAGTGGAATGGAATTGACTTCAGTGATGAGTCCCTGTTCGAATCAATCCCCTATGAAAAGCCAAGATGTGTCTGGCAACGAGCCGGACAGGAGTGGCATACCAACCTAGCTGTCTGACATTTCAGTTCACTGCAGGATCTCTTTAGTTCTCATCCACGCACCCCTGTAGCACAACGGCACATTGACGAAATTCCGTTACCCTTCACGGCAAGGCATAGTGGGCTTACAGTTCAGCAAGACAGTGCCCATCCGCACACGGCGAGAATTTCTAATGCTTGTCCCCGTGCTTTCCAAACGCCGGCTTGGACAACAATGCCGCCGCATCTCTCCCCAGTTGTGAAAGCTCAATGGGCAGGGCCCTGCAACCAACTCGGAATTTTGACGATCTAAGACACCAACTGGGCAGAATTTAACAGGGCGTCCCTCAGGAGAACATTCAACAGCTCTATCAATCAATGCTAAGTCGAAAAACTGCTTGCATAAACATCAGAGGTGGATCGACGAGCGACTTATGTGCTCAGTTTCTGAAGATCTTTCTCTTCAATAAATTACCCAGTGTTTCTGCACCTGATAATCAGTTATCTGATTTTTTTTTTTCGGTAGAGTGTATATAAGCAGAAATGAGTCATATGGGGGAATTATATTACTGACGAACCACAGTAGGGAAAATCCACAGACCCAAGCGTCTTTGACAAGGGCAGACTGTTGCGGCCTGGCGCCTGGGAAAGAGCATCTTCGTTGTTTTACAGTTTTTTTGAGAATAGGATACTGATGTACAAGCGCTGACCTACAAACCCTGTAAATACCGGGTGGTCAAAATGTCAGTATAAATTTGAAAACTGAATAAATCACGGAATAATGTAGATAGAGATGTACAAATTGACACACATGCTTGGAATGACATAGGGTTTTATTAGAACCAAAAAAATACAAAAGTTCAAAAATATCCGACAGATGGCGCTTCATCTGATCAGAATAGCAATAATTAGCATAACAAAGTAAGACAAAGATGATGTTCTTTACAGGAAATGCTCAATATGTCCACCATCATTCCTCAACAATAGCTGTAGTCGTGGAATAATGTTGTGAACAGCACTGTAAATCATGTCCGCAGTTATGGTGAGGCATTGGCGTCGGGTGATGTCTTTCAGCATCCCTAGAGATGTCAGTCGATCACGATACACTTGCGACTTCAGGTAACCCTGTCCGGAGTTATGGTGAGGCATTGACGTCGGGTGATGTCTTTCAGCATCCCTAGAGATGTCAGTCGATCACGATACACTTGCGACTTCTGGTAACCTCAAAAGTCAATAATCGCACGGACTGAAGTCTGGGGACCTGGGAGGCCAAGCATGACGAAAGTGGCGGCTGAGCACACGATCATCACCAAACGACGCGCCCAAGAGATCTTTCACGCGTCTAGCAATATGGGATGAAGTGTCATACCGCATTTTGGTTCTAATAAAACCCCATGTCTTTCCAAGCATGTGTGTCAATTTTTACCTATCTACATTATTCCGTCGTTTATTAAGTTTTCAAATTTATACTGTCTTATTGATCACCCAGTATCAACATAGAGGAAGAGAGCTCAACAATCCGTAAGTTCGACATGCTTGTCAGTCTCACACGACACCAACCAGAGTCCAAACCGCGCGTTACTCCGAAGTGCAGCGGCATGTCCGGCTGCCGCTCCTTCAGCCAGAGCTATCAGCCAACCGAGCTCAGTGCCACCGCCTGCGGCTGCAGCGCAGTGCGGGCGATTAATCACGTGGCGCAGAGACAGGCGGTGCCGATCATGCACACGGCGGGTCGGCTCCCTGAGGCAGGCCGAGGCAGGGGTCGAAGGGGCGCCTTCCAGGTAAGGAAGGCTACGTGTAATCTGCATGCACCGGGACCCGCGGTACTCCGAGGCGCTCAGCTCAATCAAGCACACCTTGACCTGCCTCTGGCAGAGGGCAGAGGTAATAAACCGGGACATCGTGCACGGCCACAACAGTCCGGCTTCCGCCGAGTCACAGTCTCTCATCGCAATTGTCGTGTCTTCTCAGTCACTTTCATTTCGCTCTTCTTCTACTACAAGCCAGTTGAAGACCACACTTGATGCTACATATTCTCGAACACTCGTTCAGTTGGAACTTCCTGGCAGATTAAAACTGTGTGCCGGACCGAGACGAACTCGGGACCTTTGCCTTTCTCGGGCAAGTCCTCTACGAACTGAGCTACCCAAGCACGACTAACGCCCCGTCCTCACAGCTTTACTTCTGCCAGTACCTCGTCTCCTACTGAGGTGGAAACTCCTTTAGTTGTTCATAAGAGGGTCGTTCCATAATTAGAAAGACAAATTGGTCTGGAAAATAAGTCGGTTATTTTTACAAAACAATAAAACAATACTTTCTCTACTGTACCCTTGAACATTTATGAACTTGGAACTCTTTATCTTAATGTTTCAACCAATTTCCCACAAACCTTTTTAAGTCCTCGTTGTCCTGGAACCTCTTCCCACGTAATGCCTCCCTCAGTGCACCAAACAAATGGAAATCACTAGGTGCTACGTCAGGACTGTAAGGGGGGTGAGGCAGTACTTCCAAGACCGTTTTGTCGATGCTTTCCCCGGGCTAGTCGAGGAATATGAGGACGTGCGTTGTCTTGCTGGAGAACCACACCTCTCCTCTGAGATTCGCGACGTCTCTCTCTCATTGGATGGCTTCACCTTGTTTAAAAGCAAATCAGAGTAGTATTGCCTATTCATTGTGCGCTGCTCATCGAGATAATCACAAATAACTGGACTTGGCAACCCAAGACACCGTAAACATGACTTTTCCTGCTGATGCTTGGGTTTTAAATATTTTCTTCACATGTGAGTTGGTGTGCTTCTGCTCCAAGCTTAGTCTTTTCGATTCTGGCTCATAATAGTGGATCCAAGTTTCATCACAAGTTAAAATTTTGTTGAGGAAGTGCTCGCCTTCTCTTTCATAACGTTCCTTTCGCTCTGTGCAAACTCTCAGCCTTGTTTCCTTATGTAGCCGTGTCGACTCCTTTGGGAACCATCTTGCACATGTTTTCCGGTACTTCAGCGTGTTACAAATAATGTTACGAACTGTACCAGTACTAACTTGAACCCAATCAACTATCATTTCCGCACTCACAAGGCGGTCGGCACGAGTAATGTCATCAATTCGACTTTTAAGTGAGAAGTTGAAACTGCAACTGGTCGGCGAGAACTGTGATTCATCCATCACTGAGTCGCGACCATATTTTGAACAGCTCTACCCACTTGTAAAAATGTAAACGACTCGTACAACCTTCACCGTAAACTGTAGAGATTCTACAGTACATATTCACTGGTTTCTCGCCTTCAGCAAGTAAAAAAAAAAAAAAAACGAATAACTGAACGTTGTTCAAGTAATGTGGACGTTTCAAGTGGACTCACGATCTTGAAATTTATTTTTTAATTTATAAACAAAACAATGTTGATACATCAGCTGATCAGGGCTAATCCCAGCGATGCCTACTTAAAGCCATAAAAGTACCAAACTTTTCCTACTAACAGCTTCTTCTCCAAGAAAATTCGTATCTTTAATTATTATTGAACGACTCGAACAGAAGGAAATATATATATATATATATATATATATATATATATATATATATTCTGTTCTCCAATTCCTTCACTGCCTGCCCATATTTTTATTCTGTTCTCCAATTCCTTATTTCATGCCGGCCGCGGTAGTCTCGCGGTTCTAGGCGCTCAGTCCGGATGTGTGTAATGTCCTTAGGTTAGTTGGAAATAAATTTTATATGTTTATTCAACTGACAAAAAAATTGCTCTGAGCACTGTGGGAATTAACATCTGAGGTCATCAGTCCCCTAGAACTTAGAACTACTTAAACCTAACTAACCTAAGGACGTCACACACATCCATGCCCGAGGCAGGATTCGAACCTGCGACGGTAGCGGTCGTGCGGTTCCACACTGTAGCGCCTAGAACCGCTCGGCCACCCGGGCTGGCACTTATTTACAGAAGCAAACAATATATAAGGTTACATGCTGGCCAATTACAGATTTATTTCTGAGTTGTTGTTGTTGTGGTTGTCTTCATTCCAAAGACTGGTTTGATGCAGCTCTCCAAGCCACTATATCCTATACAAGCCTCTTCATCTCCGACCAACTACGGTTCCCAACCCCCCCCCCCCCCCTCAAAACAACACACATCTCTCAAGCACTAAACTGGTGATCTCTTGATGTCTCTGAATGCGTTGTATCAACCGATCTCTCCTTCTAGTCAGATTGTGCCACAAATTTGCTTGTTCCCCAATTCTATTCAGTACCTCCACTTTCCACATTAGTTACATGATCTACTCATCCAATCTTTTGTGTTCTTCTATATCACCACATTTCAAAAGCTTCTGCCGGCCGGTGTGGCCGGGCAGTTCTAGGCGTTACAGTCTAGAATCGCGCAACCACTACGGTCGCAGGTTCGAATCCTGCCTCGGTCATGGATGTGTGTGATGTCCTTAGGTTAGTTAGATTTAAGTAGTTCTAAGTTCTAGGGGACTGATGACCACAGATGTTAAGTCCCATAGTGCTCAGAGCCATTTGAACCTTAATTCCTTCACTGCTTTCCCAAATATATATATATATATATATATATATATATATATATATATATATATATATATATATATATATATATATATATCTTCTGCTCTCCAATTCCTTCACTGCCTGCCTCCAACTTTTGTGTGTCGGGCAGATGATTATCACTTCAGAGTTTTGTTTGTCTTCTTCATACTATCTTCAGTTCCTCATTTATGCACATGGTTCTCACACACACTCCTAAGCCAATTGGCTTACGATGAACGATGCTTACATTACTAATAGAAAGACTGTCTCGAAAGTGCAGTAACCATAGCGGGTGCTCTATGGTGTTCCGACTCAGCAACATATACATAGTGATACGCACACTAAGAGCGAAGCAGTGAAATACTCTATGAAGCAGACGAGAAAGACTCCAAAGTCCACAGCTTAATATTTCCGTGATATGTGCTACGCTGTTGTTGCTGGTAACATTCTATCGGGTTCGTTAAAAATCGACATTAAGTAAACACACATATAAGACGTTCCAGAAACGTTACCACAATCTTCGAGCAGCTGTAGATGGTATTTGAGGAACAAACCGAGTATAGGGACCTGTTTCTGTAAACGTTATTCAGCGATGCTACTTACAAGGGAACCTCCCCATCGCACCCCCCTCAGATTTAGTTATAACTTGGCACAGTGGATAGGCCTTGATAAACTGAACGCAGATCAGTTGAGAAAACAGGAAGAAGTTGTGTGGAACTGTGAAAAAATAAGCAAAATATACAAACTGAGTAGTCCATGGACTACATAGGCAACATCAAGGAAAACGTGAGCTCAGGAGCACCGTGGTCCCGTGGTAACGTGAGCAACTGCAGAAGAAGAGGTCCTTGGTTCAAGTCTTCCCACGAGTGAAAACATTACTTTCTTTATTTTTGCATAGTTATTATCTGTCCGTTCGTTCATTGACGTCTTTGTTCACCGTAATAAGTTTAGTGTCTGTGTTTTGCGACCGCATCGCAAAACCGTGCGATTAGTAGACGAAAGGACGTGCCTCTCCAATCGGAACCGAAAACATTTGATCGCAAGGTCATAGGTCAACCGATTCCTCCACAGGAAAACACATCAGATATATTCTATACGACACTGGTGACGGCATGTGCGTCACATGACAGGAATATGTTGTCTACCCACCTAACTTGTACACTTGGCGAATGGGTAAAAAGATTCTTCTACCTTGCCCGATTTAGGTTTTCGTGTGAATGTGATAATCACTCCCAAAAAAGTGATGAAAACATAAGAGTTTGTCACATAAACTGAAAATAAAAAATTAAAGTTTTCACTCGATGGAAGATTTGAACCAAGGACCTTTCGTTCCGCAGCTACTTACGTTACCACGAGCCCACGGCACTCCTGCGGTCCCAGTGTCCTCGATGTTGCCTGTCTTCCCATGAACTACTCAGTTTGTATATTTTGCTTATTTTTTCACAGTTCCACACAACTTCTTCCTGTTTTCTCAATTGATCTGTGTTCAGTTTTTCAAGGCCTATCCACTGTGCCAACTTATAACTAAATCTGAGGGGGGTGCGATGGGGAGGTTCCCTTGTTAGCACGGAAGTTTGAGGCTTCGCCTGCTTCCGGACTACCCCCACCCCAGCTAACGCGGCTTCGTACACTGACCGACGGTGGGCGGGACGCCTTGTAACGTTGATTGTTATTCAGCAATCGCGACTGCTCGCCACAGTCGCCAGTGGAGAATATGGCGCTAGCTGCTCCATACACAGGCTCTGTCTCCTATGAATTTGATATTCTGTTGCCTCGGTGGATAACTGTTTCGGACACGAGTTTTCATCCGAAGTTTATTTTTCTCCTAAAATCCTTTAAAAACTCCAGCGTTTTTTGGTGTACAGGAGAAAAATAAACACTAGTCCGAAACCATCATCTACAAAGGCAACACTGCATCTCATAAGCAGGACAGAAGGCCTGTCTACGTAGCAGCTAGCTTTCTTTTCTCCATTGGAGATCGTAGCAATCAGTCGCGATCGTTAATAAACAAACAGCATTCTGATACTTCCCGCCTACGTCAGCGCAAGTAGTTACGTTTGTTGACGAAGTGGTGGCCTAGTGGCAGGTTCCGGAGCAATAACTCCGTCCATCTGTAGGGACACTCGATGACGTTTCCAGACACCCCTGCCTGTCCTCTACCTGTCCCTCAACACACCGTCTACAATCCCGCGAAGTTTGTCGCAATACTGCTGGGACACTCTGCATACAGACGTCGAGAAAACAATAGACATATCTAGGCAATTCAATGACATTCAGATTCTTGCCAAACGCGACGGAGAAGGAGCTCCGAAGACTTTACTGATATGCCGCGAAATGTTGCAATGTAGAAATTAGTCAGAATGAATGATGCTGTTAATCTGCTGTGACTTGAGACACTTAAAAAAGGAAAATTTATTGTTGTTTGTCCAGATGCTGCAGCATACAAAGTAAAGGCTGCAACTGCCCTACGAGTTCCGATCCGCATTTAATCATATTCACTTGTCGGGCACATGCATGGCAAAGTATCGCAGGAAAAGTGGTGGTATTTACACAGAAATAAATAAAATAATTTCATACACCATGAAAGTGTTTCTCACAGCCCCGCATAGTGTGTTGCTCTACAGAAAACTGCTGCCGAACCTAGCGTTGATGACTGAGCTGAAACCTCCGCTTAGAAAATTTTATGAATGATTGGGCTGATAAACCTCTTATATTATTTGATTTTCAAACAGCTGAACAAAACTGAACGTACTCAGACATTTCTCTCTTTATCTATTCTGATCATCACTAAGCCGACACGCAATGTTTTTAGCGCAACGCAATCTGACTTTCAATAATCTCTACAAAATAATATACCTTTCATGAATCACTTACCTCACAAAAATCTTCGTTACTCGAACAACGGCAATACAGCGAGCGCCAATACTGCCAGCTAAATAAAAGATTCTAACTACTTAAGTCACTAACTACTGATAGGCAAAGTTAGCAAATGAAAGATTTTGATAGAGAATAAACAATGTATTTACCTTAATAGTGTTCAAAAGTCATTATCTATATATATATATATATATATATATATATATATATATATAAGTTCACGATATCCAGTATTACAAATTTACTCTTTCTGCCATCTCTCTTCCCACATCCACCACTGCTGGCGGCTCACGTCCAACTGCGCAACGCTACGCGCAGTTAACATCCAACTGCCCAACACTACAATAGCAAATATTCCAACAACGCCAACCAGCCACAGACTGCACACAGCACAGCGAGTGATTTTCATACAGAGAGCTACGTGACGTTATCAACATAAAAACCTAATCAGCCTACTTACAGAGTCTGTTCAAACGAAGTGGGATCGAAGCTGTTTGTTTTTTATAACAATTTTCGAGATGCTAATTTTGTAATTGATTCGTTTCCTAGAGAATTATTTTCAGTAGCAGAGGTGCACATTCTTTCTCTGCATATAAAATCGAAAGTGCTTTCCATACATCCATGGCATCTTCAGCTTCGTAAAGAAATTTCATCGTCTAATCTTTGCAGAAATTGTTGTAAGCGGTTAAACATTTCTGATACAAGTTGACATATACTATACACAGATCGAAAAAGGTTTACATCACCTCGGTTCCGAGAGTTTCGGAACCTGTACAGAAAATTAGAATACAGATCAACATAAACATCATTTCTGCCCTTTTTATTGCTCATGAAAACCACACATTGCATTTTCTATCACCATACAGCGAGACCTTCTGAGGTGATGGTCCAGATTGCTTTACACACCGGTACCTCTAATACTTGCATTGATGCATGCCTGTATTCGTCGTGGCATATATCCACAAGTTCATCAAGACACTGTTGTTCCACTCCTCAGCGACGGTTCGGCGTATATCTCTCAGAGTGCTTGGTGGGTACGACGCTCGTAAACGGCCCTCTTCGATGTATCCCAGGCATGTTGGATAGGGCTCATGACTGGAGGACATGGTGGCCACTCTAGTCGAGCGATTTCATTACCCTGAACATGTGCAGGATGGGGGTGTGAATTGTCGCCCATAAAGACGAATGCGTCGCCAGTATGTTGCCGATATGGTTGTGCTATCGATCGGAGGATGCCATTTTCGTATCGTACAGCTGTTACGGTGCCTTCCATCACCACCAGCGGCGTATGTCGGCCCCACATAATGCCACCCCAAAACAGCAGGGAACCTCCTTCTTGCTACACTCGCTGGACAGTGTGTCTAAGGCGTTCAGCCTGACCAGGTTGCCTCAAAACACGTCTCCGACAACTGTCTGGTTGGAGGCATATGCGACACTCATCGTTGAAGAGAACATGATGCCAACCCTGAGCGGTCCGTTCATCATGTTGTTGAGCCCATCTGTACCGCACTGTATGGTCTCATGGCTGCACTAAAAGCATTATTCAAGATGGTTGCTGTCAGGATTACTCCGAGCCATAATCCGTAGGTGGCGGTCATCCACTGCAGTAGTAGCCCTTGGGCGGCCTGAGCGAGGTATGTCATCGACAGTTCCTGTCTCTCTGTATCTCCTTCATGTCCGAACAACATCGTTTTGGTTCACTCCGAGACGCCTGGACACTTCCCTTGTTGAGAGCCCTTGCTGGCACAAAGTAACAATGATGAAGCGATCGAACCGCGGTATTGAGCGTCTAGGCATGGTTGAACTTAGACAACATGAGCCGTGTACGTCCTTCCTGGTGGAATAACCGGAACTAATCGGTTGTCGGACACCCAATAGGCGCTGCTCACACACGGTTGTTTACAACTTTGGGCGTATTTGGTTAAAATGGCTTTGAGCACTATGGGACTTAACTTCTGAGGTCATCAGTCCCCAGAACTTGGAACTACTTAAATCTAACGAACCTAAGGACATCACACACATCCAAGCCCGAGGCAGGATTCGAACCTGCGACCTTTGCGGTTGCGCGGTTCCAGACTGAAGCGACTGGAACCTCTCGGCCACTCAGGCCGGCTGGGCGTATTTAGTGACATCTCCGAACAGTGAAAGGGACTGAGCCTTTGATGCAACAATCACAGTCAACGTCTGTCTTCAGGAGTTCTGGGCACCGGGGTGATGCAAAACGTTTTTTTGATGTGTGTAGTTGATTTTGGAAGGTGGGTAGCGAATGATTTCGAAATTGTTTTAGCGAGAAATTCTGGCTGCTCGACTTTTGCTACTATCAAAAACATCTGCACTGTTGCCGATAAAGACGCTTTAGCGGTTATCTCTCCAGGAACATTTAAACTTCTAAAATTTGCACCACCAACGTCCTGTGATGTGGAGAGATTATCCGCAAAAACATTGTTACTGATAGGCGGCTTTCTATGACTGCAGAGATTTTGGATTAGTACCTGGTTGTTCACTACACTTGAGAATTAAAGATAAGATTTGTTACATTAGTAATTTCAGTGACGGTGAGCTTTTTAGTAATTAGGGTCAAATGGTTCAGATGGCTCTGAGCACTATGGGACTTAACTTCTTAGTTCATCAGTCCCCTAGAACTTAGAACTACTTAAACCTAACTAACCTAAGGACATCAGACACATCCATACCCGAGGCAGGATTCGAACCTGCGACCGTAGCGGTCGCGCGTTTCCAGACTGTAGCTCCTAGAACCGCTCGGCCACTCCGGCCGGCTAGTAATTAGGTGTGACCGAAAGTTAAAGCATTTCCGATAAGGAGAAAGTTGTTAAGAACGAAAACAATTTTAACTGATAGGAATTCTTTTCTCCAGGTATTAGGCCGGAGAGTGTCCTCGTCGGGAAACGAAACGTGGATGATAAGCTGTTCAGACAAGAACTTCTGAAGGTGATGCTGTAGTGGAATGATAAAATTAGATACGTAGATGGCGGAGCTAATGACGAGGTAATGAACCGAGCTGGGGACAAAAGAAATTTATGGCACAATGTAACCAAAAGAAGTGGTCACAATCCTCCCAGTGATTTAATGCAGATAGTGTCCTTGAATAGTAGACATAAACGTTATCTACGTCTTTAGGCGAAATACGTTTCGAATTGCACATGCACTGGGACAAGCTCCCGAAATGCCTGAACATTGTCGGCTGTTGGACGTACACCATTTACTTTAAAAGCCCCCCATAGCCAGACATCCAATCGATTACGTGAGACTAGATTCAGTACCAATGTGGGGGAGGAACTGTCGGTGACAAACTCACAGGGCCATACACTTTACCAAACTCATTAACATGTGCTGTGTATCATCTACTTTTGTGCGATGAAATACCAGCTCTATTGAATGACGTTCCCTGGCAGAATGACAACTGTGTTGTCTAGGAATCCTGCGTACTCGGTTCGCTAGACAAACATTCAACCAAAGTGTATTAAAGAGTTTTATTACTGTTGTGTACATAGTTCCGCGTGTCAACGCGTACACAACTTTCCCACTAGAGCGCGCCCCGCTAAGCACAACAGCGCAGGCGCAGCGCTTGTCCGTCTCCGCACTACGAGATGGCGCTATCTTAGAGACGGACCAAATTCTGCTTCCGCCGATCCGCGTATTAATATGTAACGCAGCCAATGAGATTGCTGCTAACGTAGAACCTTTTCTCGTCGCGGATCACACTCGCGCAGTGATATCTGAACGCGTGAGGTATTATAACGAGTGTACAGACCTCCGATCAGTCAGTCTGTACCAGACTATACCAGTCTGCATTAGTCTGTACCAGTCTGCATTCGTCTGTACCAGTCAATAGTCAAGTTTCAGTCTGTGCCTAATAAGATTACCATATTCCTGTACATAGCCATGAAGATAAATGATAGACACTTTGTCAAGTATCAGAGATATGTGAGAATAAGATTAACGTACCAAGACCAAATGTACTTCAGACTGTCAATTGTAAATAGCATCCAGAACCAAGTTAAGTTATTTTTATGCTTGCTATTATTTTAATAAATGTGTGTGAAAATTAATCAAGTTCTCTTTAAAGTTGGTCACCGTCAATCTGCTACTCTAAGCGTGCAAGTGGCATTTCTATCGTCTGACCTAACGGCAGAAGATAAACACGCCACGTTAAGGCCACGAACATATTGCTGACACTCGCCTACTTCGTTAGAGCGACAAGTCAAATAACCTGATGGAGTGTCTACAGAAGGTCTTACAGTACGCACGCCACAATTACCAAATGAAAATAACAGAACTTAACTTTTGCAATTACACAGATGTGTCGCAAGCAAAAGGACGACATACGAAATGAGCCATTTTCTTCAGTATAGACAATCCCAAGTCTGAGCTACATAGTGCAAGCGAAGTGAATATTATTGACGCTTCCATCCAACTGCCGCGTTGCGCAGAGGTCGGTCAGCATGCTGATGGGTGACGTCTTCTCACGGCCATCTGTTCTCTATGGTTCCCGACTGGCCTCACGGTGCTTGACTTTACGCCGTAACAACAACGACTACGGTTTTTGCACGGTAACACTCCAAAATCATTTTCTACAGTTCGTGCGACAGTAAGTCACCGCAGCGTTTCTTGGAGGACGGATTGGTCGAGGAGGTCCAGCAGCGTGGCCTCCTAGTTCACTGGCTCTGAATGGCTGGGTTCCTGGCTATGGGGGCACTTAATGTATCACTGTGGAGAAGGGCTGAAATATCTGTCAGGATGCGTACTAAGCACATGCAGCATTACCTGTAGTATCCACAGACAGGTGGGAACAAGAGGACAAGTTGGCCCATACCTTAACAGGCATTGATTTCCGGACATAGCTGAGCCATGGCGGCTCATATCGATAGTGCCACTCTGGTGGTTTATCTTTTCTGCCACGGTCAGGGCGGTAAGCAGCGCCCTCTGGGGCCTACACGAGGAGTAACGAGGCGAGGTCCTGTGGGGGTGTGCTCCGGGACGTGGTGGAAGACGGTTGTCGGGTTGACGCAGCTAGTGTGGGACCGGACCTATCGCATGGAGGTGTACAAGTTGGCTCTGAACGGAAGGCGTCGTACCAATCAGTGGGAAGCGGGCGTCCTTTAATTTGTGTGAAGGAGTAACGATTTTGCATTGGATGTCCCAGTGGTTCCCGAGAGTAGCGGTGGCTGCTTTCGGAGAAGAATTGGTAAGAGCTTGTGTCTACGCTCTTTTCCGTACGATGTTGCTGCCTGCCGTTATAAACGGGTGAAAATCAGGCGCTTGTATTGACTATACGGGAACTGGTGATGTAAAATTACATTTGTGATTGAGTCTCACTTGTACTGTGACAATTTAGAGGCGAAAACTGTGGTGGTTTCATTAGGTCTGATTCTTTGCTGTGCAACTAAGGGAGTCAGTTATTTGGGGTAACAGAGGGAGCACTATAATGTTGGTCTAAGTGATACGTTCTCCACGTTTTGTCTATGGCTTTGCGAATCGAAATCGTGGGGGAGTACACGTGTGAGTAATTTGCTATTGTATTGATGGTTATGGGTCGTGCGGTAGCGTTCTCGCTTCCCACGCCCGGGTTCCCGGGTTCGATTCCCGGCGGGGTCAGGGATTTTCTCTGCCTCGTGATGGCTGGGTGTTGTGTGCTGTCCTTAGGTTAGTTAGGTTTAAGTAGTTCTAAGTTCTAGGGGACTGATGACCACAGATGTTAAGTCCCATAGTGCTCAGAGCCATTTTGATGGTTATGTTGTAAAGACTGCTCTCTGGTGTGCTAAATCACGCGCTGATTTGTAGCCAATCCAAGCAGAAGTTACCATCGCTACTTGCTCATGTGCTACTGTCCTTGTGGTTGGCGTTGTTTGTCTTTTGATTGTGGGTGTGCTCATGTTTAAAAAAAATTACGTTTACTGTTCGTAAGGGTCGTCTAGTAAGGAAATTGCTTAAGCTTTTATCATACTCTGGTCTGTTTGCCTATCACATTGGCTTTCTATATAGTAACTGAAGGAATGTGTATGGTGGTCCAAGATTGTAGGCTGACTAAAGTTTGAACTGGTGTTGAGATTAAGGGCGAGATCAGCATCCCGCAAACCCGCACGCTGCGCGTGGTTAAATGTTCCGCTATTGGGGAGCCGACTCTCTGTTCTTGGATTGTGTATGATACGTGATGAGTGCATCGCTGTAGTTTTTCGCGTACTAAATTGCGGGGTGTCGGTGCTGTGCTAGAGCTAGACTTGTGATGTATGTTATGTTGAAAGGGAATTAACTGTACCAAACTTAAGAGAGCATTTAGTTTGTTTTAGGTCTGTACATGGAATGCTGTTGATATTTTGTCGATTGCAGCAATAACTTCCTGTGTGGGGAGATCCTCTGAGGGACTTGTATTGTACTGTTGCAGTGCAGTCCATCTGAAACGTGCTGCTTAAAACATGGGACTGCAGCTCTCTGATGTTATATATTACTGTTTAATGTCTTGGATGTAATATGGTTGTTGAGGAGTATGTAATTAATTTTGATCGCTGGTTCCTTAAAGGAAGTATTTCGTTTTAAAATATGTGCTCTGTCAGAGCTTATTTAAATATGATTTTAACTCATCATTCAAATTTTCTAGTTTTGCTTTCTTAAAAGGCTTTCAGTTAAATGATTGCTATTTGCCTGTTTAAATGTTTGAGTGACTTAAAGGAAAAGAATATTATTTTGTAATTTGTACTGATTGTTCCTTTTGGGTAATACCTGACTTATGTGTTCAATAAATGTGTCTAATCAATGGTGATGCACTGTTCTATTGCTAGCCTACCCCTTCCACTCCACCGCCTATTGAGCTGCCTTGTGTCGAAATTTTCAGAACACCCCTCTGAGCTGACACCTCAATAGAACTATGGGGACTTTTCTTCTAGTTTCGATCAATACTACCTAGTCCATCAACATGTGAAACTTTTTTTAAAATACTCTCCTGTGAGTTGCCAAACCGTTTTGCGTCAACCATCAGATCATTTACATAAATCTTGAACAGTAACGGTCCTAAAATACAACCTTGTTACAGTCCAGAAGTAAATTTCGCCCCGATATTGTAAGGAGAGTTCTGTGTGATATTTCGTATACTGTATTAAATGCTGACGAGAGGACGCGATTGTTCGCGCTTTTCGGCTGTTGGGAAGTGAGCATGTAGGGTTAACGCTCTATAGTGAGCCGACGTGGGAACGAACCCCGGCCTCCTATTTCCCCTGCCCCTGAGCAGACCGGCCGGCCGGCCGGATGCAGTACGCAGCATTATGAGCGCGCGAGAGGGACCCCACCTGCCGTTTCGGGGTTCGAACACCTGACCAGTCTGCTCGCAGCACCTGCCCCCGCAGCTATGAATGGACTCTGCTGAGGCTTTTATCTGCACGTGGAACAGGCCCTCGAGTTCCTCTCAGACAGCTAGCAGTAACTGGGAGCCGATGGAAACGACATCCGAAATGTAGAACTCACTATGTTTTCATTTCATCCATGATATCTTGAGAACACCGGGTCTATTTTTAGAAATACATGCATGGTTCAAAATGTGAGGTAACAAGATCTCTCCGAGAAGAAGGTTTATTCAGGAAATCTAAAAGATACACAAAGTTACTGAGGCAGTGATACATGTTACTTTTCCACAGAGAGCAAATTGATTTAAGAATTTGTTCCATCGGTAAATCAACGCCTCTTGTGCTGACACCATGTCCTATCTCTTTAACATTTTTTTCGTCAGTCTTCTGAGTGATTCGACGAGTCCACCACGAATTCTTTTGTGCCAAACTCTTCATCACAGAGCTGTACTTGCAACAGATGTCCTCAAATACTTGCTGGATGTGATCAAGTCTATGCCTTCCTCTACAGTCCTTGATAATTTTTTTGGTACAGAATTTTTAATCGTATGGTTTTTTTTCTTTTTTTCAGCAAAACTCTGTAACTGTTGTTGACAATTCTTCCGGGTTATATGGCCGTGGTCCATGGAAAACTTCTATTCCTAACGTTTCGTCCAATACTACGTCGTACATCCTCAGAGGTATGGCTGGTCCTGTTGAGTCCTGCCGGCTGACGAGTCGGGCGTCGGAGAGCGGCCTAAATACTGAGGAAAGTGGGCGTGGTCTAGCTTGCACATAGTAGCAGAGAGAAAACTAGTCAAAGATAAAATGTAACTATCGATAATAGTCCGTCATAGATACAAATCACTTATCGATTCTGTAACGCCACTGTCCATATCTCGCTTAATTTCAAGGCCTCTTCTTTTCTATTAAAATTATCTTCATGTTTATAAATTTCAATACCTTCCCTATACAGTCGTGGATAATAGTTCTTGGTAGCACTTAAAACTGTAGTTTCAGAAAACTTAACTACATGGTCATCGGACTGAAGTGCATGTTCCGCAACGGCCGATTTATCTATTTTACCCAGTCGGCAAAGACTTTTATGATCCTTTAACCTCGTATTCACACTTCTTTTCGTAGTACCAATATAGACCTTGGCACAGGTACACGGAATTTTATACACACCGCTAGATGATAATGGTGGCCTTCTATCTTTAACAGAACGAAGTACTTGTCCTATTTTTCTGGTAGGTTTGAATATCGGTTTCACTTTATGTTTCAGCAGAATTTTGCCGATTCGATCTGTAATCTTATTAATGAAAGGTAAAGATACCGTGTTCTTCCATTGTTGTGAACCATCCTTGACCTTTGGCCTGCTGTAATTAGGTCTTAAAACTCTATTAATTTCTTTGTTTGAGTATCCATTCTTTTCGAAGGCCTGTTTCAGATGATTCAGTTCCGTATCCAGATGTTCCGGCGCACAAATCCGTTTTGCCATGTCCGCTAAACTTTTGATTACACCTCTTTTTTGTTGTGGGTGATGATTGGAGTTCTTATGTAAGTATCTATCAGTATGTGTGCTCTTCCGAAACACTTTATGTTTTAGACTGCCATCGGTCTGTCTCATGACTAACACATCGAGAAACGAAATAGCCTGGTCTTTTTTCACTTCAATGGTAAACTGAATTTTAGGGTTTATGCTATTAATCAAAAAATTCGTCTAAGGCTTTTGAGTCGTCGTCTCCTGACTGGTCTGATGCAGCCCTCCACGAATGCCTCTCCTGTGCCAACCTGTCCCATCTCAGAGTTGCAGCTGTAATCTACGTCATCATTTATTTACTGACTGAGTTCCTAGTGTCTGTCTTCTACACAGTTTTTATCCTCTTCAGCGCCCTCTAGTACCGTGGAAGTAATTCCCTGGTGTCTTAACATATGTCCTGTCATCCTGTCTCTTCTTCTCGTCAGTGTTTCCCATACATTCTTTTCCTCGTCGATTCTGTAGAGGATCTCCTCTTTCCTTACCTTATAAGTCCACCCCAACATTCCTCTGTAGCACCATATCTCAAATCCTTCGATTCGTTACTGTTACGGTTATCGTACAGCCCATGTTTCTCTATCATACAATAGTGTGCTCCAGATGTACACTCTCAGTAATTTCTTATTCAAATTAAGGTCTATGTTTGACACTAGCAGAATTTTTTTTAGCCCGGAATGCCCTTTCTGACAGTGCTAGTCTGCTTTTTATATCTACCTCGCTTAGTCCATCATTGGTTATTTTGACGCATATGTAGCGGAATTCCTTTATTTCTCCTACGTTGTGATCCCCAAATCTGATGTTAAGTTTCTCGGTGTTCCCATTTCTGTAAATGCTCTGTACTTTTACTTCGATTTTCTCTCACTGCATATTTTGTACTCATCAGACTCTTCATTCTATTCAACACATGCTATAATTCTTTATCTAGGATGGCAATACCATCAGCGAATTTTATCATTGATATCCTTTCACCTTTAATTTTACTCCCGCTCTTTTATTTCCGACGTTGCCCTGTCGATGTGTAGTTTGAACAACAGGGGGGAAGGGGGGTGGGGAGACAACATCCCTGCTTTATAGCCATTTCAATCCGAGCACTTCATTCTTCGAGAATGAAAGCATGGTCCAAGTAGACAACTAGGACCATATTTTTATTCACAAAACACGTCGAGGCTGTGGACTCCCACCCTTCCTTTCTTATTGTTCCCTCTTGGCTCTTGTACATATTGCATAAAACACGCCTTTCCCTTTATCTTAGCCGGCCGAAGTGGCCGTGCGGTTAAAGGCGCTGCAGTCTGGAACCGCAAGACCGCTACGGTCGCAGGTTCGAATCCTGCCTCGGGCATGGATGTTTGTGATGTCCTTAGGTTAGTTAGGTTTAACTAGTTCTAAGTTCTAGGGGACTAATGACCTCAGCAGTTGAGTCCCATAGTGCTCAGAGCCATTTGAACCACTGAACCCTTTATCTTACCCCTATTTTTCTCAAAATTTCGAACATCTAGCACCATTTTACATTGTCAAATGGTCCTTCCAGGTCCACAGATCTATGAACGTGTCTTCATTTTTTTTCACTTTTGCGGTTCTAGGCGCTTCAGTCTGGAACCGCACGACCGCTACGGTCGCAGGTTCGAATCCTGCGTCGGGCATGGATGTGTGTGATGTCCTTAGGTTATGTAGGTTTAAGTAGTTCTAGGAGACTGATGATGGTTCAAATGGCTCTGAGCACTATGGGACTTAACATCTGTGGTCATCAGTCCCCTAGAACTTAGAACTACTTAAGCCTAACTAACCTAAGGACATCACACACATCCATGCCCGAGGCAGGATTCGAACCTGCGACCGTAGCGGTCACGCGGTTCCAAACTGAAGCGCCTAGAACCACACGGCCACACCGGCCGGCTGGGACTGATGACCTCAGTTGTTAAGTCCCATAGTGCTCAGAGCCATTTGAACCATTTGAATTCAGTTAGTGTTTCTCCTCACTCATTCTACCACGCCGATTTTCTCCCGTAACTCTTTCTTATACCCCTTCCCCTACAACTGCATTCCAATCCCCCATGACTCTATAAATTGAATTTCATCTCCGTTTACGTACTGTATTACCGTTCGATATACTCATATACCTTCTCTATCTCTTCATACTCTGCTTGCGACGTTGGCATGTATACCTAAACTAGTGTTGTCAGTGTTTGTTTGCTGTCGATTCCGATAAGAACAAGCCTATCACTGAACTGTTCACAGTTACTCACTCTCTGCTCTATCTTCATAACGAATCCTACTCCCGTTATATCATGTGTCGTTGCTTTATCACCGGGTGTAGTTGATACGTCCTTGTAGACAGCGTCTTTACAGTATTCTCCATTGTCCAGAATTACCTGTCTTCTTTCCGTTTTACTTTACTGACCCCACGATACCTAGATCGAGCTTAGTATTTCTCCTATCTTTGTCGCACGTAAAGTACACAGCGGCAAGACCCAATTAACACCTTCACTGCCTGATAGCAGTGGTTACGTTTCCGACGGCAGCGCCACTAAAGCAAAGTTACTGAACACAGTTTTACGAAATTCCCATACCATATAAGAAGCGGTAAATATTTCAGAATTAGTTTCAAGAACAGCAACGAACTTGAGGAATTTGGAAGTAGTTACCCTCCTAGTAGTAATGAAGCTTAAGTTACTTGATAAAGACAAGTCTTCGGGTCCATGTTGTATTGCAACTTGTTCATTTCGGAGTATGCTGATTGCACAGATTTTTGGGAAGGCATTAGCAACCGCTCCCTAGACGGAAGTTCCGTACCTAAGGGCTCCAACGATCAAACTTATACAGGAGAAAGGAACTACATGTAATACGCTGCATTATAGACCCGTATTACTCACAACAATTTACAGTAAGATTATGGAACATTGGCCTACACTGTATTCAAACGTTATGAAATACTTCATGGCAATGATTTAGTGACCCTGAACCAACAGTGACTCAGAAAATATTGACCTTCTGAAACACAGTTGCGACTTTATTAATGAGTGCTGTCGACGGGGAATCAGGTTGATCCCAATATATCTAGATTTTCAGGAAGCCTTAGACGCCGTTCCCAACGAGAAACTTCTAATCATGAAGTATCGTCAGCGTTCTGGGACTGGATTCGTGATTTCGTGTCAGATAGGTCGCAGTTCGTAATAATTGACGGAAAGTTTTCTAGTGAAAGCGAAGTGATATCTGGGGTTCACAGAGGAAGTGATTTAGGTCCTCTGTCGTTCCTGGTCTACATAAACGATTTAGCAGACAATCTGAGCAAGCTTCTTAGACTGTGTGAAGAAGATACTGTCGTTTACAGTCTAGCAAAGTCATCAAAATTACAGAGGTATGTGCATGGCGGGATATGTGGTAATTGGCCCTTAGCAACAAAAAGTGTGAGGTCGTCCATAGGAGTATTTCAAAAATTCCATTAAATCCATAATAAATCACCTAAAATTAAAGGATACAAATTCCGTTAAATACACGATAAATCATATTAATTTAAAGATTTTAGATTCAACCAAATAAGTAGGGACTACAATCCAAAACTTGAATTTGAACCGTGGCATAGAAAATATTATGGGGAGTACGAACCAAAGACTGTGTTATATTGGCAGAACGTTTAAAAGAGGGACTGCCTACACTACTCTTGCAGGTCCTCCTCTGCAGTATTGCTGCGCGGTATATGGTACATACCAAACAGGACTGACAGAAGGCGTAAAGGAAGTTTAAAGAAGTGAAGTTTGTTTTGTATTATCGAGAAATAAGGGACAAGGGCTAACAAATACAGGGTGGTCCATTGATCGTGACCGGGCCAAATTTCTCACGAAACAAGAGTCAAGCGAAAAAACTACAAAGAACGAAACTCGTCGAGCTTGAAGGGGGAAACCAGATGGCGCTATAGTTGGCCCCCTAGAAGGCGCTGCAATAAGTCAAACGGA
The DNA here is from genome assembly GCF_021461385.2 of Schistocerca piceifrons. Classification (NCBI taxonomy): domain Eukaryota; kingdom Metazoa; phylum Arthropoda; class Insecta; order Orthoptera; family Acrididae; genus Schistocerca; species Schistocerca piceifrons. Next base: position 91,312,694 of record NC_060146.1, on the reverse strand, counting down.
TATCAACTGCGTTTTTTTTTAAATAGGAACCCTAATTTTTATTACATATTTGTGTAGTATTTAAAGAAATATGAATGTTTTAGTTGGACCACTTTTTGACCTTTGTGACAGATGGAGCTGTAATAGTCACAAACATATGGCTCATAATTTTAGACGAACAGTCGGTAACAGGTAGGTTTTTTAAATTAAAATACAGTTGGTAATAGGTAGGTTTTTTAAATTAAAATACAGAACGTAGGTACATATGAACATTTTATTTCGGTTGTTCCAATGTGATACATGTACCTTTGTGAACTTATCATTTCTGAGAACGCATGATGTTACAGCGTGTTTACCTGTAAATACCACATTAATGTAATAAATGCTCAAAATGATGTCTGTCAACCTCAATGCATTTGACAATACGTGTAACGACATTCCTCTTAACAGTGAATAGTTCGCCTTCCGTAATTCATTGACAGTGCGCTGACGCATGTTGTCAGGCGTCGTCGGTGGATCACAATAGCAAATATCCTTCAACTTCCCCACAGAAAGAAATCCGGAGACGTCAGATCCGGTGAACGTGCGGGCCGTGGTATGGTGCTTCGACGACCGATCCACCTGTCATGAAATATGCTATTCAATACCGCTTCAACTGCACGCAAGCTATGTGCCGGACATCCATCATGTTGGAAGTACATCGCTATTTTGTCATGCAGTGAAACATCTTGTAGTATCATCGGTAGAACATTACGTAGGAAACCAGCATACATTGCACCATTTAGATTGCCATCGATAAAATGGGGGCCAATTATCCTTCCTCCCATAATGTCGCACCATACATTAACCCGCCAAGGTCGCTGATGTTCCACTTGTCGCAGCCATCGTGGATGTTCCGTTGCCCAATAGTGCATATTATGCCGGTTTACTTTACCGCTGTTGGTGAATGACGCTTCGTCGCTAAGCAGAACGCGTGCAGAAAATCTGTCATCGTCCCCTAATTTCTTTTGTGCCCAGTGATAGAACTGTACACGGCGCTCAAAGTCGTAGCCATGCAATTCCTGGTGCATAGAAATAAGGTACGGGTGAAATCGATTTTGATGTAGCATTCTCAACACCGACGTTTTTGAGATTCTCAAGTCTCGCGCAATTTGTCTGCTACTGATGTGCGTATTAGCCGCCACAGCAGCTCAAACACCGACTTGGGCATCATCATTTGTTGCAGGTCGTGGTTGACGTTGCAATGTGGCTGAACACTTCCTGTCTCCTGAAATAATGTGACTATCCGGCGAACGGTCCAGACACTTGGATGATGTTGTCCAGGATACCGAGCAGCATACATAGCACACGCCCGTTGGGCATTTTGATTACGATAGCCATACATCAAAACGATATCGACCTTTCCCGCTATTGGTAAACGGTCCATTTTAACACGGGTAATATATCACGAAGCAAATACCGTCCGCACTGGCGGAATGTTACGTGATACCACGTACTTATACGTTTGTGACTATTTCAGCGCCATCTATCACAAAGCGAAAAAAGGTTCTTTACGTACTACACGAATATGTAATAAAAAATGAGGGTTCCTATTTAAAAAAACGCAGTTGATATCCGTTTGACATATGGCAGCCCCGCGTCCGTCCATCCTGATGTAGGTTTTCCGTGATTTCCCTAAATCGCTGCAGGCAAGTGCTGGGATGGTTCCTTTGAAAGGGCACGGCCGACTTCATTCCCCACCCTTCCATAATCCGATGAGACCGATGACCTCGTTGTTTGGTCTCTTCCCCCAAACAACCCAACTCCAACCAATGACAGCGTCATCTAGCGGGCCAACCATAGTGCCATCTGGTTTTCCCCTTCAAGCTAGACGAATTTCGTTCTTTGTAGTTTTTTCGTATGATGCTTATTTCGTGAGATATTTGTCTCGGTCACTATCAATGGACCACCCTGTATAATAAATCGGTTGGGGCAGCAGTCTCGAAATACAGACTGTTTCGTTGGCGCGAGATATTTTCATGAAGTATCATAAACCAAATTTCTCCTTCGAATGGAAAAATATTTTGTTGACTCCCAACAACGTAGGGAGAAATGACCATAGTGATGAAGTATGAGTAGTCGATGTTCGCAGGGAAAGATTTAAGTTTTCGTTTCTCCCGTAAGTCATTCGAGAGTGGAACGGTAGAGGAACTGTCTGCATGAGGTTCCATATGTCCTCTGCCAAATACAGAAGTGTGAACTGCAGAGTAACCACGTAGGCGTAGAAAGTCCGACACGTGTAGCCATGTGCATCTGGCGTTTTGTTTTGCGTGTTTCTTCGAGGGGGAAGATGGCGCGCTGTTAACGATTGTTTGTACAGTGGTGGCTTGCGGGAGACACTCGGTCGTGAATGTGCTGATCCGACATCCGGCCGCGCGTCATTATTTTCGCGGCCTTTTGTCGCGAGCGCGGCGCTCTCTGGTGGCGGCTTTTGTTCGGCCGGACACAGACTGAAGGCAAACAGAGAGCGGGTACTTGCCCGCCCGGCCACTAATTTGACGAGTCTCCTCCGGGCCGGGCCTGGGAGCAGGCATCAAGGCATCACCCACCCACGCCGCCTCATCCTCAGCTGCAGAAGGCGGGCGAGCAGAGGCGTCGGTTCTGCCACCGTGCTTCTGGTGCCACGCTCTCCAGAGACACCATACGGACGGCAAAAAATTGTAAGAACTGTGTTCAGTGGCACCAGGGTACAATATGAACATGCTGAGGGTTTGTGGTATTAGTGACTTATTTGTCGCTGTCATTGACGATCAGATGTCGCTGAGGAGAGTATAACATCCCAACGATCCCCTTAAAGTCAGTTAAGACAGAATATCACAATATGAAGTAGGGAAGCGTTATCTTGCCAAATACGACATCTTTGCCGATAAGCTAACACAAAGAAGTTTTGATAACAACAACATTATACATCACTCAGAGCTGTGTTATGAAAAGAGGAGGAAGAAACCTCAGATTTAATTAATGGACAAATATCCAAGTCATAATTGCAATTAATATCTTGAAAGCTAAGTCCAAGGTGATGTTAGTCAGAGATAACTTTTACGTGGAAGAGAGTTGTAATCGCAACGAAGAAATTCAATGTGCCTACAATACTCTTTCACAGAATAAGTCGCTTGCTGGCTCTCGTACTGTAAAAACGTGAGAGAACAATTCTTGTCTTAGTTACTGAGAGTACGGAACGCGACGAGATTGTTTTGCGTTCAGAAGAGTTTCTTGCGTGACGTGATTCACGAACTTCGGAAACTGATTTTCTAAGCAGAGACAGGAACTGATAGACGCGTTTAACCGTGCATAACGGGTTAACTGAACTTTATTGACGAAACTAGTGAATATTGTACTTGACTTTCAAATAGTTGGAACTAAAAGAAGAGTGGATAGTATATCAAAGGACTACACTCAATTAGTCTCGAATAGGACACAATTACACGACTTCACGAAGATAATACAATTACGCTGATGAGTCAAGTTGTCGTAATTGTCAAGAAACTTAATTTTAATAGAACTGACTTTACGAACCAACTGCGTGTGGTGCGAAAGTTATAAAGTATTTAGTGGCCAATGAACAATAAACTGTTCGTTCCAAGTGAAATATTAAGCGTGGACTACATTGTTAAGTATTTAATCTATGATAGTTAACCAACGACTTTTCAACAGGGACAATTTAATCTGAATATCAAAATACTTACTTCATTAACTGAAAAGAGAGCTTTTGAACATGTTTTTTAACATTAAGGCATAGGTTCATTCAGACGTGATCAAAGAGTATATGTGGATCTCGCTTCATACAGGTTCAACAACTCCATAGCAACGAGCCAACGACTGATAATTACAATGTTTCCTCGCTATTGGTGGTGTGTACGATGCGGATGGGAAAAGATTTAACTATTGCATACCGGGGTAATGAATCATTCAATCTTAAATCAGAAGAAGCATCCATCGTACAAGTTCGCATTTCTGTCTCCCGTTCACCAACGGGGACCTACGTCATCGCGCATCGTGTCTCAACTCCACTGCGAGAGCTGTGGCAGTAGCAGCTCTACAGCGTCTACAGTATCATCACGCCGTTGGAGTGCGGGGACGCCACAAGAGGTACACGGCCCACGTCTCCCGTGGTCGGATAAAGGGAACCCGTGCGTCCCACACCTTTAAGTGTCCGCCTGAGGCGCAGGATGATCGTCTGCCGAGGTCAGGGGAGGAATCCAGCCCTCCTGTTGAAAGCAGATACCTACACACACAGTTCCAGTGGAAGCTGTAAAACACTTTATGCCTCCGTCGTCAGTAACAAGAAATGAAGGCTCTGATTATCCTGCATGTCGAGCTCAAAACGAAATACTTGAATGTGAATCAGTTGTTTTTGTACCATTTCGTTTAGCGTCACCGTTGGTACACCACGAGATGGCGAACTGTCTCATACCCCAAAAGTATTTACAATTTTTTTTATTGTTGTTGTTGTTGTTGTGGTCTTCAGTCCCGAGACTGGTTTGATGCAGCTCTCCATGCTACTGTATCCTGTGCAAGCTTCTTCATCTCCCAGTACATACTGCAGCCTACATCCTTCTGAATCTGCTTAGTTTATTCATCTCTGGCTCTCCCTCTACGTTTTTTACCCTCCACCCTGCCCTCCAGTACTAAATTGGTGATCCCTTGGTGCCTCAGAACATGTCCTACCAGCCGATCCCTTCTTGTAGTCAAGTTGTGCCACAAACTCCTCTTCTCCCCATTTCTGTTCAATACCTCCTCAGTAGTTATGTGATCTACCCATCTAATCTTCAGCATTCTTCTCTAGCACCACTTTTCGAAAGCTTCTGTTCCCTTCTTGTCTAAACTATTTATCGTCCATGTTTCACTTCCATACATAGCTACACTCCATACAAATACTTTCAGAAACGACTTCCTGACACTTAAATCTATACTCGATGTTAACAAATTTCTCTTCTTCAGAAACGCTTTTCATGCCATTGCCAGTCTACATTTTATATCCTCTCTACATCGACCATCATCAGTTATTTGGTCCCCAAATAGCAAAACTCCTTTACTACTTTAAGTGTCTCATTTCCTAATCTAATTCCCTCAGCATCACATTCCATTATGCTCGTTTTGCTTTTGTTGATGCTCATCTTATACCCTCCTTCCAAGACACTGTCCATTCCGTTCAACTGCTCTTCCATGTCCTTTGCTGTCTCTGACAGAATTACAATGTCATCGGCGAACCTCAAAGTTTTTATTTTTTCTCCATGGATTTTAATACCTACTCCGAACTTTTCTTTTGTTTCGTTTACTGCTTGCTCAATATACAGATTGAATAATATTGGTGATAGGCTACAACCCTGTCTCACACCCTTCCCAACCACTGCTTCCCTTTCATGTCCCTCGACTCTTATAACTGCCATCTGGTTTCTGTACAGATTGCAAATAGCCTTTCGCTCCCTGTATTTAACTCCTCCCGCCTTCAGAATTTGAAAGAGAGTATTCCAGTCAAGATTGTCAAAAGCTTTCTCTAAGTCTACAAATGCTAGAAACGTAGGTTTGCCCTTCCGTAATCTTTCTTCTTTTTTATTATTAAACCCATTCATAAATTTGTTATACACTGAAGAACCAAAGCAAGTGCTACACCTTCCTAATACCGTGTAGGGCCCCTACAGGCACGCAGAAGTGCCCCAACACGACATGGCATGTCTGAAGCAGTGCTGGAGGGAACTGACACCGTGAATCACGCAGGCCTATCCATAAATCCGTAAGAGTACGACGCGGTGGAGATCGCTTCTGAACTGCACGTTTGCAAACCATTCCAAATATTCTCAATAATATTCGTGACTGGGGTTTTGGTGGCCAGCGGAAGTGTTTAAACTCAAAAGAGTCTTCCTGGAGTCACTCTGTAGCAGTTCTGGACGTGTGGGGTCTCGCATTGTCCTGCTGGAATTGTCTAAGTCCGTCGTAATGCACAATGGACATGAATTGATGCAGATGATCAGACAGGATGCTTACGTAGGTTTCACCTGTCAGAGTCGTATTTAGACGTATCAGGGTCACATACCACTCCAACTGCGCCCGTCACACCATCACAGAGCCGCCACCAGCTTGAACAGTCCCCTGCTGACATACAGGGTCCACGGATTCATGAGGCTGTCTCCATATCCGTACACGTCCATCCTCTCGATAGAATTTGAAGCGAGACTCGTCCGACCAGGCAACGTGTTTCCAGTCCTGAACAGTCCAATGTCGATGTTGACGGGTGCAGGTGAGGCGTAGAGCTTTGCGTGGTGCAGTCATCAAGGGTACACGAGTGAGCCTTCGACTCCGAAAGCACATATCGTTGATGTTTCCTTGAGTGGTTCGCACACTGACACTTGTTGATAGCCCAACATCGAAATCTGCAGCAATTTGCAGAAGGGTTGCACATCCGTCACATTGAACGATTCTCTTCAGTCGTCGTTGAACCCGTTCTTGTAAGATCTTTTTCCGGCCGCAGCGATGTCGGAGATTTGAGTTTTTTTCCGAATTCCTGATATTCACGTTGCAGTCGTGCAATGAAACTTCCTGGCAGATTAAAACTGTGGCCGGACCGAGACTCGAACTCGGGGCCTTTGCCTTTCGCTGGCAAGTGCTCTACCGTCTAGGCCACCCAAGCACGACTCACCCCCCTTACTCATAGCTTCACTTCTGCCAGTACCTCGTCTCCTGCCTTCCAAACTCAGAAGCTCCACAGCGAACCTTGCAGGACTAGCACTACAGGAAGAAAGAAAGTTGCGGAGACGTGTTTCCAGAATGAGATTTTCACTCTGCAGCAGAGTGTGCGCTGATATGAAACTTCCTGGAAGATTAAAACTGTGTGCCGGACCGAGACTCGCAAAGGTCCCGAGTTCGAGTCTCGGTCCGGCACACAGTTTTAATCTGCCAGGAAGTTTCATATCAGCGCACACTCCGCTGCAGAGTGAAAATCTCATTCTGGAGTCGTGAAATGGTGGTACTGGAAAATCCCCATTTCATCCCTACCTAGGATATGCTCGTGCACCGACTACAACACCAAGTTCAAACTCACTTAAAATTTGAAAAATTGCCACTGCATTAGTAGTAACCGATCTAAAATCTGCGCCAGACACTTGTTGTCTTATACAGGCGTTGCCGATTGAAGCGCCGTATTCTGCCTGGTTACATATCCCTGTGTTTGAATACGCAAGCCTATACCGGCTTTTTTGGCGCTTCAGTATATTAGCCTACCATGTCTGCCCATCTTTGGCAATAGTTTTCATTTTCTGGAAACTAATTTCACATACTGCACTTTTGTAATTCTTCCAGTTGTGAAGTCGCAAAACTTTTGTAGTTTTATGAACACAGGTATCGCTGACATGAAATCGTCGACAAGACAGTCACTAACCGTATTAGGATCCAGCATTGGTTTCATATGAGGATCCAGCACTGAAGACCAAGTGCGTAAGACAGAAACTTACCGACTTTATTTCTGGAACAGTGGTCGTATGCAAGGTTCAGTGTTTGTATTTTACGCCACGACCTCTGTGTTAGATGAATCTACATCCTTGTATTCTTACATCAGTCGGCACTTCACTTCCAGCTTTCGTAATGCTGCCTTCAAAGTCAGAAAACATTGTCGATGGTGATAATTTCAGATCCAGACTGTCACACTTGTTAACAACTGTTGAAAAGACATGCTGATAAGGTGAAGTTTTCATATCGCTCAACAAGGGAAGAAACCTGAAATGTAATGTTCATTAACAACCCCTGACTATAACCACCGGACAAAAAATTACTTGAAAGTTCCATTAACACATATTGTGTCACACTAAGTATTTTGAGCAGTTCAACTTAGCAGAATATTACAACTTGTCAGCATCAATATGTGGCAACAAATCCTCGCCATCTGCAGTTGTCACACTTAATGCGTTCAGAACAATGTAAACCTAAATATTTGTAGGTAATTTCGACAGAATTTTCCGCCTAGCTTTGTAAACGGGCTTACGTAAGCTGTCGACATCTTTAATTGTTACTTCTTTCGTGTTTTCTCCTTTCAGTTAGTGATACACCAGGTGTAGAAGTATAAAACCGGAATTTCCCTATAGATGGTGCTAGCCGTCAGTGTATGGTCCGTGAGACCGCGTCTGCAGCGCCATCTGCTTCCTGTAACGGCTGACGACGAATGTCACCACACAGTAACCCAAGTTCCATACGTCGGTATCTGTTTCAAACCCGTAAACATGTCTAGTTTTGTGCCTACGAAGTACGATTTGGGGACAGCATTGGTGTTTTGTTATCATTTGAAGAAAACTGCTGCAGAATCGCATCGCATGCTTGTCGAAGCTTTCGGCGAACATGATCTTGGGAAAATACAGTATTTCGAATGGTTCAAAGAATTCAAAAGTGGTAATTTTGAAGTGAGAAGCGACGAGCGCGGGAAACCACCGAAAAAGTTCGGAGACAACGTATTGCAAGCCTTATTGGATGAAGATGATACTCAAACTCAACGGGGACTCGCTGAACAATGCATCGTGATGCAGAAAGGCATTTCTCTTCTGTTGAAGGCAGTGGGAAAGGTGCAAAAAGTGGGGAAAGTGGGTTACGCAAGAAGTGAATGAAAGATAGCAAAGATAGCAAACAAATCGAAATACCACTTGTGAAATGCTGCGTGCCAGATAAAAAAGAAAGTAGTTTCTCCATCGAATAGTGACAGGTGATGAAAAATGGATGTATTTTGAGACTCCTAAGTGTCGTAAATCATGAGTGAATTCAGGCAAACCATTGGCATCCACTGTAAGAAATGGCTCTGAGCACTATGAGACTTAACATCTATGGTCATCAGTCCCCTAGAACTTAGAACTACTTAAACCTAACTAACCTAAGGACATCACACAACACCCAGCCATCACGAGGCAGAGAAAACCCCTGACCCCGCCGGGAATCGAACCCGGGAACCCGGGCGTGGGAAGCGAGAACGCTACCGCACGACCACGAGATGCGGGCCACTGTAAGATTAAATCTCTTTGGAAAGAAGGCAATGCTTTGTGTGTAGTGGGATCAGAAGTGTGTTATCTGTTACCTGCTGCTAAAATCTGGTTACACGTTAACACTCATGGCCACCAACTGCAAATGATCGATTTAAATAGATATTACGTGAAAAACGACCGGAGTATGGAAACAGGCAACACAAAATCATATTGCTCCGTGATAACTCCCCATCACACACAGCAAAACGGGTCAGGGAAACTATCGAGGCATTTAGTTTGGAAATACTATAGCATGCGGCTTATTCTCCAGTCTTGGCTCCGTCCGATTATCATCTATTTGCATGATTGGGACACGCTCTTGCTGAACAATGCTTCAGTTCGCATGAAAATGTACGATAATGGCTCGCTGACTGGTTCGCTTCAAATGAAGAATTGTATTTTTGGCGTGCCATTCATAGCCTGCCGATAAGGTGGGAGAAATGTGTAAATATCAATGGAGATTATTTTGAATGAAATTTGTTTATCAGTTTCAAAATAAATACTTGTAATTTTTGCAACCAAATTCCGTTTCATACTTCTACATGTGGTACAAATTTCGACGGTCTCCCACACATATCTTCCGTTGCTTTCTTCTTCAGATCACAAACTATTGTCTGCCTCTGAACTTCGTCACCAGCTATATCTGCGTGGCTGAGGTCGTCTTGATTCTCGAACACATCTGTGTCTTCAATGGTGGCAGTTTTAGTCAAACTTTTGCTACTCTTAATGATGCACGTCTGTCGTGCTACACCATCTTTTAACAATCTTTTCAATTAGAAAGCGTAACCTTTCTCAAGCAGCATCTTCCTTTGCAGTCTACTGACTGTAACTGCAGCATTGTCGGAGGACGTGCTCACTATTAAATTGTCTTCTGTAGACTGGAGCCAACGGCCTTGCCGCAGTGGCAACACCGTTTCACTCCAAATCACCGAAGTTAAGTGCTGTCAGGCTGGACTCGCAGTTGGATGGGTGACCATCCAGTCTGCCGAGCGCTGTTGGCAAGCGGGGTGCACTCAGCCCTTGTGAGGCAAACTGAGATGCTACTTGATCGAGAACTAAGGGCTCCGGCCTCGTAAACTCCGGTCCCAGATCCATTCCCACCACTGACTAAATTCTGAAAAAAAATCGTAAGCAATGGCATCTCAAATTTTTTGTTGTACTCAGTCACCTGCGTTCTGCCAGGTCGGGGGAGCGGACAGTGTTTCAGAGCAGTGTCTTAGCTCAGGATGAAAATGCCCCTAAACAGTGGAAGAGGTAGCAATGATCATTCGCTTCAGAGTGGAGAAGGCAATGAAAATCACCGCATTAAAGGAAGGTAGTTGGAAAAGTGTCATGATGATTTTTTCAGTGGAAAAATACTCTGGATTAGCATCCCGTTCAGATTTTGCGGAGGGAACTGCCAAGAAGGAGTCACGTGAAGTAGAAAAAGGTGAGGGTGAAGACAGGGTAATGTTAACAGCATGAGAAAATGGTACAAGGGGAGTAGAATTCGTCATGAATAGAAAGGTAGGGAAGAGAGTGAGTCATTGAACAGTTTAGTGGTACGGTTATCTCATCAGAAACAGCAGCAAACCAAGGCCAATAACAATATTTTAGGTATACATGCCGACGCTACAAGCAGAAGAGTAAGAGGTAGAGAGAGTATCTGAGGACATAGAATGGTTAATCCACTATGCAAAGGGAGATGATTAATAATCGCGATGCATTGGAGCGAAAAAATAAAAGACAGAGTTGAAGGAGAATATGGACTTAGTGGCAGGAATGAAAGAGGATAATCCGTAGTGGGTTAGGCAGTATAAGCTCTAGAGTCGGTAAAATGTTAACGTTTGGTGTGGGATTACTGCAGACAACATGATATCTTCTTGCTTCATTAAAGCAACTTTAACGGGTGAAAGACACACGCAGTTTTCTAACGAAGTGCTACCGGCTGTCCTAGAGGAAGTAGCAGCTGGTACCAGCACGGTAGTTGCCTGGTTGACTACACCCTCGTGCCTATGAAAGCCCTCGACAAGCTCTTGCATGGTCGCTGGATAGAACTTGGGGGCGTTATCACCTGTCCTGCCCGTTTGCCTGATTTGACGTCCATGACGAATGGTCCTTATGTGCCGCACCCTTCGCTTCCCAGTCATTGTGTCGGTCTAACCACATGTAGCCAGGATGCACTAGTATCAGTTATAACTAAACTTTTCTGCACTGTTCCGCTTTGTTAAGCAGACTTTCTTACCTATGCCAAAACGGAGGATCCCTGCAGAGTGATGCGATAGTTCCGTACAACAACACGAAATATCACATGAGACAGCAATCGGTATTATGTTCAAAACAGATAAATCGTAAGTTCTAAATATTGTGCAAAAATTACTCGAAAATTACAACTCGCTGTGTGAAAAGTGAAACTCTGTTGATCTCTTCTGGAAATATGATACTGGCAGGAAAATTTGTATAATTCCATTTGAAAATGCAACAATAGTAATAATAAAAATTAGATTCCACCCATATATACAGGGTGGTCCATTGATAGTGACCGGACCAAATATCTCACGAAATAAACATCAAACGAAAAAACTACAAAGAACAAAACTCGACTAGCTTGAAGGGGGAAACCAGATGGCGCTATGATGGCCCGCTAGATGGCGCTGCTTTGTAGTTTTTTCGTTTTACGCTTATTTCGTGAGATATTTCGCCTGGTCACGATCAATGGACCACCCTGTATAAATACATATACGCGCATAAGCACAATTAAAAACTGTTGGAAAAACAATAAATTGGAAATTGATAAATCTATACTCAAAGGAGCTGGACTCCATCTAAACATCCCCAAAATGGCAACGTAATGGCTACCTGGAGTAAAAAATTAAGGATAGCATGCTTATAGATTGACTAGAAAAAAGGAACAAATAAGACATTCACGGCTTCTGACGACCGACAGACAGTGTTGCGCTATTGAGAAGTGATTAACTCAAAACAGCCACAACATACGCTAACCAGGTTAGCGGCGTATTTAAAGGAAAGCGTGAGCAAGGACGCTGGTCAGAAGTTAATCAAAACTAGCAGGATTCCCTTAGATGGCAGACGTGTCAACACATCCGTTCATACCCTAGAATCAACTAGCGCAACATAAATCATTGACACATTTCAGAGAATATTTAAGAACTGCACACTTAAGCACCTTTGTTTACCACAAGCCTTAATTAGTTAACAGGTTACACTCTGTAATTGAAGCCACACAAATGAGGTAGCAAGTTAAGGTCTACAATTCTATTTTGCCATTTAACACGCGTCGTGACGAGGGAAAGGAAGAATCGAGTTAATTAATTGAAAGTCGCTACTCGGATCCAGGACAGTCATGCGAATTCGAGATATGAGAAGGCGATCATAATATTAGGCAATTAAAAGGAAACCAAATTCAGTGAATGGGCATGTTCAGCAGCCACAGGCTATTTTTCAGCGTAACTGTTGTAAGTTAAGGGATATATCGACGATACATTTTGTTTTTTAATTCCCAGGTAGTGAAATATAGGTTGCAGTTGCAAACGGTAGTTGTGAAAGCATATTTTCTTCGAACAGATTACATTCCTAATTAACGAGAGAACGGAAAGCAGAGCCGTTCGTTTTCCATTCCCTTGTGACTGCTCAGTATACATTTGTTAACTGGGAAAAATAACGCCCAAAGAACGATGAGGAAGATAACTGCTGCTTTTCGAGCCGAGCTGTAGAGATACGCGTGTAAATAACGCACGCAATAAGCGAGATATGAATTCGGCGTTAGAGACGCCCGCTTCGTGACGTCATGCCTGGTAACCAATGACGCTGCACCCCGGGATGGCCTGCTCTCGAGTATTCTACGTGCCTTGGCTTCCAGCATTACTCTAGTAAATGTGGATATGAAAAGAGACTACACGTCGTTTAGCGAGGACTTTCTCACAATTCGTCTGGGTGAAGACAGAATTACCATTTCGCAAAGATTTGAGATGAACAAGTTAGCTGAATCATCCCGAATAAGGTGTTATTCATCACTTTCGAAACGTCTACAGTGAGAAATTTGTTTTAGTAACGGAGTGTTTTTTCACGAGGGATGCGTCATTTTGCAGCGTCGGACGTCACGCAGTGTCACTGGACAGGCAGTAGGAACACGCCACCACGTCCCAACCTAGAGGGCCACTCATAATTCATGGCCCGAGGCGACACCCAGGTCTGACAGCTTCTAAATCACAATTGTTGACGACCACCGCCAATTCCTCACTGACAGAGGCCTTCACGTAAGAACGCACTCACCGGTTTTTTCGTCGGTAACACCGGCAAACAGCTTTCTGCAACTGCCCTCTCTCAACGGACTCGAGAAACTCCTCAGGTGTAGTCAGGAAATCACGTCATTGGAGTAAAACCAGATGCTAAGCCCCATACGCAGAAGAGACTACTAGGAGTCATGAATGTGTTCGTGAGGGCGGTGGTCTTAAGAAAAACAATAAAAACAAAGCTTTTGAGAAGGTGCGCGGTTACATGCGCGCATTAGTCCCGCGTGTTTCGGGCGAAAAATGTACACACGTTCCATTGACCATATTCACAATGAAAGTTACAATGTCGAATGTGTCAACTGAAGCCGGCCGCAGTGGCCGAGCGGTTCTAGGCGCTTCAGTCTGAAACCGCGCGACCGCTACGGTCACAGGTTCGAGTCCTGCCTCGGGCATGGATGTGTGTGATGTCCTTAGGTTAGCTGGAAATAAATTTTATATGTTTATTCAACAGACAAAAAAATGGCTCTGAGCACTGTGGGACTTAACATCTGAGGTCATCAGTCCCCTAGAACGTAGAACTACTTATACCTAACTAACCTAAGGACGTCACACACATCCATGCCCGAGGCAGGATTCGAACCTGCGACCGTAGCAGTCGCGCGGTTCCAGACTGTAGCGCCTAGAAGCGCTTGGCCACCCTGGCCGGCACTTATTTACAAAAGCAAACAATGTATGAGGTTACATGCAGGCCAATTACAGATTTTTTTCTGAGTTGTTGTTGTTGTTGTGGTGGTCTTCATTCCAAAGACTGGTTTGATGCAGCTCTCGAACCTACTATATCCTACGCAAGCCTTTTCGTCTCCGACTAACTACTGCAACTTACTCTCGTGGTTCCCCTCTACGGTTCCCATACCCCCTCTCCCCCTTAAAACAACACACACCTCTCCAGCACTAAACTGGTGATCTCTTGATGTCTCTGAATGCTTTATATCAACCGATCTCTCCTTCTAGTCACATTGTGCCTCAAATTTGCTTGATCTCCAGTTCTATTCAGTACCTCCTGATTCCACATTAGTTACATGATCTACTCATCCAATCTTCGGTGTTCTTCTATATCACCACATTTCAAAAGCTTCTTCCGGCCGGTGCGGCCGAGCGCTTCTAGGCGCTATAGTCTGGAATCGCGCGACCACTAGGGTCACAGGTTCGAATCCTGCCTCGGGCATGGAAGTGTGTGATGTCCTTAGGTTAGTTAGGTTTAAGCAGTTCTAAGTTCTAGGGGACTGATGAGCTCAGATGTGGATGTGTGTGATGTCCTTAGGTTAGTTAGGTTTAAGTGAAGTTCTAGTGGACTGATGAGCTCAGATGTTAAGTACCGTAGTGCTCAGAGCCATTTCTTTTCCCCGATACGAAGTACCATAGCTTATTACACAAAAACTTAAAACAGAGTCCCCGAGTACCGCAACTGCAGACATGCATTTGTGGACAATCACATTACAAGTGTTCGACACGGCCACCTCCAGCACGCCTCCTCATCAATGTCTGTACGTGCTCGAAAACCGCGAGTGTGTTCCAAATGCACTGGCAACCCTCCACAATGCATTTAAAAAAATCTACGGTTCCAAGTCGAAGGCCAGTGGTACTGGTGAGCTACGACCGATACAATGGATGTCGAAATGCTATTTACGAGTACGTAGGTATCTGGAATGATGATAAAATCAAACGACAGCAGCTTATCACTTTCCAATTTCTACTTCATTTGCAATGTTTCGAAGCAAACGTTGCCTTAGAGATTAATTGTGTTGTAACGTGGCATGATTGCCCTTGAGCATACTTTGTAGGGGGGAAACCATTTGTTATGGACACTATTCTAGCTGAGTTCTCGACGTTGCCCGGCTCTTGGAACCGAGGTGATGCAAAACTTTTTTAATGTGTGTATAATTAGAGGACGTTTGAGTGTTGCAGGTATAAAAAACAAAAAAAGGGATGGGCGGAGGACAACGAAACAAGCAGATAATCCTAATAAAAAAGGATCAGAAGACCATTGGTTTCCCCACAGTCCTCTACTTTTTAGTCTCCTCCTTCCCTGTCTCTCTGTCCATCTCCTCTTCCCCCACTCACCGTACATCATCTCCACTTTCCCTTCTCCGTCCTTATCCTCCTCTCCACTCTATGTCCATCTCCTCCTCTTCCCTTTCTATTTTCCCCCTTCCCCTCTTTCTCTCCCTCGTCATCTCGTCCTCCGCTATCTCCTCCTTCTCCTTCTCCGTCTGTCCAACTCTTCCTAACCGCTTCTCTTTCCACGTTATCATCCGCGCCAGAACAGGAACTTCTTAACACCACAACGCTTCTTTCCCTGGCAGTAAGTATTTGTGTACCAAGTTCGGTTAGAATCGGTCTGGGAAGTTAGGGGGATCTACTTACCCGTGACTTTGCCTGTGTATGCACATATCACTTATGTTTCACAAATATTTAGCAAATTTCACGCATATTTGTGCACATATTACTTGTGTCTCTAGCGAATTCTGCCCCGCAGTTTCATTTCTACGCAGGTCAATGTCTATACGTCATATGTACTGAAGTATGTGTCGTACAAGGATATAATTTTGTGGGTACATTCAGCGCCATACGTGGATATCGTGAGCGAAAGTATCGCCAATAGAGTTAGTGGCAAAGAAGTAAGAAATGTAAATGTCGTGCATGATGCGGCAGTTTTTCACGCTTCTCAGTGTTTTTACGTCATAACTCCTGAGGTATGTGTCGTACAATAATATAATTTTGCAGGTACATTCAGTGGTGTATGCGAATACTGCCTGAAAACTGTGGCAGTTGGTAGCAAAGAAGTAATAAAATAAAGAGTCATGACTGATCCTGGAATTTCACTGCATCAACAGTCAAATGTAGGAAGCGGTGAACGTTTTTTCTTCCATCACTCTGTGGAAGCTGTCAAAGATAAAAAGTTTCGTAAAGGTTTGAAATTATGTGTAAAGTTTGTTGCAAGTCACCAAGCGCTCCCATTCTGAAATATTGGACGACTAAATTAATCGGATTCGCACGTCGTGGGCTACCATGCTTTTTCACCTCCAATCCCTGTGATAGGAGGGTGGGAATTCTCTCGAGACAGAAAACTTGGTTTGAATCCATCCACTGGTTTGGGAGGAGATGCACTACATACACATATTTTGACAATTTCTGTGCGTTTAATTATTTCATTGTACTCTACCTGCCTCTTCTGTTTGTACCTGAAATACACCCTGTATAAGTGCGGATTTACAGAAACTATTTATCTGGGCCGCAAGTTCGTACAGAAGTGGAATGTGGACGCTAAACAGACAAAAAGAGAATAGAAGCTTTTGGATAGATCGGATAAATAATGTACTAACAAAAATGGATTTGTTGATGTGAGCCATCAAGGAATCGTCAGTTCTGTACAGGAGGGTGGCATGGTAAAAACTGTAAAGTAGGCAGGCTACAATTCTACATCTACATCTACATTTATACTCCGCAAGCCACCCAACGTTGTGTGGCGGAGGGCACTTTACGTGCCACTGTCTTTACCTCCCTTTCCTGTTCCAGTCGCGTATGCTTCGCGGGAAGAACGACTGCCGGAAAGCCTCCGTGCGCGCTCGAATCTCTCTAATTTTACATTCGTGATCTCCTCGGGAGGTATAAGTAGGGGGAAGCAATATATTCGATACCTCATCCAGAAACGCACCCTCTCGAAACTCTTGCAGAGTCTGCCACTCTTACCAAATAACCCTGTGACAAAACGCGCCGCTCTTCTTTGAATCTTCTCTATCTCCTCCGTCAAACCGATCTGGTACGGATCCCACACTGATGAGCAATACTCAAGTATAGGTCGAACGAGTGTTTTGTAAGCCACCTCCTTTGTCGATGGACTACATTTTCTAAGGACTCCCCCAATGAATCTCAACCTGGTACCCGCCTTACCAACAATTAATGTTATAGGATCATTCCACTCCAAATCGTTCCGTACGCATACTCCCAGATATTTTACAGAAGTAACTGCTACCAGTATTTGTTCCCCTATCATCTAATCATCCAATAAAGGAGCCTTCTTTCTATGTATTCGCAATACATTACGTTTGTCTATGTTAAGGGTCAGTTGCCACTCCCTGCACCAAGTGTCTATCCACTGCAGATCTTCGTGCATTTTGCTACAATTTTCTAATGCTGCAACTTCTCTGTATACTACAGCATCATCCGCGGAAAGGCGCATGGAACTTCCGACACAATCTACTAGGTCATTAATATATATTGTGAAAAGCAATGGTCACATAACACTCCCCTGTGGCACGCCAGAGCTTACTTTGACGTCTCCATTGAGAACATCATGCTGTTTTCTGTTTGCTAAGAACTCTTCAATCCAGCCACACAGCTGGTCTGATATTCCGTAGGCTCTTACTTTGTGTATCAGGCGACAGTGCAGAGGCCGGCCGCGGTGGTCTAGCGGTTCTAGGCGCTCAGTCCGGAACCGCGCGACTGCTACGATCGCAGGTTCGAATCCTGCCTTGGGCATGGATGTGTGTGATGTCCTTAGGTTGGTTAGGTTTAAGTAGTTCTAAGTTCTAGGGGACTGATGACCAGAGATGTTAAGTCCCATAGTGCTCAGAGCCATTTGAACCATTTGGACAGGGCAGAACTGTATCAAATGGTTCAAATGGCTCTGAGCACTATGGGACTCAACTGCTGAGGTCATTAGTCCCCTAGAACTTAGAACTAGTTAAACCCAACTAACCTAAGGACATCACAAACATCCATGCCCGAGGCAGGATTCGAACCTGCGACCGTAGCGGTCTCGCGGTTCCAGACCGCAGCGCCTTTAACCGCACGGCCACATCGGCCGGCTCGAACTGTATCGAAAGCCTTCCGGAAGTCAAGGAAAATAGCATCTACCTGGGAGCCTGTATCTTATATTTTCTGGGTCTCATGAACAAATAAAGCGAGTTGGGTCTCACACGATCACTGTTTCCGGAATCCATGTTGATTCCTGCAGAGTAGATTCTGTGTTTCCAGAAACGACATGATACGCGAGCAAAAAACATCTTCTAAAATTCTACAACAGATCGACGTCAGAGATATAGGTCTATAGTTTATGTACGTTGCCGTAGCTATGCAGAGACTTGCTTAAGATAGACTGGCGTTCAGAGCTACATGAGACAATGTAGACAAGTGTGATGTGCTGCGAATACATAGAAAGATAGATCCCTTATCATTTAGCTACAAAATAGCAGGTCAGCAACTGGAAGCAGTTAATACCATAAATTATCTGGGAGTACGCATTAGGAGTGATTTAAAATGGAATGATCATATAAAGTTGATCATCGGTGAAGCAGATGCCAGACTGAGATTCATTGGAAGAATCCTAAGGAAATGCAATCCGAAAACAGAGGAAGTAGGTTACAGTACGCTTGTTCGCCCACTGCTTGAATACTGCTCAGCAGTGTGGGATCCGTACCAGATAGGGTTGATAGAAAAGATAGAGAAGATCCAACGGAGAGCAGCGCGCTTCGTTACAGGATCATTTAGTAATCGCGAAAGCGTTACGGAGATGATAGGTAAACTCCAATGGAAGACTCTGCAGGAGAGACGCTCAGTAGCTCGGTACGGGCTTCCGTTAAAGTTTCGAGAACATACCTTCACCGAAGAGTCAAGCAGTATATTGCTTCCTCCTACGCATATCTCTCGAAGAGACCATGAGGATAAAATCAGAGAGATCAGAGCCCGCACAGAAGCATACCGACAATCCTTCTTTCCTCGAACAATACGAGACTGGAATAGAGTGGGGGAACCGACAGAGGTACTCAAGGTACTCTCCGCCACACACCGTCAGGTGGCTTGCGGAGTATTGATGTAGATGTAGCTGTAGATGAACCAGTCTTCGGACTGAAGACAGTCGCATAAGAAAACCAAGTGGGAACTACCGGTGCTGAAGACGGAGCATTTTCATTCATTCACGGACTGATAAATTACAGAATTACCATTATCAAATGATAAATTTGAAGCTGTTTTGGCGGTTGCGCCTCGGAGCCACCTCGTCGCTTCGCCCTCCTCTTCTTCCAGAAGAGCACGCCGCATCCAGCAAGGTGTTCCCGGGTCAGGGAAGAAGCAGCGCAGCTGGACAGTGGGCCTGCTGATCCGTCAATGTTTGTCCAGGCCGGCCTCAGGAGGGCAGTCTAGCGTGGCGGATCCCCGATCCTCCCCAAAAGCGGGCCCGCGGTGGGGGGCGGAGGGTGCTTTCTTCCCGGTGCCGGCTGCATATCCAGCTCGCGTGTTTCCTCCGGCGTCACGGCGGCCCGCCTTAAAAACGATCAGCGGACGCTCGCCCGGACCTCGGGGCTCTGCAGCATTCTCCTGGACCGTGTTCCTTTTGGCAATGAAAAAAAATTTTTCTGACATGCCTCAGACCGCGCCAAAAGTACTTACTGGGCGTCTGGCTATTGTGGCGGAGGATTACGACTGCTCGGCGTCCCGTTATTGTTCCATTGTAGCGGACTCGCCCAGGGCATGATCCCAGGCGGGCGACCCAGCTAGCTGGCTGGCCCGGACTGGAAAGGTAGTTGTCGCGCCGATAGGCTTAACTTGTTCCACTGGCGGCTTAGAGGCCCTGCGCGAAGAACCGGAGGCAGGCAAAGGTGGTGCCCAAGGCGACAAGTTCCAACTGTTCCAACTGTAGACGCGTTTGTGTGTGTGTGTGTGTGTGTGTGTGTGTGTGTGTGTGCGTGTGTGTGTTTGAAGAGCGAGAGGGGTGGTTGGGGCGGAGGGGAGAAAGAGGGAGGTAGGGAGTGGAAGAGATTGATAGTGTGAATGGAGTGCCATGTGTCAAATAGGGAGAGATGCCGTAGTGCTAAACATTCGGCTTATGATATTCAGGGCACCGAGTTGTAAGGAGTGAAAAGCCAGAATGCGGGCTCACCGCCTTTTCTAGTGATGCTCGGCGCATTGTGAACTTCGATCGACTGTAACCGGCGAGCTGCGGACGATAAAAGACCATGCAAGAAGCAAGTGCCGCTGTTGTCGTGACCTAAAATATCTTCTAAGCAGCTTGCTACTGGATGTAGCACACATTTTCCTACCTCGTGTATAGAGCGAACCAAAATTCACGCACAACGATGCCATAGCGCCACCGTCGGATGCTAACAGTACAAAACTGTCTATAACATAACTTCGTCCCAACCATATTTTTGGTAGAGTATGGGCATCAAGGTGGGCGGTTTGGGAACACTGTACTCACGTGTGAAACAAGTACTTCAGAAAAATACCTTTGCCAAAAAAAAGAAAATAGGTTCTGCCGAGTTACTACATAGGGTAGAGTTTTGCGATAGAATCCTGGGACTTAGGAAATCGATTCTTGAGCTAGCAATGATTATATTTTTATCTCCTAATTATGATCTGCTCAATGCTGCTGTACAATACACTGTTTCATAAACGACACATATCACACAATTAGTTTTTTTTAATTCTAAACATTATAATTATTTGTCAGACGTGGCCTAAATATTCATGAAGCCTAATAATCACTTAAAAGTATTGTAGACTTAGAGAAAGCTTTTGACAATGTTGACTGGAATACTCTCTTTCAAATTCTAAAGGTGGCAGGGGTAAAATACAGGGAGCGAAAGGCTATTTACAATTTGTACAGAAACCAGATGGCAGTCATAAGAGTCGAGGGACAAGAAAGGGAAACAGTGGTTGTGAAGGGGGTGAGACAGGGTTGTAGCCTCTCTCCGATGTTATTCAATCTGTATATTGAGCAAGCAGTAAAGGAAACAAAAGAAAAATTCGGAGTAGGTATTAAAATCCATGGAGAAGAAATAAAATCTTTGAGGTTCGCCGATGATATTGTAATTCTGTTCAAAAATGGCTCTGAGCACTATGGGACTCAACTGCTGAGGTCATTAGTCCCCTAGAACTTAGAACTAGTTAAACCTAACTAACCTAAGGACATCACAAACATCCATGCCCAAGGCAGGATTCGAACCTGCGACCGTAGCGGTCTTGCGGTTCCAGACTGCAGTGCCTTTAACCGCACGGCCACTTCGGCCGGCTATTGTAATTCTGTCAGAGATAGCAAAGGACTTGGAAGAGCAGTTGAACGGAATGGACAGTGTCTTGAAAGGAAGATATAAGATGAACCTCAACAAAAGTAAAACGAGGATAATGGAATGTAGTCGAATTAAGTCGGATGATCCTTTGGGAATTAGATTAGGAAATGGAACAAAGTAGTAAAGGAGTTTTGCTGTTTGGGGAGCAAGATAACTGAGGATGGTCGAAGTAGAGAGGATATTAAGTGCAGACTGGCAATGGCAGGGAAAGCGTTTCTGAAGAAGAGAAATTTGTTAACATCGAGTATAGATTTCAGTGTCAGGAAGCTGTTTCTGAAAGTGTTTGTATCGAGTGTAGCCATGTATGGAAGTGAACCATGGACGATAAATAGTTTGGACAAGAAGAGAACAGAAACTTTCGAAATGTGGTGCTACAGAAGAATGCTGAAGATTAGATGGGTTGATCACATAACTAATGAGGAGGTATTGAATAGAATTGGGGGAACAAGTGACCAGTTGGTAGGACATGTTCTGAGGCATCAAGGGATCACAAATTTAGCATTGGAGGGCAGCGTGGACGGTAAAAATCGTAGAGGGAGACCAAGAGATGAATACACTAAGCAGATTCAGAAGTATGTAGGTTACAGTAAGCATTGGGAGATGAAGAAGCTTCCACAGGATAGAGTAGCATGGAGAGCTGCATCAAACCAGTCCTACGACTGAAGAACACAGCAACAACAACAACCTGTTACACCAAAGAAATAATTACTTTTTTGTGTCATCAGTCATCTGATTTGTCAGATACAGCCCGCCACCAATTCCTTTCCTGTCCCAACCTCTTCATCCCAGTATAGCAATTGCAATCTACGTAAACAATTATTCGCAGGCTTTATTCCAATCTCTGTCTTCCTCTACCGTTTTTACCCTCCACAGCTCCCTCTAGTACCCCGAAAGTCATTCTCGGATGTCCTATCATTCCGTCCCTTCTTCTTATCACTGTTTTCCTTATATTCCTTTCCTCGGCGATTCTTCGAGAACATTGTGTGTGTGTGTGTGAAATCTTATGGGACTTAACTGCTAAGGTCATCAGTCCCTAAGCTTACACACTACTTAACCTAAATTATCCTAAGGACAAACACACACACCCATGCCCGTGGGAGGACTCGAACCTCCGCCGGGACCAGCCGCACAGTCCATGACTGCAGCGCCTAGACCGCTCGGCTAATCCAGCGCGGCTTCGAGAACATTGTCGTTTCTTATAGTATGTCATCCAAATTTTAAAAATTCTTCTGCAGCACCACATTTTCAATTCTTCTAGTCTTCATTGTTCTGATTTTCCTACAGTCCATGTTTCACTAAAATACAATGCTGTGTTCCAAACGCACATTCTCACAAATTTCTTTCTCAAATTGATGCATATGTTTGATACTAACAAACTTCTCTTAGCCAAGAGAGCCCCTTTCGCCAGTGCTAGTCTGTTTTTATGTCCGTCTACCTCCCTCCATCACGGTATATTTTGCTGGCTATATTGCAAAATTCCTGGACTTCGTCTACTTTCTGATCCCCAATTCTGATAAGTTTTTCGCTGTTCTGATTTCTACTACTTCTCATTATTTTACTGTTTCTTCGATTTATTCTCAGTCCATATTCTGTACTCGTTTGACTGTTCATTCTGTTCGACAGATCTTAGAATTGCTCTTCACTTTGACTCAGGATAGCAATGGCATCAGCGAATATTTTCATTCATAGCCTTTCGTTTTGAATTTTTATCCCATTCTTTAACCTTTCGTTGATTCTTTTCTGTGCACTTCGCTGCTGGTCTTCCAGTCTTGTTCTCTCTTGGTTCTTGTGTGTATTGTATATTACCCGTATTTCTCTATTCCTTATCCCTATTTTTCTCATACTTTCGGACATCTTGCACCATTAGGCATTTTCGAATGCTTTTTCCAGGTCCACAAATCCTAAGAGCGGTTCTTGAGTTTTCTCCAGTCTTGCTTTCATTATTAACAGTTAGAACTGCGTCTTTTGACCGTGGTGCTTTTACCTTCCCTAAAGGCATACTGATCTTCATTTTACAGATCCTCGATTTTCCATTCTTCAAATATTATTCTTGTCAGCAACTTGGATGCATGAGCTGTTAAACTGACTGTGCGTGAACTCTCGCACTTGTCTGCTCTTACTAACTTCGGAACTGTGTGAATGATGCTTTTCCGAACGTCTCATGTTATATCCGCCAGTCTCATACATTATACAGACCAAAGAGAATAGTCGTTTTGTTCGAACTTCCCCAAATTATTTATAAATTCTGATTGAATGTTACCTATCTCTTTCTTCTTATTTGATCTTATGTCTTCCATACCTCTTTTAAATTCTGGTTCTAATATTGGATCCCCTATGTCTCTCTGATGACTCCTGTTTCTTCTTATATCACGTCATCAGACAAATCTTTCCCTCATACAGACCTTTAAGGTACTCTTCCCACCTACTCACTCTCTCCTCTGCATTTAAGATTCGGATTACTACTGCAATCTTGACGTTGCCGCCGATGCTTTCAATTTCACCGAGGTACTACACTGACTGCGAGCAGCCAGATGTAACAATTTAACTACACTGTCAGTGATAGCACTTCTTTGTGCTCTTATTCCCGTGTTGGTATTAAATTACGACTTTACTGACATACCAATGTGCAGTAATAATTCATTTTCTGCCGTTATTTCGCGGTCTTTTGAGTGAGAATAGGGAATAGTGTATTTGGAAAGGCAGCCATTCGCTCGCCATTCTGGAGGTCAGTAAAATCCACTGTCACCCAACAGCCCCTAGAGAATAACTGAGCACCACATTTTTTGCATCCTTGAAAAAAAGGAACCAGACGCCCAACAGCGGCCGTCCAGCCGTCCATTGTGAGAGACACTTGCGTCCACTCTAGAAGTATGGCCGCGCGGGGTTAGCCGTGCGGTCTAAAGCGCTGCAGTCATGGACTGTGCGACTAGTCCTGGCGGAGGTTCGAGTCCTCCCTCCGGCATGGGTGTGTGTGTTTGTCCTTAGGATAATTTAGGTTAAGTAGTGTGTAAGCTTAGCGACTGATGACCTTAGCAGTTAAGTCCCATAAGATTTCACACACATTTGAACATTTTTAAAAGTATGGTTCAGCCAATAGTATTGCTTCGCTCTGGACCATGTTCTTGGCTTGTCAGGTTGACCAGTCATAAAGACACTGCTTCCGCCCAGTACAGACTTCATGTTTAAAAAGTGCGGCTTGTACGCAAGAGGAGGAAAGCTACGTGTGCCTCGCCCTGCATCATTACCATCATTTCCTTCCAAGGATTAAGTGCCGTAGTCACCTGTTCCAGTTTCTATCATTTATTGATCCATCTCTTCTAAGGCATACCTAGTTCTCTCGACGATAATTCGTTATCTATTTTGGCAGTGTATTTTCTGCCAGTCTACCAACATGATACTTCCATTTCATTCTAATCACAACTGTCTTGACATTAACTGAAAAGAGTTTTAAATTTGTTCTTATTGTTTCAGTTCTAATTTATTCATTTTACTACAGCCCCTTACATATCTCTTGAACTTCATCTCTGTTGCCTGTATACATCAATTTTCTTTTTATGTTACTGTCCGTCATTCGGAACCATACACGAGAGTAGGTACAGCCGTAACTTCATAGAATTTCATTTGTGTTATCTTTCTCGATTTTACTCCCAAATTTTTTCCTACTGTTCTGCAAATGGCTCTGAGCACTATGGGACTTAACTGCTGAGGTCATCAGAACTACTTAAACCTAACCAACCTAAGGACATCACACACACATCCATGCCCGAGACAGGATTCGAACCTGCGACCGCAGCGGTTGCGCGATTCCAGACTGTAGCGCCTAGAACCGCTCGGCTACACAAGCTGACCTACTGTTCTGCAGATAGCTTGATATTTATTAACTTCTTGTCAATGTCGTTGTCATAGCTAAGAGTAATATCACATTCTAGATAACTAAAATGGAACACTTGTTCTAAAATTTTCTCATTTGAAATTAAATGTTAAAATGTGTGTGAAATCTTATGGGACTTAACTGCTAAGGTCATCAGTCCCTAAGCTTACACACCACTTAACCTAAATTATCCTAAGGACAAACACACACACCCATGTCCCAGGGAGGACTCGAACCTCCGCCGGGACCAGCCGCACAGTCCATGAATGCAGCGCCTAAGACCGCTCGGCTAATCCCGCGCGGCATTTAAAATTATTTTCTGTCTGACTGGATTCTTTCCCTTGAAAGCCTTTATCGGCTTCTTATTTTCAGATATAATTAAGTTGTAATATATCACTTTTTGGATCAATTTATACTGCTGTTT
Source organism: Schistocerca piceifrons (assembly GCF_021461385.2). Lineage (NCBI taxonomy): Eukaryota > Metazoa > Arthropoda > Insecta > Orthoptera > Acrididae > Schistocerca > Schistocerca piceifrons. The sequence goes on along the minus strand of NC_060146.1, from coordinate 91,287,027 downwards.
ACCCTGAATTTGGGTTAGAACATTCCATGTCCAGTTTTCGACTGCCGGTCTAAGTACCCTGAATTCAGCAATAGCTGTCACCTATCAAATTGGCAACAGCATTGGGTCATCGTCTTCACATAGAATCTTTTTGAAAGTAGAGAGTTCAGGGCTGTGAACCTAGATTCTCGGCCGTTCTGCTCCAGACCATCGCAGAGAGTAGTCACCTCCGATCGCTGGCTGGTAGTGATCGGCGAGTGCCAGCTGTTCAGAGGAATATAAGCGCGATCCGTATTGTGTGCAGCTCGTTATTTGCTTACTTGGCTGCGTAACCTGTGTTGTTTAGTTTGGTTATAATTTCTTATTTCTTGTTGTAACGTTAATTCTGGTACCGCGACCTGCCGCGTAAACAGATCTTGTTGTGCTCCCCACTATGTTAGCTTCATTTTGTAATTTTGCTTGAGTTGTCGAGAACTTTTGCTCTTTGTTAATTTCATTGTGATGTACGTCAATTATTAAAGCAAACAAATATATGTTAATCTCAGTCTTGACTTAGATTTCAAGACCATTTAACTTGTCCTACAGCTTGTCGTAGTTAGGTGCCCCATAAAAAGACAAATACAACCTGTTGTATACCCAGCTGCCTCACTTCACTGTGTTGGCGTTGTGCCTGTGCGCACTGGCCAACTACAAGGATAATTCATTGATTATTTTGTAAAAACAGCGCATTCACTCGTCTAGCAGCAGTACGATTTAGCTTTACTTGTTGTCCCGTGACAGCACTGAGCACTGTACTTGGCTGATCTTGCGTCAGTGCGACTTTGTTTTGCCTGTTATCCTGTCACAACATCGAGCACTGCATTACTGCAAGTTCCATTAGCCAGGGGCTAGACTTCCCAAAATAATTGCATGTGTTTTGTGCTGTAACGAGAAGCCAAATGCCGCATCACGTAATGCAAAATTATGAAAAAAATGATTTATACATAGACCCGCAATCGAATAGTCTACAAGGAGTGTTCTAAAGCAAAACGCTACCCTACTACAGGAACAGCACAACTACTTGCGAGGGGAACTCGGTAAGTGCCATAACCCAGTTTCCCAGAAACGTCTTTCAGTGGAAGTGGAGCTAAAATAAGCAAACACGTTCCTCGGTTCATTCGTAGACACTCACCCGTTTCTAAGAAAACGACGGACAAAGTGTTCGATGTAATTTAGACGCCTTTTATTGAGCAATACGTTCAGCCCAAATTGTGGCATAGTGGCCAGCATTGCGGATTCTATCACTTTGCGTCCCCTGTTCGTAACCTGATTGTCGTTTTATTTATTTACTTATTTTCATATAGTTACCCAAGTCCGTAGAAGGTTACTACATGAATGCTTCTTATCAAGTTAAGGGATGTATTAACTACAGAATTACAGCTGGGTTTCACAATAAGTGTTATACATTTATTATATGCTATAACATCAAACCAGTCTCAAGACTGAAAACCACAACAACATATACTATAATACAGTATTGAGCAAGCAGTAAAGGAAACAAAAGAAAAGTTCGGAGTAGGTATTAAAATCCATGGAGTAGAAATAAAAACATTGAGGTTCGTCGATGACATTGTAATTCTGTCAGAGACTGCAAAGGACTTGGAAGGGCAGTTGAACGGAATAGACAGTGTCTTGAAAGGAGGGTATAAGATGAACATCAACAAAAGCAAAACGAGGATAATGGAATGTTGTCGAATTAAGTCGGGTGATGCTGAGAGAATTAGATTAGGAAATGAGACACTTAAAGTAGTAAAGGAGTTTTGCTATTTGGGGAGCAAAATAACTGATGATGGTCGAAGTAGAGAGGATATAGAATGTAGACTGGCTATGGCAAGGAAAGCGTTTCTGAAGAAGAGAAATTTGTTAACATCGAGTATTGATTTAAGTATCAGGAAGTCGTTTCTGAAAGTATTTGTATGGAGTGTAGCCATGTATGGAAGTGAAACGGTGAAACGTGGACGATAAATAGTTTAGACAAGAAAAGAATAGAAGCTTTCGAAATGTGATGCTACAGAAGAATGCTGAGTATTAGATGGGTAGATCACATTACTAATGTGGAGGTACTGAATAGAATTGGGGAGAAGAGGAGTTTGTGGCACAACTTGACTAGAAGAAGGGATCGGTTGGTAGGACATGTTGTGAGGCAACAAGGGATCACCAATTTAGTACTTGAGGGCAGCGTGGAGGGTAAAAATCGTAGAGGGAGACCAAGAGATGAATACGCTAAGCAGATTCAGAAGGATGTACGTTGCAGTAGGCACTGGGAGATGAAGAAAATTGCACAAGATAGAGTAGCATGGAGAGCTGCATCAAACCAGTCTCAGCACTGAAGACCACAACAACAAACATAATACAGTACAGTATACCATAATGTACTATATTAAAAAACCTTTTTTAAATTCTGATTTTCTTTTACTTCATTCTAATAACAATTCTTAATTGTTATATTTTATGCCTCTGTGTATTCTTTAGGAAGATACCCTCGGATGATATCGATCGTAGAAACATCTGAAATATAGAAATTCCGAAAAGCAGGTTTACCACAACGGCGCTTCTTCGTGTGACTCTCACCCGGCAAAGAAACGTCGTTAACACTGCCAAAGACGTGACGTGTTGGCAATAGTTTCGACGCTCAGAACGCATAACGAAGCACTTTTCCGATAACTGACGTTTAGAGTTGATTATGAATCAAGATACCCTACAAGAATTTCACCGAAATCAATTCGAAATAATTTTTCCATCCATTTGTTGGTTTACATTTTACTTCATTTACCAAACACACAATTAACAGACGAAAAAGGACGACGTCATTTCAGTATACATTAGAAAACATTTTTTTAGTAATCTACGGACACGGATAAATAAATAAAGAACGAAAGTAAAAATGAAATAATAATTGGGTTTCGAACACGGAGCAAAACAGTGTGGACCCGCAACACTAGCCACTGTGGCACCGGCACACAGAGGACGTCGGAAACTTTGACCAGGAATTTTCCTCAGGAACAGTCGAACATCTACGGATAATAATGGTTCAGATGGCTCTGAGCACTATGGGTCTTAACTTCTGAGGTCATCAGTCCCCTAACTAACATAAGGACATCACACACATCCATGTCCGAGGCAGGATTCGAACCTGCGACCGTAGCGGTCGCGCGGTTCCAATCTGTAGCGCCTAGAATCGCTCGGCCACCCCGTCTACGGATAAGCCGATACACGTGTTCGCTAATTTGGATTCTTCTGCTAAGCGAAGCTTCTGGGAAATCACGTTACGGCTCCTGCCGTGTTCACCTCGTCAGTTTTGGATGAAGATGTTTGTCGGGCATGTCAGTACAGTGTTGCCATATTGCCTTTCTTTCACGTTCGTTTTTCAACCGTAAAAGTTTTGTTACGGACTTTTCTGTACTGTTAGTATGCAAGGAATCGCTCTGTGGTGTCCGAGCGCGCGAAATTTTCTTTCCCCTGAATGCAGTGTGTAAGAAGGAAGGAAGGAAGGAAGAGAGGAAAATTATGGTTCAACGTCTCGTCGACATCGAGGACATTAGAGACGGAGCAAAAGCTTCTTTCATGAGGTTTTTGGAATAGGTCAAATAGGAGAATTTTCATTATTCTTTAATTATATTTCCACAAGTACAATTTTAAATTCATGCAAAGTCCCAAGCACTTTGCCTCATATCTCAGCATGCAATCAGAATTTCAAATTTTTCTCTTGAGACAACGTTGACTAGGTTCACAGATATGTGTGTACAAAATTTAATAATTGTAGCATTCATAGAATCTGAGGAAAAAGTACATAAACTTTAAAAAACAAACTTTACAGGAAACGCAATTTAAAGTTCGACCTAATTTTTTCCTTGTATCATTTCTTCAGAAGGCACCACATCTGCACTCTGGGGCGTCTTTCCCTTCAAGACTTCTGTTCTTGTTTCTTGTTGCTTGTCTTCTTTCCTTTACCAGGTTTTCAAGTAACTTTTCAGCTGCGGAGACGCGCTGTAAATCTATTTTTCTTAGGATGTCTTGAGGAAAATTTCCTATCCTGAAGCCCATTCTTTCTAATACCTTCATCCTCCTGACGTTCCCATGATTAAATATAATAACTGCATCATAAGTTGCAATTCTGACAACTGGCAGATGCAAATGTGTTCTTAGGGCATCGTTTCCATATTTTTGTGGTCTTCAGTCCTGAGACTGGTTTGATGCAGTTCTCCATGCTACCCTATCCTGTGCAAGCTTCTTCATCTCCCAGTACTTACTGCTACCTACATCCTTCTGAATCTGCTTAATGTCTCCCTCTACAATTTTTACCCTCCACGCTGCCCTCCAATGCTAAATGTGTGATCCATTGATACCTCAGAACATGTCCTATCAAACGATCCCTTCTTCTGGTCATATTTTGCCACAAACTTCTCTTCTCCCCAATCCTATTCAATACCTCCTCATTAGTTATGTGATAAACCCATCTAATCTTCAGCATTCTTCTGTAGCACCACATTTCGAAAGTTTCTGTTCCCTTCTTGTCCAAACTATTTATCGTCCATGTTTCACTTCCATACATGGCTACACTCCATAAAAATACTTTCAGAAACGACTTGCTAACACTTAAATATAAACTCGATGTTAACAAATTTCTCTTCTTCAGAAATGCTTACCTTGCCATTGCCAGCCTCTACTTCGACCATCATCAGTTATTAAGCTCCCCAAATAGCAAAACTCCTTTACCACTATAAGTGTCTCATTTCCTAATCTAATTCCCTCAGCATCACCCGACTTAATTCGACTACATTCCATTATCCTCGTTTTGCTTTTGTTGATGTTCATCTTATATCCTCTCTTCAAGACACTATCCATTCCGTTCAACTGCTCTTCCAAGTCCTTTGCTGTCTCTGACAGAATTACAATATCATCGGCGAACCTCAAAGATTTTATTTCTTCTCCATGGATTGTAATACCTACTCCGAATTTTTCTTTTGTTTCCTTCACTGCTTGCTCAATACACAGATTGAATAACATCGGGGAGAGGCTACAACCCTGACTCACTCCCTTCCCAACCAATGCTTCCCTTTCTTGTCCCTCGACTCTTATAACTGCCATCTGGTTTCTGTACAAATTGTAAATAGTCTTTCGCTCCCTGTATTTCACCCCTGCCACCTTCAGAATTTATAAGATACGGAACTGAGTCAAAGATGATCTATAAAACCAAAGAGTATATATCATGGCCTTTTAGATGTATCTCGCCCACGTTTGGTTGAAAGTAATACACAGAATCTTTGTTCACTGAGCTGGTATTGAAGTGCTGCTTCAAAACGTGGGCGTTGCAGGGAGGCCGCGTCATACTTTTAATTAATTTTCAGGCACTTCGGATGCGATTTCAGCATTGAAACTTTGGGGACTTATTGTCCATGAGTTGTACTAACAAATAAAAAATAAACCGAAAATTGACATTTTTGGTCAATTTCATCAACGTTCACCCTTAAAGCTTAGATTATCACCTCTTGCCTCACGTACAGACAGTCAGTGAGGTTCTGGAAAGTAGTGACAGGGATGTAGGAGCCAGCGATGCCGACTCCAGATGCCGAGTACAGCTGCGTTACGTTTCTCAAGTGAGGATCCACCGAGCGTGATCGAGGTGATGGTTCAAATGGCTCTGAGCACTATGGGACTTAACTGCTGAGATCATCAGTCCCCTAGAACTTAGAAGTACTTAAATCTAACTAACCTAAGGACATCACACACATCCATGCCCGAGGCAGGACTCGAACCTGCGACTGTAGCGGTCCCGCGGTTCCAGACTCTAGCGCCTAGAACCGCTCGGCCACTCCGGCCACTCCGGCCGGCGATCGAGGTGATCGCACATATTTTCCACTGTGTGTATATCCGGAGGGTTTGGTGTCCAGGGGAGTACGGTAAACTCATTCAGGTGCCCTTCGAACCACGCATGTGTACTGCGAGCTGTGTACCACGTTGCAACGTCTAAATGACATCGCGCCGAGAAGAAACAAACTCCATGTATGGGTGGACATGGTCCCCCAATGGATAAAGGGATACTGGCGTTGATCCATTTCGCCTTTCAGAACGACGACATCACCCGGGGTATCCCACGAAAACATCCCTCCGATCATAACGCACGCAGATATTTGCCTTCAGGCATCGCACACCGTAAAGGCCAACCGCCATCTGTCCGATGGCTGATGGGGTATAAAACGTGATTAATCTGAGAAGGCCACGTGTCGCCACTCAGCTGACGTCCGTTTGCGGCACTGGTGTGCAGATTCCCGCCTCTGTAGCCAATGAACAGGAGTCAGCATTCTTGTATCCCGCCTGGAAGGCGGCGCGTGGGTAAGAGCAGGAAAAGGTGAAAATCTCTCGGTACTGCAGTGTGGATTAAAATCACTTTTACTGTAACAACGAGAATAGTACATAACTTTGCCATGAGGTGCGAAGCTGAAGCGAAGTGTCCTAGCCGTCTGCTCTTGATCAAATGGGCTGAATCTGCAGCGGAGCTCGTAGACCTGGACAGCCGTGTCGTCGGTGTCGGTGTCGTAGGGTCAACCTACGCCGTGGCATCTTAGCTATCGATAGAACAATCATGGCCGCTTGAACCACGCACCTGCTGAAGGGGTCCATAAGCAGCAACGTTCACTGACCAGTCGTTGAGAATACGCTGATAAATGCCCTTTGTTGCATCTCGGCAGTCAGTTGTTCAACGCATGTCTCTTCGTCCATACACATCTCCGCAGCCAACGTTGACCCCTGTCACCTGTCACCGGTGGTGTGGTGCAGCACCATTGGCTTGGCGCCGGTTTTAGATAGCTCCATTTAGCCGTACACGGTATACATCTATATCTATATCCACATGGATACTATGCAAATCACTTTTAAGTGCCTGGCAAAGAGTTCATCGAACCACCTTCACAACTCTCTATTATTCAAATCTCGTATAGCGCGCGGAAAGTATGAAAACCTATATCTTTCCGTATGAGCTCTGATTTCCCTTATTTTATCTTGGTGATCATTCCTCCTCTGGTGTCACCGCCAGACACCACGCTTGCTAGGTGGTAGCCTTTATATCGGCCGCGGTCCGTTAGTATATGACGGACCCGCGTGTCACCACTATCTGTGATTGCAGACCGAGCGCCGCCACACGGCAGGTCTAGAGAGACTGCCTAACACTCGCCCCAGTTGTACAGCCGACTTTGCTACCGATGGTTCACTGACAAATTACGCTCTCATCTGCAGAGACGACAGTTCAGCATAGCCTTCAGCTACGTCATTTGCTACGACCTAGCAAGGCGCCTTATTCAGTTACTATAATTACTTCAAGAATGTATTCTGAACAAATAATATTCTGAATCATGTACCGTCAAGAGCGACGTTCATCATTAATGGATTAAAGTTAAGTATCAAACTAATTAAGTCCGCTTTCTGAATTCTCATTCCTTGTCATGTTCCAGACCTCACGTCAGTATAGTTCTTCCCTCCTCACGTTAGCCTGCGTGAGCTAAAACGCGTGCATTTCGGCCTCCATTCGTAACACGGTGTTGGCTCTTCTGCTAACACAAAACCTCCCTGTGAAGGTCGGTGCCAACAAAATGTTTTCGCATTCGGAGGAGAAAGTTTGTGAATGGAATTTCGTGAGAAGATTCCGTCACAACGAAAAACGCCTTTCTTTTAATGATTTCCAGCCCAAATCCTGTGACACTCTCTCCCATATTTCGCGATAATACAAAACGTGCTGCCTTTCTTTGAACTTTTTCGATGTACTCCGTTATTCCTATCTGGTAAGGATCCCACACCGGACAGCAGTACTCTAAAAGAGGACGGACAAGCGTAGTGTAGGCAGTCTCCTTAGTAGATCTGTTACATTTTTAAGTGTCCTGCCAATAAAACGCATTCTCTGGTTACCCTTCCCCACAACATTTTCTATGTGTTCCTTCCAATTTAAGTCATTCGTAATTGTAATACATAGGTATGTAGTTGAAATTACGGCTTTTAGATTAGACTAATTTATAGTGTAACCAAAGTTTAAAGAGTTCCTCTTAGCACTCATGTGGATGACCTCACACTTTTCGTTATTTTGGGCCAACTGCCACTTTTCGCACCATTCAGATATCTTTCCTAAATCGTTTTACAGTTTGTTTCGGTCTTCTGATGATTTTATTAGTCGATAAACGACACCGTCGTCTACAAACAACCGAAGACGGCTGCTCAGATTGTCTCCAGAATCATTAATACGGATAAGGAACAGCAAAAGGGCCTGTAACACTACGCTAGAAATAACTTCCGTTGTACTCGAGACTTTTCGTCAGTTACAAGAAACTGTAACCTCTCTGACAAGAAATCACAAATCCAGTCACATAACTGGGACGATATTGCATAAGCACGCAATTTCAGTACGAGCCGCTTGTGTGGTACAGTGTCGAAAGCCTTCCGGAAATCCATAAATACGGAATCTATATGAAATCCCTTGTCATACCACTCAACACTTCATGTGAATAAAGAGCTAGTTGTCCTTCATAGGAACGATGTTTCCTAAACCCATATTGCCTGAGTGTCAATAGATCGTTTTCTTCGAGGTAATTTCTAACGTTCGAACACAATATATGTTCTAGAGTGCTGCTGCATATCGACGTTAAAGATATGGGCCTGTAATTTAGTGGATTACTCCTACTACCTTACCACGTCAGCACGCGAGCTGTCTACAGACGTAGCTGTTTCGGAAATACTTCCACTTCGTCCGAGAGCCAATGATCACGCCAAGTCATTTGGAAGTCAGGCAAATCGCTCCATTGCCAAATTACATCAACGACAGCACTGTGTTCCCCGTCGCCCTGGACACACTTTACGTACCCTCCACTGCTGGTGTTGCCACCTGACGTCTGTGAGTGGTTATTGTAAGTTGGCGTCGAACACGTGCTGTCGTCACATTAAGGTGAGTGGACCTGAACCGTATCATCTTCGTCTTTGCCTAGGTGTGGTGTGTCGTCTTCCGGAGCCTTGGCTTTGCTCTGCCGCGATTGGTCCGTTTGCTTTTAAATTTAGGAGGGCGCTGCGTTCTGGGGAGAGACCTGAAGACGAGAGTATCGAGTGCTGCTGCCGGAGTGAGACGGGGAGTTTAGTTTCCGGTTGTGTGGCAGCGCAATGTTGCGGGGAAGGTGGTATGACTTCCTGTGAACGCACGTGATTGCTACGAGCGTGTGTACTCGGGACAGCGGCAGTCGTTCTGGACGGGCTGTGTGATAAGGAATCTCGGCGTGGCAACTGTTGACGCGGCGTGTCCGCGTTGCTATGGCGGAACTGGGGCGATTGACGTAACTCGAGTTGGTGCTGGTTGCAACCTGTCGCCGAATGCTTGTCTGCCTTCTGGACTAACGGTGAGAATTTCTTGACTCGATGTGTCTCACTCAATTTCTGCCCGTATTGTGGGTGTGTTTTGCTCTGAGGTCGTGCGCCATGGTGTTTCGCAATTTTAGTAGGGTCAGGCGTGCCCGAAATCCCGATTCAATGATCTGCTGTTATATTGTCAAGTGTAACTATCACTATAAAAGAGTGTTAACTCTCTGTGCCTTAATAACTGAACCTAAAATATTATCTGTGGTTGAAATTTTATTCTGACCCAAGTGCAATAACGATCTTGTATTTTACAGTTTGTTGAGCGGTATTATTATTTAGTACTGGCCGTCACATTTATTAAGTCGAAGATTAACGAAGGCCAGTGGGCGTCATTAACAGCTCCTGCCTAGATAGGCGTTATATTTTGAACCATGTGTTTCAATGTTTAGTAATTTTTATTTTGTGTGTTATAGAGAGTTGCTGTCATGCCCTATGTGGACGATTCGCCACGTTGGTGAAGTTTCTAGTTGTTCTGCTGATCTGTGCCATATTGCTAAAACAGGCAGTCCTAGCACAGCTGATTGTAAATTTTTCCTAGTGGTGAGGAGCACGGACTGGCTTTAAGTGCTAACTCACTAACTTAACCATTCTCAAATATTTATTACTACTGATATTTAGGCCCTTCAGGCCGAGTGGTGACGTCACTACCCCTTTTTTATTATTGATTTTATCTTGTTAGCTTGTTTCATTAAAAAAAAACCTTTGGTATATGAAATTGTCTTTTAGTCTTTACTGCTCCTTTGGACGAAGTAAATTAACTGTTGGTTTTGCATTCTTGTAGCATTATCGAAACAGCATTTGTGGTTATATTTGATTGGCCCTTCTGGCCGAATGATTAAAGTAATTCCTTTCAGTAACTTATTGTATTGGTCAATAATTAATCAAAAGTGTTGGGTCATTCAGACCGTGATTATCTCCTTATTTTGAGTCTTAAGGTTGTCATTCTGACATTACTGTTGTGAATGTTCAGCGGCCCCTGAGGCCTGGAGTTTAAAAAAAATTGTTTTGTGATATATATATATATATATATATATATATATATATATATATATATATATATATATATATGTACCATAAATATATAGGTAGATTTTCCAAAGTCTTTATTAGCATTTTCAGTAACATGATAAGTCCTATATGCGATGATATCACGGTCGACAAAGCTCTCAAGTCCAGTTACATTTGGAACACCAGCACCACCTCGTACAATAGCAACTGTCAACCAACCGTTGCCATGTGTGAAGGAATCATTAATGTTAATGCTAAAGTTCAATCTGCAACCACAGAAGACTGATGGTCCATCAAGTAGCGAGTGTGCAGCGACAGATTTTATAGTATTCTTCTTTTTATCAGCTGCAGATGTAGTCATTTCAACATCTTCTATCGTTTTATAAATTGTATATCGTGAACGTCGACGATATCTTCTGTAGGGCACGATATACAATTTATAAAACGATAGAAGATGTTGAAATGACTACATCTGCAGCTGATAAAAAGAAGAATACTATAAAATCTGTCGCTGCACACTTGATGGACCATCAGTCTTCTGTGGTTGCAGATTGAACTTTAGCATTGACATTAATGATTCCTTCACACATGGCAACGGATGGTTGACCGTTGCTATTGTACGAGGTGGTGCTGGTGTTCCAAATGTAACTGGACTTGAGAGCTTTGTCGACCGTGATATCATCGCATATAGGACTTATCATGTTACTGAAAATGCTAATAAAGACTTTGGAAAATCTACCTATATGCCCTACAGAAGATATCGTCGACGTTCACGATATACAATTTATAAAACGATAGAAGATGTTGAAATGACTACATCTGCAGCTGATAAAAAGAAGAATACTATAAAATCTGTCGCTGCACACTCGCTACTTGATGGACCATCAGTCTTCTGTGGTTGCGGATTGAACTTTAGCATTGACATTAATGATGCCTTCACACATGGCAACGGATGGTTGACAGTTGCTATTGTACGAGGTGGTGCTGGTGTTCCAAATGTAACTGGACTTGAGAGCTTTGTCGACCGTGATATCATCGCATATAGGACTTACCATGTTACTGAAAATGCTAATAAAGACTTTGGAAAATCTACCTATATGTCACCCTCTCCTTTTACCTTATATACACGTGGTAGACGTAAGTTATCAACTAATGAAACAGTATTTGTGTGGATCAAAGGCAAAGGTACATGTGAATATGTAAAGTTTGTTGGTGATTGTACTGTGTAGTTTCATAAATAAAACTTATTTACAAGACCCATTGATCTGTAGCGTAGCCCACTTGAGGTTAGGTTGGGAGTTTTTTTTTGGAAAACAAGTGTTTTTCAATGTTTAAGAAAATTAAATTGTGTTTGAAACTGTAACCTCATTTGGGTCTACGCTTTCACTCCCTGCAGCCTTTGAGCTCTGCTTACCTTACGTTTTGGTTAAGTTTTCCCATACCATGACGTATGAGGACCATGTACTGAATGTTGAAAATTGCAAACGAAGCAGTGAAAATTGCGAAGGTAGCAGACACTTTCAATACGTACAGACTAGATCCACCCAGATCCACCCCCAGTTTCATCGTTGAGAAACATGGGTCACAAGGATGAACAAGTAGAGATTTAAGACTCCTCGCAGAGTTCCTCACCGTGGAAAGGCTCACAGACGCCGCCTCGCGGATTGCGACAGTGGTGCTGTAGTGCAGCTGCCGCTGGCGCTGTCCGCCGAACATCATTACGAGATTCCGGGCGGCATGGCCCCCGCCCCCTCAGCGTGCTGTAGGCGAGCAGAGGCGGGCACGCTCCGATTTCAGCTTTTATTCGCGACGTGTCGCCGGCCGGGCCGCCCTTTGTGCTCCCACAAAGGTAGCGGCGGCGTAAAAATGCTCGCCCGGCGCCGCCCGCGACTGATGACTGCTGGCCGCTTCTGCCGTCTTCCCCACACAGCCAACGAGCCGTCGCTGCTACAGCGCCCCGTAAGGCGCATCGTGCAACGGATCTAATGCAAAAGGAACCGACTGATTTCCTCCATTAGCCTATGCTGGACGGAGAGTGTAACATTGACACTTTAATAATGTACTGTAGGATAGTTACAGTGAGACAATACTTCTGTTGAGTATAGGAATGGTTCCTAGCGCAAGGGCTATCGGAAACGCTTGAACCTGGCTTTTTATCACCAACAAAACCTCAGTTATGATCCCCTGAAAAATTCCGTTTTCATGCACGGCGTTTTGGAACTGATTAGGCATAGGTTAGATAGGAAGGTTGTCTGTCTAACAGCTTCCAGGAGCACCAAAGGTTTGGATTTCAGTATTTCGTATAAATGCTGACGGAGTTTAATAATTTGTTACGCTGTCACTAAGAGGTATACACTTATGATAAATGTTTCATACAGTAGGATAAGTATTACTGTTAGATATCCATCTTTTGATTTGCATCTCCTTGTATTGGCCGTGTTTCAAGTTAAAATTTTTGGGATTTGATGTCCGCCAGTTACGCAAAACACCGTTTTTCTCAGTACCCAAACATGTTTCGGAACCACTGTGCCATCGTCAGAGGGTTTTCGTTTCTATTTATTCTGTGATGTGAACTTTTTGTTACATGATTATAAAATTATGTGCATTTTTAGTTCAAACAACACATCGTTTCTTTTTGTAAATACCTTTACATTTGGTGAGCATGAATTTTCTGGACCACTTTTGTGTTAATTATTACAGGTAGCTTGTCATCTGCAACCAAACGATGTTCATGGGAAAGCTTTTTTTCTAGAGTGTAATTTGTGTAGTTTTTCGCAATGTTTCCGCGCCTATTTTCGTATTGACTTACGTTTTCGTGTGGCAAGCACTTCCATTCTCCGCATCATGCTGAAATGTTGCGATGCATACGTAGCTATAACAAAAAAATGGTTCAAATGGCTCTGAGCACAATGGGAATTAACTGCTGTGGTCATCGGTCCCCTAGAACGTAGAACTAATTAAACCTAACTAATCTAAGGACATCACACACATCCATGCCCGAGGCAGGACTCGGACCTGCTACCGGAGCGGTCGCTCGGCTCCAGACTGTAGCGCCTAGAACCGCACGGCCACTCCGGCCGGCGTAGCTACAACAAGTATTTTCCACAAATAACGTAGGAAAACGCTTTTCACTACGCCAGAACACAGTGTGATTGTGGTTTGTTACTGGTAGAAACCGTGTGTATGTATTGCGGCAGCGCAACTCGTCGTGCCATTATTACGCACACTATATTCACCCAGTATTTGAGAATGAGGGCAGTTTTCCATTTCTAAACAGCATCCATATATACCACAGAATGAGTCTGCAAATTAAATCATTTTACAACCTCTAGTTCGGGAGACATGGCGTCTTAAACACTCAGGTGCGTGAAATACTAGCTTTTGCTTAAAATGCAGTTCAGATTACCCAGACTACACTCAGGTACAAAAGTCGTGCGACAGCGATGTGCACATATACAGATGGCGGTATAATCTCGTACAGAAGGTATGAAGGGGCAGTTCGTTGGCGGAGCTGTCATCTGTACTAAAAAAATGTTCAAATGTGTGGGAAATCTTATGGGACTTAACTGCTAAGGTCACCAGTCCCTAAGCTTACACGCTACTTAGCCTAAATTATCCTAAGGACAAACACACACACACCCATGCCCGAGGGAGGACTCGAACCTCCGCCGGGGCCAGCCGCACTGTCCATGACTGCAGCGCCTGAGACCGCTCGGCTAATCCCGCGCGGTTCGTCTGTACTCAGGTGGCAAGGTTTCCGACATCATGACTATCTTCGCACGACGGGAATTAATAGGCTTTGAAAACAAAGCTAGACGCATTGAACATTCCATTTCGAAAATCGTTAGGGCATTCAGTATTCAGAGATCCACACTGTCAAGAGTGCGCCGAGAACACCAAATTTCAGGCATTGCCTCTCACCACGACCAACGCAGTTGCCGACGGTCTTCACTTAACGACCGAAAGCAGCCACGTTTGCGCAGAGTTGTCAGTGATAACAGACAAGCAATACTGCGTGAAGTAACAGCAGAAATCAATGTGAGACGTACGGCGAACGTCTCAGCTAGGACAGTGCTGCGAAATGGGGCTCTAATGGACTATGTCAGCAGACGGCCGACGCGCGTGCCTTTGCTAACAGCACGACATCGCCTGCAGCGTCTCTTTTGGGCTCTGTACCATACCGGTTGGCTCCTTGACCACAGGAAAACCGTAGCCTGGTCAGACGAGGCTCGATTTCAGTTGGTAAGAGCCGACGGTAGGATTCTATGGCGGCGCAGACCCCACGAAGCCATGGACCCAAATTGCCAACAAGATACAGTGCAAGCTGGTGGTGACTCCATAATGATGTGGACTGTGTTTACATACAATGGACGGGTCCTCTCGTCTAACTGAACCGATCACTGACTGGAAATGCTTGCTTTCGGCTTCTTGGAGGCCATTTGCAGCCGTTCATGGACTTCATGCGCCCGCACAACGTTGGAATTTTTATGGATGACAACGTGCTGTGTCACCGAGCCACAGCTGTTCGCTATTGGTTTGAAGAACGGTCTGAATAGTTCGAGCGAGTGATCTGATTACCCATATCGCCTGTTATGAATCCCATCGGAAATATATAGGACGTAATCGAGAGGTCAGTTGGTGCACAAAATCCTGCATCGGCAACTCTTTCGCAATTATGGACGCACGGCTTTTCTGCAGGAGGCCTCCGACGACTTGTTCACTCCATCCCACTTCAAGTTGCCACACTTCAATGGGCATAAGGACACCTGATAAGATATTAGGAGGTATCCCCCGACTTTTGACACCGCACTACATATTCGTGCAGTGTTTCATAATGAGAGCACTTAGCGACCTTCAGCAAGTTTTAAACCTAATTTCAAAGCTATTCAAAACATTATCTCGCCTACATGCTTAACGTCAAATATTTAACACATTAACTCACTTGTAACGTATCAGACGTTTGAAGTTGTATCTGAAGTGGTTACAGACGAGCGTGCAAAGCTGCATTACATGAAGTTTCCAATTGAAGGCCACAGCAACAACATTGATCGTTCCGGAGCAAAACAATCAATGTTCCGGGTGATCAAAAAGTCAGCATAAATTTGAAAACTGAATAAATCACGGAATAATGTAGATAGAGGGGTACAATTTGACACACATTCTTGGAATGGTATGAGGTTTTATTAGAACCAAAAAAATACAAAAGACAGATGCCGCTTCATCTGATCAGAATAGCAATAATTAGCATAACAAAGTAAGACAAAGCAAAGATGATGTTCTTTACAGGAAATGCTCAATATGTCCACCATCATTCCTCAACAGTAGCTGTAGTCGAGGAATAATGTTGTGAACAGCACTGTAAAGCAAGTCCGGAGTTACGGTGAGGCATTGGCGTCCGATATTGTCTTTCAGTATGGAATAGCGTATCATCATAACTATTGTTGTGATTTCTTCGAGTTTCTGGAATAAAACTCTCCCATTTTGTTATTGCTTTTGGTTCAACAACTTAAGCTTTCGATAATATGCTTCGACTTCATCGATAAGGACTGATTCTCTGGTGTTACGTCACAATATGGTGCCGTCAAAGTATAGACAAAGGATTCAAATATGCTACTGGAGACTGTGTTGAAACCTGCTGTGGTCTGCACGGGAAATTAGTTCGTATGAATTCCTTGTGACTGAACGAAGAACGGAAACCATGATAACACGCTGTTACCATGCCCAGGTACTGATGAACCAGTGTAAGCGAAATTCTAGCAGTGGCGTCGAAGGACCAGAATCAACTATTCGTGAAAGCTGAAGTCACTATAATGATTATCGAAATCCTCTCCACACGTGAATTTCGGCTGCTTCTATAACAACTGCGTCCCGAAAAGACAAAGGCGACGCTGCAGTTCTGACGCTGTAAATTACCACGGATTGACTAGTCTCGTTATAAAATTCTGTAATATCCGAGTCTATCATCCTCTATTTGTGCTTTCGGTGGGTGGGGGAAGGGGAGGGGGGATGGAAGGTGCGGGGTTAGGGGGGATCGTGTAAATCTCAGCTTTCGAAGCGTTACAACATCCTCTACAGAGAGAAGAAGCGCTTCCTTTCCATAGACCGAGGAAGAGCTGGGAAGTGCAACTATTAGTCCAAGGTTGTTTAGGATGCGCCCTGTCCTTGAGGGACAACATCCTAAGTACCGTAGGAAAGCCTTCGATTTAAATCTTGTAACTCCATCTTCCTCATAAGTACGCCCAGGTTAGGTTTTATCTGTAACGTCTTGCTAATCTGTCGTGGAGAATATCCGTTTTTCATCAATGACTCTCAGATGTATGAGCTTATTCTACTTAGGCATCATCTTACTCAGGAACGTCCCCTTATCACGGTTTTCGTTTCTCGGCAACACACAGTAAGGTCCTAATAAGGTCCTTGTTCACCTTCAAATAAAAATGCGGGTTGTCCACAAATCACCTTTAGACTTTTAAAACTTTTAGACGATACCAGTTGATGACAGGTAATTGTTATTGTTGTGGTCTTCAGTCCAGAGACTGGTTTGATGCAGCTCTTCATGCTACTCTATCCTGTGCAAGCTTCTTCATCTCCCAGTATTTACTGCAACCTATATCCTTCAGAATCTGCTTAGTGTATTCATCTCTTGGTCTCCCCCTACGATTTTTACCCTCCACGCTGCCCTCCAATATTAAATTGGTGATCCCTTGATGCCTCATAATATGTCCTACCAACCGATCTCTTCTTCTAGTCAAGTTGTGCCATAAATTTCTCTTCTCCCCAATTCTATTCAATACCTCCTCATTAGTTATGTGGTCTACCCATCTAATCTTCAGCATTCTTCTGTAGCACCACATTTCGAAAGCTTCTATTCTCTCCTTGTCTAAACTATTTATCGTCCACGTTTCACTTCCATGCATTGCTACACTCCATACAAAACTTTCAGAAACGACTTCCTGAAATTTAAATCTATACTCGATGTTAACAAATTTCTCTTCTTCAGAAACGCTTTCCTTGCCATTGCCAGTGTACATTTTATATCCTCTCTACTTCGCCCATCATCAGTTATTTACTACTTTAAACGTCTCATTTCCTAATCTAATTCCCGCAGTATCACCTGTCCATTATCGTCGTTTTGCTTTTGTTGATGTTCATCTTATATCCTCCTTTCAGGACACTGTCCATTCCGTTCAGCTGCTCTTCCAAGTCCTTTGCTGTCTCTGACAGAATTACAACGTGATCGGCGAACCCCAAAGTTTTTATTCCTTCTCCATGGATTTTAATTCCTACTCCGAATTTTTCTTTTGTAGCCTACAACCCTGTCTCACTCCCTTCCCAACCACTGTTTCCCTTTCATGTCCCTCGACTCTTATAACTGCCATCTGGTTTCTGTACAAATTGTAAATAGCCTTTCGCTCCCTGTATTTTACCCCTGCCACCGTCAGAATTTGAAAGAGAGTATTCCAGTCAACATTGTAAATAGCTTTCTCTAAGTCTACAAATGCTAGAAACGTAGGTTTGCCTTTCATTAATCTTTCTTCTAAGATAAGTCGTAGGGTTAGTATTGCCTCACGAGTTCCAACTTTTCTACGGAATCCAAACTGATCTTCCCCGAGGTCGGCCTCTACCAGTTTTCCCATTCGTCTGTAAAAAATTCGTGTTAGTATTTTGCAGCTTATGACAATATAACTCACGAGGCAGTTTCTTTCCTCCTGATGCTGTAAATTTGACGAAAAACGTGGACACCACTGGAAAAAGCTCAGTGTGTAGCAAGTAGCATAGAGATTGAGTCCTATATACAAGTGCAATACAGCACGGAAGGGAACCATCGCGCAGATCAACTAATCGGATTCTGGAACATGTATTCTACGGAAACGGGTAGTGTTTTCCCCAAACAGGCGATGGAATGCCACCGTGGAAAAGGTTCGGAAAGCGACTGCAAGGAGCTCGTGGAAAGCAGAGCATACAGAGCCATAAAGTCGAAGATGCCACGGTCGACTATGGACGCTAACTATTGCGTAAGCGGTTACTACAGTGTACCTACAAGTGCAGTTGCTACACGCACTAAGTCGATGGACTAGCCTTTGTGAGAACAGAGCCGGCCGGAGTGGCCGAGTGGTTCTTGGCGGTGTAGTCTGGAACCGCGCGACCGCTACGGTCGCCGGTTCGAATCCTGCCTCGGGCATGGATGTGTGTGATGTCCTTAGGTTAGTTAGGTTTAAGTAGTTCTAAGTTCTAGGGGACTGATGACCACAGCAGTTAAGTCCCATAGTGCTCAGAGCCATTTGAACCATTTGCATATTGGCCTCGGTGCAGTGGCGCTGCAGGTCTGGGAGAGAGGGCGTGGCTTCGCCAGCTCCTCCCATTGCACGGACACATCGCTAACTTCTGTGTTATCGGTACGAGGTGCCGACTTTGTTACACACAGTACCAAAATAGGAGAAAGAGATGATAAGGAAATAAAAAATGATGAGAATTTAGTTTAGAAGCACACTTTGGAACTCCTAAAACAACTTAATTGAGCTACATTTTCACTTAGAATCATTGTAATTCTCAGTTAAAATATTTAGCACACATTTTTATTCAGTAGTTTTCAATGGAATAATGTTCTGCAGTAACTCATCATTAAGGAAGTGATCATTGTTCAAAAAGGTTAAATAATAACAATACGAAAAGGAAATACGATACCCATTACTCTCGTTGTTTGTAGCACAAAAACTGATGCACATTGCTGCAACCAAAATTTAATTGCCCAGTAATGTAAGATGTTAGATAGCAGAGTAGGTTTTGAAAACAACCTCAAGAAGTTACCTTTGACATGTTCTTCTAGTCTACAGAAAAATTTGTGTTATTATAAAGTGCTGTAGGTAGCAATTCCTAACTCATATCTGTATATTTAAGAAAAAAATTTTTAGCATGTAGCCACATTTGCAAATTAATTTACTATTTGAATGTAAAGTTCATGGTGTGGGTTCCTGTAGTCATGTCCTAGTTCATGAACCACGGGCAACGTATGAGTGGCCAAGTAAGTGGTCCCGACAGTCGGGATACCAGTTACTTTGGAATAAGGCTGGGCATCTCGGACATATTCTGAGTCGTGGTCACCTTTGTGCTCATACGGCAAAGACTACCAAATCCACCGGTTAGTCCCTCAGCCGTTAGGGGTAAAACCCAATGGGACTCTGGGCAAGTAAGGCTAGCAACCTGCTTCCCTGGTACTTTAAATATGATGCTGGCAACAATCAGAGCAAAACGCCTCGGACCTTTGGAGGTGACGGAGTCCCACCTCCAACTGACAAACCAGGGACTCCTAAGATACGACTTGGCAAACAAATGGTAATGAGATGGGGAGCTATTAATATCAATGGGGGCTACTCTTGGAAGAAGGTAGAGCTGGCAGAGGCTGCAAGTAAGATGGGGCTGGACGTTTTAGCTGTTAGTGACATTCGGGTAAGGAGTGAGAAAGAAGAGGTAGTGGGAGAATACAAGGTCTACCTGTCAGGAGTCAAAGCAGGAATAGCACAATGGGGTGTAGGGCTTTACATCAGGAAAGAAATGGAACCCAGCGTAGTTGCAATAAGGTATGTAAACGAACGACTGATGTGGATAGATCTGACAGTGTCTAGCAAGAAAATTAGGATTGTGTCAGTATATTCGCATTGTGAAGGGACAGATCAACATAAGATGGATAGTTTTTATGAGGCACTCAGTGATGTAGTTGTTAGAGTAAAGGACAAGGACAGTGTTCTGCTCATGGGTGATTTTAACGCCAGGATTGGAAATCGAACAGAAGGGTATGAAAAGGTTATCGGTAAATTTGGAGAGGATATGGAGGCCAACAGGAACGGGAAACAACTCTTGGATTTCTGTGCCTTTTTTAAACATAAGAACATTCACCGGTATACTTGGGAAGGCAGGGGAACCAGATCTGTCATCGACTATATAATAACAGATCAGGAATTCAGGAAGGCTGTGAGGGACACACGTGTATTCAGGGGATTCTTTGATGACACTGATCATTATTTAATCTGCAGTGAAATTGGGATTGTGAGGCCGAAAGTGCAGGAGGTCAGGTCCATATGTCGGAGGATAAGAGTGGAGAAACTTCAGGATAAGGAAATCAGGCACAAGTACATAACAGCGATCTCAGAAAGGTACCAGGTAGTTGAGTGTAGTCAATTACAGTCATTGGAAAAGGAATGGACAAGGTACAGGGACACAGTACTAGAAGTGGCTAAAGAATGTCTTGGAACAGTAGTGTGTAAAAGTAGAATGAAGCAAACAGCTTGGTGGAATGATACAGTCAAGGCAAAGGAAAAAGAAGGCGTATCAAAAATGGTTACATACCAGATCCCAGGTAGACAGAGAAAGTTATGTTGAAGAAAGAAACAAAGCCAAACAGATAATTGCAGCATCCAAGAAGAAATCGTGGGAAGACTTTGGAAACAGGTTGGAGACTATGGGTCAAGCTGCTGGAAAACCATTCTGGAGTGTAATTAGCAGTCTTCGAAAGGGAGGTAAGAAGGAAATGACAAGTATTTTGTACAGGTCAGGAAAACTGCTGGTGAATCCTGTGGATGCCTTGGGCAGATGGAGGGAATATTTTGAAGAGTTGCTCAATGTAGGTGAAAATGCGATCAGTAATGTTTCAGATTTCGAGGTAGAATGGGATAGGAATGATGATGGAAATAGGATCACATTTGAGGAAGTGGAAAAAATGGTCAATAGATTGCAGCGCAATAAAGCGGCTGGGGTGGATGACATTAACTAGGAACTCATCAAATACAGTGGTATGTCAGGTCTTAAATGGCTACACAGGATAACTGAAATGGCCTGGGAGTCGGGACAGGTTCCATCAGACTGGACAAAAGCAGTAATCACACCAATCTTTAAACATGGAAACAGAAAAGATTGTAACGACTACAGAGGTATCTCTTTAATCAGCGTTGTGGTTAAAATCTTCTCAGGTATTGTTGAAAGGAAAGTGCGAGTATTAGTTGAGGACCAATTGGATGAAAATCAGTGTGGGTTTAGGCTTCTAAGAGGCTGTCAGGACCAGATCTTTAGCTTACGGCAAATAATGGAGAAGTGCTATGAGTAGAACAGGGAATTGTACCTATGCTTTATAGATCTAGAAAAGGCATATGACCGGGTTCCTAGGAGGACGTTATTGTCTGTTCTACAAGATTATGGAATAGGAGGCAAAGTTTTGCAAGCAATTAAAGGTCTTTACATGGATAGTCGGGCAGCAGTTAGAGTTGACGGTAAATTGAGTTCATGGTTCAGAGTAGTTTCAGGGGTAAGACAAGGCTGCAACCTGTCTCCACTGTTGTTCATATTATTTATGGATCATATGTTGAAAACAATAGACTGGCTGGGTGAGATTAAGATATGTGAACACAAAATAAGCAGTCTTGCATATGCGGATGACTTAGTTGTGATGGCAGATTCGATTGAAAGTTTGCAAAGTAATATTTCAGAGCTAGATCAGAAATGTAAGGACTATGGTATGAAGATAAGCATCTCCAAAACGAAAGTAATGTCAGTGGGAAAGAGATATAAACGGATTGAGTGCCAAATAGGAGGAACAAAGAACAAGTGGACAGTTTCAAGTACTTAGGATGCATATTCTCACAGGATGGCATCATAGTGAAAGAACTGGAAGCGAGATGTAGCAAAGCTAATGCAGTGAGCGCTCAGCTACGATCTACTCTCTTCTGCAAGAAGGAAGTCAGTACCAAGACTAAGTTATCTGTGCACCGTTCAATCTTTCGACCAACTTTGTTGTATGGGAGCGAAAGCTGGGTGGATTCAGGTTACCTTATCAACAAGGTTGAGGTTACGGATATGAAAGTAGCTAGGATGATTGCAGGTACTAGTAGAGGGTGTCCACAATGAGGAAATCAAAGAAAAACTGGGAATGAACTCTATAGATGTAGCAGTCAGGGCGAACAGGCTTAGATGGTGGGGTCATGTTACACGCATGGGAGAAGCAAGGTTACCCAAGAGACTCATGGATTCACCAGTAGAGGGTAAGAGGAGTCGGGGCAGACCGAGGAGAAGGTACCTGGATTCGGTTAAGAATGATATTGAAGTAATAGGTTTAACATCAGAAGAGGCACCAATGTTAGCACTGAATAGGGGATCATGGAGGAACTGTATAAGGGGGGCTATGCTCCAGACTGAACGCTGAAAGGCATAATCAGTCTTAAATGATGATGATGATGATGAATGTAAAGTGACTCGTTTCACATTACTACAATTTGTGTGCAAATGATCCATTGAGCATGAGACTAACAAACAATGACTTCATGGAAAAGATTTGTTTCTTTAATGCTCCAGCTTTTCATGTATCCAACAAATTAAACCGTCATATTGTTCGTATATCAGTATCAGCATATCCTCATGCTATACGTGAAAGAGAGACAGTCCCTAAGTCAGTGTGTAGTATGGACTTAAGCACAGTTGGATCGTAGCACAATTTTTGTTTTCCCCCAACGAATGTACCGTCAACAGTGAAATAACCTGGGTATGTAACAAGAGTATCCCGTGCCATAAATGGAACACCTGTAAACAGACGTCATATCTCAGCAAGATGGGCACCAACGCACTGGTCCCTAACGGTACGTCTACATGCGGATGAAAAGTTTCCGGATGATCCGATTCGGTGGTCACTACCTCTACCACTAATCGACTAGCCCGCTTTATGGTTCATGGTGCACGTGTCCACTTAACAGGTTGCCTATATAACGCCTTCCCGTTGCAATTAAATTTGGATTTTCGGTATTTCACATACTTATTTACCAAGTTTATAGTTCAGGAGGTATGATGTCTTGATCATTGAGATACATGAAAAACTTGTCTTTGCTTAAAACGGAACTCAGATTACCCGGAATACACTCATCCAGTGTTTGATAACCAGAGTCACTTTCAACTAATTTTAATCAGAGCACTTAGCGACGTTCAGCTAATTGTAAACGTAATTTCAAAATACTTTTCACTGTTTTTAGCATACTTGCTTAAGGTAAAATATTCAACAATTAAATCATTTGTAAAGGGATCGGATGACTGAAGTTGTTTTATACCTTGCAGTATACCTTGAAAGAATTGAGGGTAGGGTATTTACAGGCGATCACCTAACCAAAACCAGGGTCACAGCTCCCCTTGACAACAAGATTTCGGTCCTTTACCAATAGTTCCTCATGCGTACGTCCAGAGGAGTTTTATACCAACAGGACGCCATTCGTGTCAGAAGGGCAGCACACAAGTTATCGTGTACGAAAGAGGAAATTAAAGTTTACGAATTTTTCTATAACCTGTTGATCACCAGTTATTTTCGTCTACTATAGTTTGAAGGATAACTAACTGACAAACTCCGGATTGTTTGGGTATTCATTTGGCCAATTTTCTATTAGAAACGTTGTTTGTGTGTAATATCGAAAAAAATTCTTTTTTGTGTGTTGGTGAAAATATCTTCGAAATTATGAAACGGCCATACAAAGAAATATGCATAACGTAAAAATGTGTGAGTATAGTATCTCAATTAAGAAACACATATGAACAATATTAGCTCTCTCTAATGTTTATTTAACTCAGGACATGTTTATAAACAATACTTCGACAACGCCTTTTCATAGTTCTGTGGAGGGCTATCGTTCTCGCCTACAGCAGTTTGTGCTTCGCAGTTGAAAGCTGGCAAATCGTTGCCAGGTTTCAGGGATTTCCTTAAGTTGACTCTCCTGTAGGAGTGTCTTAGTAGTGAAGTATAAATGAATTAAAAGTATATGCATGATGAAGCATTTTTCAGCCAATTCAGTGTCTATGAAGTCATCTGTCCTGAAGTATGTGTCATAGAGTGATACATTTGCGTAGATGAATTCAATGGTGTATGTGGATATGGTCTGCGAAACATATTGTGAATCGAGGTAGTAGCAAAAAGGAAATAAATTTTAATAGTTATGCACAATGCGGCCGTTGTTCATGAGGTCGTGTCTTCTGAGCTACGCGTGGTAGCATGATATAACGCTGTAAGTGCATTTAGCGACATATGTGGATACTGTTTGAAAATTTTATTGCCAATCGAGTAGGCAGCACAGAAGTACTAAATTCAAACGCCATACATGATGCGATAGTTTTTCATGCAATTCATTGTATATGCGCCATATTTCTCGCATTATGATAGAAAGGTGGTTTCATCCCGACAGCAGTTATAGTCTGACAGTGAGGGATATATGTATCAAGTTTGGTTGACATACACACATAGAGACCTACCTACATCAATTTTTATAATTTCCGCGTGAGTAGCTTTCATCGCACGGGCTGTGGTTTATGTGGGCGAACGGTGCGCTCTCTAACTTCAATTGTCCGGCTCACTAGAAAGTATGAGGCTTCATGATCAGTGGAACAAATTGTGAGTTTATGTGCGTACACGCCCGAAATCTAAAGCGTCACGTAACGTGAAACTGCACATACGATATGCTTGTTTGTGACACGGTAAATGTGTACTGACAAGGGAACCTCCCCATCGCACCCCCCTCAGATTTAGTTATAAGTTGGCACAGTGGATAGGCCTTGAAAGACTGAACACATATCAATCGAGAAAACAGGAAGAAGTTGTGTGAAACTATGAAAAAAATAAGCAAAATATACAAACTGAGTAGTCCATGCTAAAGATATCCAACATCAAGGAGAACATTACTGCAGGAGCGCCGTGGTCTTGGGGTTAGCGTCAGTAGCTGCGGAAGAGGAGGTCCTTGATTCAAGACCTTCCTCAAGTGGAAATTTTACTTTTTTTATTTTCGCATAGTTATGATCTGTCCGATAGTTCATTGACGTCTCTGTTCATTGTAATTAGTTTACTGTTCTCTGTAATAAGTTTAGTGTCTCTGTTTTGCGGCCGCACCGCAAAACCGTGAGATTAGTAGACGAAAGGACGTGCCTCTCCAATGGGAACCGAAAACACTTGATCGCAAGGTCATAGGTCAACCGATTCCTCCACAGGAAAACACGTCTGATATATTATATACGACACTGGTGACGGCACGTGCGTCACATGACAGGAATATGTTGTCGACCCACCTAACTTATACACTTGGCGGATGGGTAAAAAGATTCTTCTACCTTGCCCGATTTAGGTTTTCTTGTGGATATGATAATCACTCCCAAAAAAGTGATGAAAACGTAAGAGTTTGTCACATAAACTGAAAATAAAAAAATTAAAATTTTCGCTCGATGGAAGACTTGAACCAAGTAACTCTCATTCCGCAGCTGCTCACGCTAACCACGGGACCACTACGAGCCTGAGCTCAGATTCTCCTTGATGTTACATATCTTTTGCATGGACTACTCAGTTTGTATATTTTGCTTATTTTTTTCATAGTTCCACACAACTTCTTTCTGTTTTCTCGATTGATCTGTGTTCAGTTTTTCAAGACCTATCCACTGAGCCAACTTATAACTAAATCTGAGGGGGTACGATGGGGAGGTTCCCTTGTAAGAGACGTAAGCGCTGTCACACTTAAGAGGAATATCGTAATTGAAAAAAGCTCTGGGACCAAGGCATTATTTTCCGCAATGTAGCGCATTAGTTTTGAGTGCATTGTCTGCTCAGGATTCTATCTATTTCTTCAAATGATGTTTCTGTTGAAGTTCTCAGTCCGAAGACTGGTTTGATGCACCTCTTCATGCTGGTCTGTCCTGTGCAAGCCTACAGAACTACAACGTACAATCCACCACCAACTGAACCTACTTACTGTATACCTGTATACGGGTACTATCCAGCCCGTACAACATTTACGCCCTCACACTTCTCTCCATTAGCAAACTGATGACATGTGGATACCTCAAGATATCTCCTACCAAACGATATCTACTTTTGGTCAAGCCAGACCATTTTTCTTTCTCCCCAGTCTGCATCCACATGTAAACAGGGTGTGCACAAAAATACAAAAACATCACAAAAGCAACAGAATATCGCCGCCTAAGGAAAACGGGTGGCACTCTAAATAGCTTCCAGTTGTCTTGGAACGGATAAATACAGGTCCTGTATAGGGATTTTATACCTATATTAGAAGAAATAAGTCCTCGGTCACAAATATTAAGTCAAAACTGACCAGGTTTCGACGCTACTACGAGCGTCGTCTTCAGAATTAAACTAACTGTTCTAAAACATATTAGGTATATAATACATTAATAAAATTAAAGTTTGTACTGACTGGGAAGAGATGCAGTACTTACAAGTCACATTTTAAAAAATCTATGCCGGAAAGGCAACATCATGAATAGTAGTAAATAAGATGGCGAGCTGCTATGGGCTGCTCGCAATCTCATTTACTACTATTCATGACGTCGCCTTTCCGGCTTAGATTTTTTAAGACAATGGCTCTGAGCACTATGGGACTTAACATCTTAGGTCATCACTCCCCTAGAACTTAGAACTACTTAATCCTAACTAACCTAAGGACATCGTACACATCCATGCCCGAGACAGGATTCGAACCTGCGACCGTAGCAGCCCCGCGGTTCTGGACTACAGCGCCCAGAACAGCACGGCCACCGCGACCGGCTTTGATTTTTTAAAATGTGACTTGTAAGTACTGCATCTCTTCCCAGTCAGTACAAACTTTAATTTTATTAATGTATTATATACAGGGTGTTTCAAAAATGACCGGTATATTTGAAACGGCAATAAAAACTAAAAGAGCAGCGATAGAAATACACCGTTTGTTGCAATATGCTTGGGACAACAGTACATGTTCAGGCAGACAAACTTTCGAAATTACAGTAGTTACAATTTTCAACAACAGATGGCGCTGCGGTCTGGGAAATTCTATAGTACGATATTTACCACATATCCACCATGCGTAGCAATAATATGGCGTAGTCTCTGAATGAAATTACCCGAAACCTTTGACAACGTGTCTGGTGGAATGACTTCACATGCAGATGAGATGTACTGCTTCAGCTGTTCAATTGTTTCTGGATTCTGGCGGTACACCTGGTCTTTCAAGTGTCCCCACAGAAAGAAGTCACAGGGGTTCATGTCTGGCGGATAGGGAGGCCAATCCACGCCGCCTCCTGTATGTTTCGGATAGCCCAAAGCAATCACACGATCATCGAAATATTCATTCAGGAAATTAAAGGCGTCGGCCGTGCGATGTGGCCGGGCACCACCTTGCATAAACCACGAGGTGTTCGCAGTGTCGTCTAAGGCAGTTTGTACCGCCACAAATTCACGAAGAATGTCCAGATAGCGTGATGCAGTAATCGTTTCGGATCTGAAAAATGGGCCAATGATTCCTTTGGAAGAAATGGTGGCCCAGACCAGTACCTTTTGAGGATGCAGGGACGATGGGACTGCAACATGGGGCTTTTCGGTTCCCCATATGCGCCAGTTCTGTTTATTGACGAAGCCGTCCAGGTAAAAATAAGCTTCGTCAGTAAACCAAATGCTGCCCACATGCATATCGCTGTCATCAATCCTGTGCACTATATCGTTAGCGAATGTCTCTCGTGCAGCAATGGTAGCGGCGCTGAGGGGTTGCCGTGTTTGAAGTTTGTATGGATAGAGGTGTAAACTCTGGCCCATGAGACGATACGTGGACGTTGGCGTCATTTGGACCGCAGCTGCAACACGGCGAACGGAAACCCGAGGCTGCTGTTGGATCACCTGCTGCACTAGCTGCGCGTTGCCCTCTGTGGTTGCCGTACACAGTCGCCCTACCTTTCCAGCACGTTCATCCGTCACGTTCCCAGTCCGTTGAAATTTTTCAAACGGATCCTTTATTGTATCGCTTTTCGGTCCTTTGGTTACATTAAACCTCTGTTGAAAACTTCGTCTTGTTGCAACAACACTTTGTTCTAGGCGGTGGAATTCCAACACCATAAAAATCCTCTGTTCTAAGGAATAAACCATGTTGTCTACAGCACACTTGCCCGTTGTGAACAGAACACGCTTACAGCAGAAAGACGACGTACAGAATGGCGCACCCACAGACTGCATTGTCTTCTATATCTTTCACATCACTTGCAGCGCCATCTGTTGTTGAAAATTGTAACTACTGTAATTTCGAAAGTTTGTCCGCCTGAAAATGTACTGTTGTCCCAAGCATATTGCAACAAACGGTGTATTTCTATCGCTGCTCGTTTAGTTTTTATTGCCGTTTCAAATATACCGGTCACTTTTGAAACACCCTGTACTTAATATGTTTAAGAACAGTTACTTTAATTCTGAAGACGACGCTCATAGTAGCGTCGAAACCTGATCAATTTTGACTTAATATTTGTGACCGAGGGCTTATTTGTTCTAATATAATTCTGACACGGTCACTGAACCTTAGCAGCTATGTTCAAAGTTTTAGGATTTTATATCATTCTTTCTGCAAAAGATTGGTAAGTTCGGGTAACAGCGATGAAGTTGCATACCGATAACGGACAATCCTCTCCAAGCTAGAGCGACCCAAATAACCGTTAACGTTTGAAAATTTAGTCCTTCACGGAATAGTATAGGTAGAGAGGTAAAACTTGACGCACATACTTAAAATGAAGTGAGGTTTTATTCAAATCAAAAGAAATGCATGGAATGATCAGTAGATAGCGCTTCACAAGATACAAATGCATTACCTAGCGTAACAGTTGATTTTTAGCAAAGACGATTTTCTTTATAATAAGCGCTCAACATATCAAGCGTCATTCATCAACACTACCTGTAGCAAAGGATACTGTACAGCAGGGCCGGCCAAACGCTGCACAGTGTGCAGACGTGCGGAACTGCTGCACATGTGCGCACGTGTACGGCAGCGACATCTGTTATTAGACATGTGTCCTAAATGAATGGCGGCGTCTGCACTTCCCTGTGGTACAAGTAAGAACGCAACATATCCAGTCTCGTTTACCCCTGGTGACTGTAACCTTAACAGAGAAGTACTGAGAAATGGCAAGTACTGTGAAAAAGCAAAGGACGGGACATCTATGTTCTCAGTCGTTTAATAATGACTGGGAACTGCAATTCTTTTTTGCAGCTGTTGGTGAAAACTCACAGTGTTTGCTGTGCCGCCGAATAATAGGCGTCCAGCGTAAGTTTTCAATTGAAAGACATTACAATACATATCACAAAGACGAGTGTATCGCCATCAGTGTCTCGTGTGTGTGACGTCGTTTTGTGTTTTCAGTGTCCGCCGTCACGCTTCTACGTTCACTTGTGCCGTCGGATTCATCAGTGTTATGTGCGCCGTGTCAACGTGTTTTCAGTGTCTTTATCGTCGAGTGTGAACGGCTCCGTGTTTTTTGTGTATCTGTGACCACTATTTTTTGCCCGTCACTATGTTCATTTTAATTCTCCGTTATTGTACTGTTGTTGTCAAGCCCGCATCTCGTGGTCGTGCGGTAGCGTTCTCGCTTCCCACTCCCGGGTTCCCGGGTTCGATTCCCGCCGGGATCAGGGATTTTCTCTGCCTCGTGATGGCTGGGTGTTGTGTGATGTCCTTAGGTTAGTTAGGTTTAAGTAGTTCTCAGTTCTAGGGGACTGATGACCATAGATGTTAAGTCCCATAGTGCTCAGAGCCATTTTTTTGTTGTTGTCAACACTACGGCTGAAGAGCGGTGCAGCATGCCGCTGCCAGCCTACCTGATTGTTCAGGTGTTAAAATAACAATAAAGAAAAAAAAAAACAAGGACGAGTGTAGTGTACTCAACAGTGAAGAACGGCAAGCAAAATTAAATGTCCTTCAGAAAATGGATGAGACACCTCAACTCGATTTTATTGTACGTCAAAGTAACTGATACTTCTTGAACTCTTAGTTTCTTGTGTTAGATTTATGTCTGTTTTACTGTACTCTGTACAATGTACTGTTTTCAATTTTCCAGAATGACAACCACACTAAATCCTCACTGCGAGGAAATTTTAAAATCGCATTAAGAATTGCACAATCTGGGAAACCCTTTTCCGAAAGGGAGTTTGTGAAAGGGTGTCTGACTGATGCTGTAGAACTTGTGTGTCGCACGAAAATTAGCAGGTTTCAAGAAATCAGTCTATCCAAACAAACAGTGACAAGACGTACCAGTGATATGGCCCGCGATCTGCACAGGCAGCTAATAAATAAGGCTAAATACTTTGTTGCTTTCTCTGTTGCGCTCGATGAAGCAACAGATCTTACAGATACAGCCCAGGTTGTGATATACATACGAGGTGTCGATAACGCACTTTGTGTAACAGAGGAGCGACATCTGTACGTAGAAACATGCACTACGTGAACGCTGACGGCTGCGGCGTGCACGCTGAGACCCGGAAGTTACACATGTGCAAGAGCACCGCACGCGTGTAGAATTTCTGGCCGGCCCTGCTGTACAGCATATCAGAAGGTATGGTGGGACACTGCCGTCGTATGTTGTCTTTTATGATCCCTAATGTGATCTGTCGATCGCAGTAGACTTGCGACTTCAGATAACCCCACAACCAATAATCACACGGTTTGAGCTCTGGCGATCTGGGAGACCAAGAATGACAGAAAAAGCGGCTCAGCACGCGACCCTCACCATACGACGTGCACAAGGGATCTTTCACACTAGCAATATGTGGTGGACCGCCACCCTGCATAAAAGCCGTGCTAGGGATCATGCGATTCTGTAAAATATTAGCATACCTGGCTAGCTGGTCAAGCTGACAGTTTGGAAAGCAACCATCAGCATTTCCTCGAAGAGGAGGCGTCCTATCACGATTGATGTGGCAAATGCACGCCACGCCGTGACTGATGGGGTGTCCATCATAGTTCCAGGATTTTTCGGCAGCTTAACTTCTGCAGCTGTGCCTGTTCACAGATCTTCGGAGTGTGAAATAGGCTTCGTCTGTCCACAACACATTAGACAAACAGTCGTCATTGTCCCCCTCTTTTTCATATTCTCACGCAGCGAACACTCTCCGCGTCACAATCTGTGGCTAACAGTTCACGATGACTCTGGATTTTGTACGGGAAGCTTTGGAGACCGTGCCTCTCTTACTCTCCAATCAGTACTGAGTTGAATTCCGGAGCGGCGTGCAGCTGCATGGGGGCTTAATTAAAAAGATTAATGAATAAATGCAATAATTTTACTAGCTGTGTGACCGGTTACGAAGTCTCGCAACCGGTTGGCCCTGACTATTATTAGCACGCAATCTGACTGCATAAAATAAAAATATAGAACGACTAGGAATTTCCATTAATACAATTGATTAATTAAGTCCCCTGCAACTATAAAAGCTACGAAACAACAAAGGGCAAGTGCAACTGTTCTGTGTGTGGTAGTGTGACTCAACGTACATGTATCTGGTTCGGTTCTTTCTCAATACAACAAAATATTTTAAACACCATTTACAATGAACTAATTGAAAAACCAGAAATACTATAATTGCACATAGAAACCAGAATTACAAGTCTAATAAATGAACACGAGCCAGATGCCCTGTTGACTGTACCTGTGAGCAAGAGGCATTGTCATTAAAGAAAACTGTAATACCTTTTTACCTCATGATATGGTGACGAAAATTTTCCATTACACCAGCATCATAAATCAAAAGCCCAGCTTCTTAAATACACTCTGACAATTGCAACTTCTTCCATCTATACATTACACCAACCGAACAGCATCTACTCTTTTGCCCAACAGAACAACAATTGCCCTCGACATCCTCTGAACTACTACTGCCAGTGTTGACGGCGGAATAATAAGCTTTGGCACAGTCTCTGGCGCTGTGACTCAGTGTAGCCACCTTCCACAGCTTCACGAGCGCTAACTTCACAACGCGATGATAAACCAGTTATAGACTTCATTTCAAAAAAAATGGTTCAAATGGCTTTGAGCACTATGGGACTTAACATCAAAGGTCATCAGTCCCCTAGAACTTAGAACTACTTAAACCTAACAAACCTAAGGACATCACACACATCCATGCCCGAGGCAGGATTCGAACCTGCGACCGTAGTGGTCGCGCGGTTCCAGACTGAAGCGCCTAGAACCGCTCGACCAGACCGACCGGCAGACTTCATTTCATCCTGAAGTTTCCGAGTAGCGGTGGCACTTGAGGCTGCTGAAAACTACCAGTCCTATAGTCAACACAACCCCCCTGGCTTCGAACTTCTTGATCGTGTCCTTCACAGCGACACATGCTACGTGACCCCTGTCTGTTAGATTCTCCTTTGCATTTGTCGACCTGGAAAAGCGTTCGACAATGTCGAATAGTGCAAGATGTTCGAAACTCTCAGAAAAATTGGGGTACTTTATAGGGAAAGAGGTACAGTATGTACAAGCACGAAAAAGGAGTAATAAGAGTGGAAGACCAAGAACGAACTGGTCAGATTAAAAAGGGTATAAGACTGGGATGTAATCTTTTGAACCTACCGTTCAACCTATTCGTCAAAGGTGCAATGAGGGAAATAAAAGAAAGGTCCAAGAATGGAATTAAAATTGAAGGAGAAATGATATCAATGAAATGATTCGCTGAAGACATTGCTATCCTCAGAGAAGATGAGAAGAATTACAGATTATGCTGAATAGAATGAGCAGCCTAATGAGTACCGATTATGGACTGAGAGGAAGTCGAAGAAAGAAGTATCAGAAATGAGAACAGCGAGAAACTTAACATCAGGATTGCTGATGGCGAAGTAGATGAAGGAATTCTATTACCAACACAGCAAAATCATCCATGACGGACGGAGGAAGGAGGACATAAAAAGCAGACTAGCAGTGGCGAAGAGTGCATTCCTGGCCAAGAGAAGTCTACTTATATCAAACATAGGCCTTAATTTGAGAAAGAAATTCCTGAGAACGTACATTTGGAGCGCAGCATTGTATGGTAGTGAATCATGAACTGTGGGAAAAGAATCAAAGCATTTGAGATGTGGTGGTACAGTAGAATGTTGAAAATTAGGTGGAGTGATAAGGTAAGGAATGAGGAGGTTCTGCGGAGAATCAGCGAGGAAAGGAGTATATGGAAAACACAGAATAGAAGAAGAGACAGGATTGTAGGACATCTGTCAAGACATCGGGTATAACTTCTGTGCCACCAGAGGGAGCTGTAGAAGGTAAAAACTGTAGAGGGATTGGAACACTTTCAGCAAATAACTGAGCATAGGAGAGGAAGTCGTGGTGGGCCGCATCAAACCAGCCTGGAGACTGGCACAACTTCAGCTCATGTTATACACTTGCGGAGCCACTGATGGAGTCTTTCTACGCCATTTCATTTACATGTACACTGCATTTTCCCGGAACCTTTCTAATAAATATACGACATATCTCTCCATTAGTTATCCAATCTAACCAATCAGATTCCAGCATTCTTCTGAATTACTAAATTTCTAAAGTCACATTTCAAAGGTTTCTTTTCTGTTCTTGTCTGTACTATACGTCGTCTATGATTCACTTCTGTACTAGGTAACCCTACAAACTCCAGAAAAGCTAACCCGTTTATTTTGATACGTACAAGAGCTGCTCAATAAAGATTGAGCCTGATTTTTTTTCTCAGATGTGTATCATTCCATTTTAGTGTTTACATGATCTTTTTCAAAAGTATTCACCTCCTACTTGAATGCATTTTTATAGTGTCTCCGCCAGTCCTCGAACACAATGTGCAGGTCACTCTTTGTCAGGTCGTTGAGAATTGTCTCACATTTCTTGAGCACTGCTTCAGAGTTCTCAACTCGAATGCCCTGAGGCTCTGCCCTTAGTGATGGAGAAAACAAAAAAATGACTGCAATATCGGGGCTGTAAGTCGGATGCGGTTCAGATGCAATGTTGAGTGGAGCCAGACACTGCGTGACTTGATTTGCGACGTGAAGCTACGCATTGTCATGATGAAGTCGCCACCCAGGATGGTCGTTTGCTTGCAGTGCGCTTCCTCGGTTTAGTAGCGTGGTATGCTGCTGTAGCAGCAGTGTAAAGAGTCTCCGCATACTGGTAAAACATTTAAAGGCAGTAAAAACATGTGATTACCATCATTTGCGCTGCAGATGGAACAACGTTTGCCTTTTTTGGTTTTGGAGAACCTGACGATTTCCATACTGCACTCTTCAGGATCATAATGGTGTACCCACGACTCATCACCGCTGATAATCAGTTGTAGAAATCTCCTCCAGCACCAAAGAATCGCAGCATCTCACAGCTTGTCTCCATTCACATAGCCCTTTGTCCGGAAATCAATAAACGGGGCTCATAAAGATAACTAATGCAGTGAATTTCAGTTTGAAGAGCGAAAATGACAATGTTAAATTAAATGTAGATGGTACCTCTATAGACTGTGTAACAAATGCAAAATTTCTAGGAATGAATATTGGTTCCCAGTTGAAGTGGTGTGAACACACGAAGGAACTTGCAAAAAGAGTATCATCAACATGTTGTGTCCTTAGAATCCTATCATCAGTGTGAAGCATGCAGTGTCTTTTAGTTACATACTATTCATATGTACACGCAATTCTTAGCTAAGGCATTTTTTGGGGGGGAACAAAATATGAGCAAAATTTTCTAACTCCAGAAAAGCGCCATAAGAATAATAACCAAAAATACTAGTCGAGCTCATTGTAAATACCTGTTCAAACACTGAGCATTCTAACTGCTCCGTGTGAATACATTTACCAGTCCGTTGTACACATCAAAAATAACATTGGTAATTACTGCAGGACAGTTCTGTCCATGACCATAGAATAAGAGCTAGACCCAACTTACATTTACCAAGAAAAAATAAATATAAAACTGAAAACGGCGTTTTCTACCAAGGAATAAAACTGTACAACAAATTACCAAAAGAGATTAAAGAAATTGCAAAAATACACTTATTTAAAAAGGCAGCTAAAAAGTACATGTTATGAAATACATTTTATACATTGAAGGATTACTTAGACAAAACAGAGTAGGGGGTCTGGTTAAAAAAAGTTGTACAAATAAATAATAATAGTAGTAGTACTGTATACCAGGAGTAAATCTAATTATTGTTTCTAATTAGAAGTCTGTAAGGCAGGGCTTCCCAACGTGTTGTCCGCGGACCCCTTAGGGGTCCGCCGGCTCTTTCTATGAGGTCCGCGGCCACATTTCATGAAATCGTGTAAAACAATGATTGAATAAAAATGTGAAAATGAAATTCATCATTTTTTTTTCGTGTGAAAAACATGTGTAATTTTACTTCAGGTCGTATTCCCAAGCAGCCTTTGCGGTTCCTAAGTGACAACGAATACACAGTTTAGTGCCGGAGAATACAGCTTCTCTGATCGACTGTTTCGCAACAATATGGAGGTCATTTGTGCGCCGCCTCACGGCGCTAGATGCACTGAAACCTTTTACGCGTGCGCGGAGCGAGCTTTGTCGAAGAAGCTCCACAGTCGGATTTATTATGTGAAAACGCTGCAAGTACTCCATTGGTTGCAATATCCTATGGAAGTGGAATAACCAAAAAGCGTAGAAAAAACGAAAGCTATTTAGAAATGGGCTTTATGGAGACGAAGAAGGGTAAAGCCCAGTGCGCAATTTGTGCGCGAGTCCTTCCGAACAGTTCAATGGTTCCAGTTAAATTGCACCGTCATTTGAAGGTACTCACCCGGATTTCCAGGCTAAAGACATCGATTTTTTCAAAAGAAAGAGTGCTGAACTAGCTGCTTCTCAGCATTGCATGAAAACTCATGCAAAGCAATTAATAAAAATTCATTAAAAGCTTCTTTCTTGGTTAGTTATCGAGTGGCATTGCTCATACCATTGCAGAAAATCTCATAAAGCCGTGTGTTAATGATATTGTTTCTTGTATGCTAGACGAATTGGGAACATGACACGTGCATTAAGAAACTTTAAGTTCCCAGGAAGTCGTTTCTGAAAGTATTTGTATGGAGTGTAGCCATGTATGGAAGTGAAACATGAACGATAACTAGTTTGGACAAGAAGAGAGTAGAAGCTTTTGAAATATGGTGCTACAGAAGAATGCTGAAGATAAGGTGGGTAGATCACGTAACTAATGAGGAGGTACTGATTAGGATTGGGGAGAAGTTTGTGGCACAACTTGACTAGAAGAAGGGATCGGTTGGTAGGACATGTTTTGAGGCATCAAGGGATCACAAATTTAGCATTGGAGGGCAGCGTGGAGGGTAAAAATCGTAAAGGGAGACCAAGAGATGAATACTCTAAGCAGATTCAGAAGGATGTAGGTTGCAGTAGGTACTGGGAGATGAAGAAGCTTGCACAGGATAGAGTAGCATGGAGAGCTGCATCAAACCAGTCTCACGACTGAAGACCACAACAACAACAACAAGTTCCCATGGGTTCCGCTCTGAAATTTAAAGTTACTGTGCTCTTGACTGACGAGGGGTCCGCCATGGATTTTCGACTGAAGAAGGGGTCCGCCAGCTGAAAAGGTTGGGAAGCCCTGCTGTAAGGGTATGTGCATAAAAATTAGCTTATTTAAAATTGGTCTAAACTTGTAAATACTTTGACATGTCCTCCATCCTTGTAAAAAGATATCTACGGATGAATAAAGCTACTACTACTACTACTACTACTACTACTACTAGACACGGGTCATAAGGAGATGATCATGCGTAATCATAAAGACACAGCGATATGAAATTCTCAGCACTTCACTGATGTTACGTAAAGTTATCCGCCCATCTTCACGGACAATCACAGCAGCTGTGTTGATGATGACTTCAGTCACGGCAGAAGCCGAAACACCAGGCTCACCTCGCTTGACACTGACAAGTTGGCCTTCGCTGAAGTCCTTGAACCACTGTTCCACGAATAGCGTACACTTTCTGCAGCATTATTAAGTCTCAGTGGCTGTGAGGTTTAAACGAACGCGGAATTTTACTGCGCCGTATCGCTCCTTTCACGTCACCTCCATTGTTTGGAATGTGAAATACAAAAAGCGTCTACAGAACAAGAGCATTACTACCAACCTTACCTACCGATATGAAGGTACTGCTGTCTATGGCCGGAGTGGCATTGCGGTTCTAGGCGCTGCAGTCTGGAACCGAGCGACCGCTACGGTCGCAGGTTCGAATCCTGCCTCGGGCACGGATGTGTGTAATGTCCTTAGGTTAGTTAGGTTTAATTAGTTCTAAGTTGTAGACGACTGATGCCCTCAGAAGTTAAGTCGCATAGTGCTCAGAGCCATTTGAATCATTTTTTTGCTGTCTATGGACATATTACATAAAAACACGGTCCTTTCAAAAATTCGTGGTACAGATAGGAAACTATGACAGAAGGAACATGACAAAAGTCAGTCTGATTCTTTTTTAATCTGCCCTCGTAATTTCTCTTTCCCAGAAGCGCTTATCCTCCTACTACCAGTCTGTGTTTAATATCCTCTAAGATTCGTCCATCGAATTTTGATGTCGAAATGATAAAATAATTTACTGCTTTTAGTTCATCGTTTCCTAAACTAATTCCATCAGCATCACATTATTTAATATGACTACATTTCATTAGCCTTACTATACTGTTGTGAGTGATAATCTTTAATTCATTTCCAGACACTTCTGCTCCGTTAGACTGCTCTTTTTAGTTCTTTGCCGTCTTTGCAACTTTCCCTTTGTGTTCGTTTACTGCTTGCTAGATGGAGACCAGCAGAAAGAAACGCAGCCTGTCATAAATAGGAGTTCTCAGCTGTGAGTTATGGACGCTGTGAGTGAGGCCGTGACTCGGGCAGTTTTGACCGGACGGCAGCTGTCCAGAGCATCGGTTACGCGGCCGGACCCTCGCCGGTGTTGTGTCGCAAACATTCGGCTACGCAACGCGCGACGGAGCGGTCAACAGCCGTCCGCTGCCTGCCGGGTGATGGATGACGTCTGGAGGCTCGGTGAGGTTGTGGGGGTGCGGGCGAGGGTGGCCGGGGAGGAACAGCGGCAGCGACAACAGCGGCGGTCCAGCCGCCCACACGCGGCACGGACAACACAACACCCAGCACAGTGGGGCGCCGTGACTAGGCGCAATCCGCGCGGCGCGGCCTGCTACCGCCTAACGGAGAATGGCGACCGTGACAGGACCCTAGTCCGGTGGCCGACGCAGGCTGGCTGCGATCGCCGAGACTGAATCCGTCCAGAAGGCGTCCAGGACCAGCCACGGAGCCGGGGGGATGCGGCAAAAGAATGTTGAACTGAAAGCATTTACATTTTGCAATCATTAATTTCCAGATTTCTCTTCCTACTTTTGGAGAATAAACTAGCATGAAACCAGTGTTAGCATGATGGAAAAATATAGGATTGTTACCATCAGAAAAGTGTTAGTCAGTGTAAAGTAGGACAAGATTCTGAGAAAAATAAAAATTAGCTATAGGAGAACACAGACATTGCAATATTTACAAAAACCATGAAATAGCAAACAGAGGGGAGTGGTTGGTGGTAGTGTCGGTACTTGACAAATTTTAGTTCATCATTTGTTAATAAAAGACCATATCCAAACATTATTTATTTATTTATTTAACCTGGCATGATTAAGGCCATCAGGTCCTCTCTTACATCTGACCAGGAATTCTACTTATATTACATTCATGTGTTTTAGTAGGCATGTTAAACTACATCTAGTACAAAAAGTGAAATAAACAATTACAAAGGCACACTTGGAAAAAATACGTACATATAGAGTTTATATTCGTAGATGATAAGTACTCTTATAATTAGACATTATGAAAGAGACAGACTGTAGATAGGAGTGCTAGCAGCAGCGAGTATGAGGGAGACTGATGGTGAAGGGAGGAGAAGAATAGAGATATGATGACACATAATTAAGGAAATATAAAGGAAAAGAAGACTGCGTGGCTAATAGAGATAGATGAAGAGGAAGGCATCTCAGGAATAAGATAGAAGACGCTAGCTTTGCTATTTGACAGATGAGAGAATTGGCCTTGTACATTAATTTTGTGAAGAACGTTATGAGGATGATAGTAGGAAATGCTTCTTCTTAAAGGCAGCAGGGGATTGAATTTTGCGCAAGGTAAGGGGCAGTTTGTTCCAGAGGCGGACAGCGGCAACTGAGAAGGAGTTTGCAAAAGTTTTTGTTTTGTGAGTGGGCACAGTTAGGATACCTAATAAGAGTGACCTCGTGTTTCGATTATGATGGCATGACAGGTGTTTAATCTCTGAAGCAAGGTACTGGGGCGCTTGCGCACGAGGAGTCGGTGAAGCAGACATAGAGTGTGGTAGTCACGCAATTTGTCCGGCCGCAGCCACCCTAGCTGGGAGTATGAAGCACTAACATGATCATATCGGCGAATGTTGCAGGTGTAACGCACACAGACATTCATGGTTAGTTCTAGCCGTCTTTTGTTTTCACTTCTCATGCCTTGTTAAATTGCATCACAATACTGGAGGATCGGTAGAGCGAGTGCTTGCACGAGCTGGCGTTTCAAGTCCTGTGGAAATATGTTCCTAAACTTTTTGAGAGCATAGGGACAAGCAGACGTCTTCCAGCACACTGCGACTGTATTCTCCACCCAGTTGAGATGCTCATCCAAAGTTACACCCAAGTTATTAACTGTTTTCTGGTATGGTATTGGAGTACCGTCGAGCAGAATAGGAGAAAACCGTTCGCGGAAATCAGAACTTATTAATTTCTGATGGGCTATTAAGATTACTTGCGTCTTTTTTGCATTTAGTTTAAGCCCCAGGTTTTTCGCCCATGTCACTACTGAAGACAGATCATCATTCATCTGAGTGATTGCAGTGTTTATATCTTCAGGTCTGACGCTTAGGTAGAGCTGGAGGTCGTCGGCATAGAAATGATATTTACAGGAGGACAGAACCGACGAAATATCGTTGACATATAAAGAAAACAACACTTAATTATGAGACCGATTTCACACTGGCTGACCACAAAATTTTCCTCTCATAGTACAGTTTATCACACTTTGTCATAAGACAAGAAATGTTAATAACTCAGCTTCAAATCGAAATATAGCTAACGATATTTAACCATAATCAAATGAATGTTTGGCATTACAACTGATACCGAAGTATCTGTGACTGTCACGTCTGAGGCTCATTATGCAGGAAATAGAACAAAACACAGACATGTATACTATCGAGACACAGTTATTCGCCAATGATCAATATAAAAATAGATGCTGCGATGACAAATATTTAAATTAACGGTTACTGTAACTTCGCACCCAATGAAACTTTCTGCTTGTGAATTGTGAAAGGCATTTACAAGCAATCATTGAATTCTTTGAAATGAATGTCCACCTAAAAACATTACAGAATAAAAAGGTACATATCTCACGTATATCAGTTCGATTGAATTTAGTATAACTGGCACACTAAACCTTACAGAATCAAGTGGCAACACTTTTACAAATTCTGTAAAATAAATATCCAATGCAAAATGCGAAAAAGAGCGTACATGACATGTACATGACTTAGCTTAACACACATCAAAATCTCCACACAGCTTTGGCACAACTGGCGCATTAAACTTACAGAATCGAAAAGTAGCAATCTGAGATCGATTGGTTCACATATTTGGAACTATCTAATAGACAACCTCAGTGGTACCACCACAATCAGTACTTAGCAGTACTGGAATGGCGGGACGCTTCCCAATTTAACATCTCGATAAAACATGACTGTCCTTTGCACCATGTAACACACATGATACAGACACAGGTCCACAAATGAAAAGCCAAACCTAACGGTAAATTCATCCAACAGGATCAGACAAGAAAGAAGTATCATATTCGAAAACAGTCTGCTCACTTGTGCCAGAGCCCACAAGCACTGAGATACGAAATCTAACAAGAACTCTGGCTGAGGCGTGGCAAGGAACACTAACACAATTCGAAGAACTAGACAAAAATGGCATCAAAGCAGCATAAAAAAGGAACAAAACGCCATACGAATCACAATTGGCGACAAAACGAATTCGCTCGCGTATATGATCGATCTCTTGTAGCCATAACTGAACACCCTGCTAATCTCGCCCTGTCACTCTCGCACGCACACCAACGGGGATATGAAAGGAATTGCAAGAACTAGGCACTGTACCCCACACACACTGCTGCGAGAATGTGTCAAGCTCACAGGTTAGATCCATTGCTGGTGAGTACACAGCGCCCATCTGGACATCGAAGGCCGGCCGGAGTGACCGAGCGGTTCTAGGCGCTACAGTCACAGGTTCGAATCCTGCCTCGGGCATGGATGTGTGTGCTGTCCCTAGGTTAGTTAGGTTTAAGTAGTTCTAGGGGACTAATGACCTCAGAAGTTAAGTCCCATAGTGCTCAGGGCCATTTGAACCAATTTTTTGGACATCGAAGTACTAACAAGCAGACAGCCTACGTTCAATGCCTTTTACAACTCAACAAGTATGCGGAAGCCATACTGCGTGAACGCCGCTGAGAAATATCAGACAAACAGCCTGCTCTCGGTTGTTACAGCTCACGCCTACCCTTATCGCTGACAATAGCGGCCACGGTTGAAGAACAGGACTCTATGGTATTGGAGCATGGGCGTGGGAAAACAGGAAAAGAACAGAGTCGAAGCATCTGAGATGTGGTGCTGCAGAAGAATATTGAAAATTAGGTGCACTGATGAGGTGAGGAATGAGGAGGTTCTCTGGAGAATCGTTGAAGGGGGCAACATGTGGAAAACAGATAAAAAGAAGGAACAGATTGGTAGGACAGGCTTTAAGACATCAGGGAATAACTTCCGTGGTACTAGAAGGAGCTGCAGAGGGTAACAACTGTAAGGGATGACTGAGGCTGGAACATACCAAACAAGTAGGTGAGACCCTTTGATTGGTGGTGATACTCCAGCAAAGTAAAGTCGTATGGCATGAACGACTGGGAATCGGGAAAGGAAGGTTCAGATGCCTAATTGTTTCGAATATTTCGTGCTTGCCGGATCCTTTACTTTACGAAGCATGAGAGCTATCTAAATGTGCTGTTAAGTGTAAGTGACTGAAATGGGTGTGTGTGTAGTCTAGTATTGTGTACTCTCATATTCCTTTTGATGAGAGAAGGCAGAGATGAAACCCAGTGCTGCCACGTTGCCTGCTCCTGCCGAAGAAGTGCTACTCTGTGATGGAGAGGTTGGTCTTCGGATCTTCAAATTAGCACAAAGTACCCTGTCAGGCCTGCTCCATTCCGTAACACCATCTGCGCAGAATATGACACACGGGTTTCGACGTGGCACAAAGTAAATTCCGCAAAAGATGGCGTTAGTGACAGTATGTATG
This sequence comes from Schistocerca piceifrons, assembly GCF_021461385.2. NCBI lineage: Eukaryota > Metazoa > Arthropoda > Insecta > Orthoptera > Acrididae > Schistocerca > Schistocerca piceifrons. Next base: position 91,244,448 of record NC_060146.1, on the reverse strand, counting down.
TAATTTATTAATGTGACATAGAACTTTGGATGTTTTTTTTAAATTTTTAACTGGTTTTCAGCACGTCTTCCTTCTGTTACAGATGACGTGCTGTGCTCTACACAGACCATGAGGTGATCCCGAAAAGCATAATAGGATGACTAATAAAAAAAAATATGTATATTGGTGACCAACACTTATCTACTCCCCGACCAGTTTCAACTATTACACTGAAGCCATTTTCTACAGGAATCTGAAACTGATACTGTACATTGAGGTGACAAAAATCATTGCATAGCGAAATGCACATCTACCGATGGCGGTAGCGCCGCGTACACAAGATATAACAGTAGGCCTACTGTGTATTGGCGGGGTTGTCACTTGCACTCTGGTGATTCATGTGGAAAGGCTTCCTACGTGATTATAGAAGCACGACGAGAATTAACAGATTTTCTACATCTACATCTACACCTTTATAGATACTCCGCAAGCCACTGTACGATGCGTGACGGATGGTACGCTGTACCACTACTTGTCAGTTCGCCTCCTGTTCCACTGGCAAAGAGAGCGACGGAAAAGCAACGTCCGTACGCCTCCGTATGAGCCCTAATTTCTCATATCTTACCTTCGTGGTACTTACGCACAATGTATGTTGACGGCAGTAGAATTGTTCGGAAATCATCTTCAAATCCCGGTTCTTAAATTTTCTCGGTTGTGTTTCTCGGAAAGAACGTCGACTGCCCTCCAGGGATTTCCATTTGTGTTCCTGAAGCATCTCCATAACCCTTACGTGTTGTTCAAAACTACCGGTAAAAATTCTAGCAGGCCGAACCTCAATTCCTTTTTCATCTCAGAATGACGCATGCGACATTCCATTTCGGAAATCAAATGTATACTGTCAAAAAATAAATAAATAAATAAATAAATAAAAGACAGTATACATTGAAACCACCTTCCCGTCGCCTCTCTACCTCTTTTGTTAATGATAAAATTCCCTTTTACAATAAACTATGAAACCTTCCCTTAGGATTTCTATCTCTTGCTTAATAATAACAAATGAAATCTTCCCTTTGGAATTTATTCTCTTTCTCTATCTTCGCATACAAATTTAATTGCTACTTATTAAAAGAAATTTTCTGATTATTTCGACGAAACATAGAATATGTCGTCATTGTGGCCCTCAGTCGTTATCTGCAATAACCTAAAACTGTTCCTTACCTTTTTTACCGTTACTGGATCGCCATCTGACTGGTACATCAAACTGCGACATGAATGTACTTACTCTGTTTTACTATACTCTATTAGCTGCTGGTGGGCTTTCATAATAAGTGGCTGTATTTATTACCAAAGCTAACGTTATTCTTTAATAGCAAAGCTGACGTTATTCTTTAATTAATATGACTGAAATTACGTAATTCATAGTTAAACTTTTTCTTGACAACAATAAAATTTTGCAAAGTTTTACGTTGATGGTTTTTGGGGTGGATTATAATTAGAAATGCAATATAGCTGGCAAAAGTTAATTATATTCTGAATGAAATGATTTTACAAACGTTCAAATGGGACTTACTTTTTACAATAATCTTACAACTAGCAATGGGCAAACACACTTTCAGTAGTGTTGAGTTTCTTAAAAAAATTAATTCAATAATATTAGTTCCTCTTATTATAATAGTTAGTTGATGTCTCTGTACATTCGTTTATAATCTCTTGTAAATCACAGCTAGTGGCTGGCAGGTACACGCTCCTCTCAACCTCTCGCTTCAGACCTGCTACCGACTCGCTTCACTTCTCGCTTACTACTGACTTCGAACGCTAAAGTGCCGTTTCTCCTGCCAACAATGCTTTCTGGTGCAGACAATCCCTGCTACCATTACAAAATGTATCAATGCGCGGTCTTTCCCGCTCTTTTCTTAAATTGTATCCATACGCGGTCTCTCCCGCCCTTTTTAAAATTATATCAATTTGCGGTCTCTCTTGCCAACAATACTTTGGTGCAGACATTCCCTGCTACCACAATTATTTCCAACATGACAAATATTAATTATTCCTACTTAATCCTATTAATAAAATATAAACATATTTCATAAATTGTGATTTGACAATAAACAATAGAAATATACACGTCTTACATAATGTAATGTCTTACGACAGTGAAAGGAACCTGTGACCACTGAGACAGTGCCATAAGCTCGTCCAAAATATCGTAACACAACACGCACACACACACACACACACACACATGTCGTACTAATAAATGTAAATCCACCTGATGATGGAGGTTTAAACCTTTGAAACACGCACTGAAGATAAAATTAACAGTGACTGGTAACAGTAAACTTGTTACAATATTGTTAAGGCTTTCGTGGCCACTTATTGACAAACTGCCTATTTGCTTCTGTCTCTGGTTCTTCGGCCGACGTTCGTCTGATGATTTTACTGACATTTCGCCATTGTCAAAGCTTCACGCTCCATTGCCATTGGTGAACTGGAGGCAATGGAGGGCGAAGCTTTGACAAAGCCAGCAAATCGTGCTAGCGAAACGTCAGTAAAATCATCAGACGAACGTCGGCCGAAGAACCCGAGACAGAAGCAAATAAGCAGTTAGTAAACTTGTTGTTTAATTTAATGTCAATAACACGCACGGTAAAGACTAACCTAAAATGTTCGCATATAAAAGGAGAATTATATTCAAATTAGAGAATAATGAGGAGATGCAATGTTACAATGATACCCCCGAAAACATACGTTTTGTATATCAGTGACCTCAGTAGTCATTAGACATCGTGAGAGAGCAGAATGGGGCGCTCCTCGAAACTCACGGAATTCGAACGTGGTCAGGTGATTAGGTGTCACTTGTGTCATACGTCTGTACGCGAGATTTCCACACACCTAAAGATACCTGGGTCAACTGTTTCCGATGTGATAGAGGAAACGTGAAGGGACACGTACAGCACAAAAGCGTACAGGCCGACCTCGTCTGTTGACTGACAGAGTCCGCAGACAGTTGAAGAGTCTCGTAATGTGTCAGACATCCATCCAGTAGTAGTTAGACATCCATCCAGACCACAGGAATTCCAAACTGCATCAGGATCCACTGCAAGTAACATGAAAGTTAGGAGGGAGGTGAGAAAACGGATTTCACGGTCGAGCGGCTTCTCATAAGCCACACATCACGCTGGTAAATGCCAAACGACGCCTTGCTTGGTGTAAGGAGTGTAAACACTGAATGATTGAACAGTGGAAAAACATTGTGTGGTGCGACGAATCACGGTACACAATGCCGCGATCCGATGGCAGGGTGTGGATATGCCGAATGCCCGGTGAACGTCATCTGCCAGCATGTGTAGTAATCGTGTGTTTCATGGAGGTGGCATGCACCCCTTGTACTTTTGCGTGACACTATTACAGCACACGCTTACATTGATGTTTTAAGCACCTTTTTGCTTCCCACTGTTGAAGAGCATTGGGGGATGGCGACTGCATCTTTCAACACGATCGAGTACCTGTTCATAATGCACGGGCTGTGGCGAAGTGGTTACTGGACAAGAAGATCCGTATAATGGACTGGCCTGCACAGAGACCTGACATGAATACTATAGAACACCTTGGGGATGTTTTGGAGCGCCGGCTTCGTGCTAGGCCTCACCGACCGACATCGATACCTCTCCTCAGTGCAGATTGGACTGCCATTCCCAAAGAAACCTTCCAGCACCATATTCAACATATGCCTGCGAGAGTGGAAGCTGTCATCAAGGCTAAGGGTGGGCCAACACAATACTGAATTCCTGCACTACCGGTGGAGCGCGCCACGAATTTCTAAGTCATTTTCAGCCAGGTGCTCGGATACTTTGGATCACATAGTGTAGCTTATTGGACTGCAGTCACTATAGGTTCTGACCTCTAAGTTCTTGTCCTGACTCTATTTAATATGGTGTGGTTCTTCTATTTATATGCTTCCCGAGAGACCTGCGGAATAGGGCGGACATTGGATCTGGGAAAGGCAAGGCAGGGTGCAACGTAGAGAATAAAAGGAGGCCCGAGCAGCCAACAGGAACTGCAGCATTCAAGAGGAGGCAGGGCAAGCAAGTAGCATGCGGTGTCCTCCGTGTGAAAGCTGCGTCGCCGATTGAGTCCCCAAGTAGCTGACACTGTTGTTCATTTACGACGTGACTCCAGTCTAGCCGCCAAGTAGTGCGGAGGGAAAGATTCTTAACAGCAGGAGGCCGGGGCTCTGCCTCTCTAGGAAAATGCATTCAGGACATAACAATCTCGTGCTTTCCAAATCAAATGTGGGACGCCGCAGAATAAGAGCCTAGCCTGCAGCACAGTTTTCTACTTCCTTAGGACCTGTGATGTGAGGCTAGCTGCTGGACGCGACAACAGTGCGGTTGGTAAACTTGCTTATGACGTCAGGAAGGTGGATCCCAAGTAGAGGGTTTTTGGAAAGGAGTGGGTGGATCTATCTTTGAAGTTTTCACGTGGCGCGTTTCCCTTGGCAGGATTCTTGCAGATGAAGCAATTATGCCTTTGGGAGGCTGAGAGTTTTTAAACTATCATTCGTGGTTTTTTTTTTGTTTGCTGGGAAGGAAAGAACAGGCTCTACAACGCAGACAGAAAATTAGATGTTCGCCCAGAGACGGTGAGGTGTGAAGGTCGGGAGACTTTGAAGCAGGTCTTTGTGATGAACGGATCGCTGTGGGCAGCGGTCTCCACTTGAGAAGCTGACGGGGAGTCCATAGCTCAAGTCTGTGGAGGCACTGTACGATGGCAGCAGCCTCCATATCTCGTGCGGATGGATACGGTGAACATTGTTAGCAGCACTGGCATCTTTGGACAATCCTTGGTCAGGATATAAGTCAGAACATTGCAGTTAGTTGTCCTACAATCACCAGGCAGTGCTACACTCATTCGTTTCTCAGGCTAACGGTCAGTGACACAGACACTGTATTTGTTTAATTACTCACGTGTCATTTCAGATCACTAGTGCCGCCTATAGGGCAAGTCCCTTAACTTTCCGAGTAATTCTCTGACCCAGCAGGCTCACTTACAAACATTCAGAGATGTTAACTGAATAATTTAATGTGTTCATTTAAAGCTTGTTTCTCTTGATACCTTCAGTTAATCTCATATGTAATCTTATGCACTTCTCCACTTTAGAATCCATAGCTATGGCCTTAATATTTCATCGCTTTAGTTGATCTGTTTGCAGACAGTATTTCAGCACGGGTCTTAATGGTGTGAATTTCTCCTAATTAATTTTTTGACTCAGGTTCAAAATGGTTCAAATGGCTCTGAGCACTATGGGACTTAACATCCATGGTCATCAGTCCCCTTTAACTTAGAACTACTTAAACCTAACTAACCTATGGACATCACACAACACCCAGTCATCACGAGGCTGACTCAGGTTACTTAGGTCTAACACACACGGCGTTTAGCAAACTTCACCGTCTTGGTTCCCACTGCAAGTCCTCAACGTCTGTAAAGAGAATTTAGCTACCCCCTGTGTATACATAAAGTGTTCCATCACTGTGTGAAGAATTGCGATGTTCTCGATGTTATGCTCCGTGTGACCTACCAAACACTTGTCAAATCCGCGCCACTCAGATTCGCATCTGTTGAATTCTAAAGGTCGACACAAGCGGTATTAAGCAGCTGGTCCTACTTTTTGGCTCACCTCTGTGTTGCCTAAACTGACAGTACCATGTCTCACACTAACCGAATAACATATTTAATGGTCACGAATGTATCTGATTTCCAAACCAAGATAGTTACGTCAAAAGTTTCTTAAACATCACTCCCATTTGATGTTACCGTTTGCTCATGAATACGAAGCAAGACGTCGCTCAGTGACCGTACTGGCACCAAAACGGAAGATAACACAGAGAAGGACGAAATACTGAATTCGGTCTTCCAAAATTGTTTCACCGCGGAAGATAGTAACTTTGTCCCTGCTTTCAATCGTCGTACGGACATCAAAATGGCAGATACTGAAATAACCGATCGCGGAATAGAAAAACAGCTACAATCGCTTAATAGTGGAAAGGCTCAGGATTAAATGTCATACCTGTACGATTCTACAAATATTATGCGAAAGAACTTGCTCCACTTCTGTTAATGATTTATCGTACATATCTTGAGCAACGAAGCGTACCTGGCGATTGAAAGAAAGCGCAGGTCATTCCCGTATTTCAGAAGGGCCGTAGGACAGATGCACACAATATATAGGCCTGTATTGTTGACGCAAATCTGTTGTAGATTTATGGAAATAATTATGACGTTTTTGGAGAAGGAAAATCTGCTCTGTAAAAATCAACACGGATTCGGCAAACAGAGATCCTGCGAAACTCAGCTCGCTCTGTTCTTCCTCGAGATTCACCTTGCCACAGAAAATGGCGCTCAGGCTGATGCCGTGTTCTTTGACTTCAGGAAGACATTTCATACCTTACGCACTGTCGTTTAGTGAAAAAAATACGAGCTTACCCATCATCAGACGATATTTGCAACTGGATTCTAGAGTCACTTGCTGATAGAACCCAACACATCGTGCTTAACGAACCAAAATCGACAGATATAAAGGTAAATTCCAGTGCACCCCAAGGGAGTATGATAGTACCGTTACTGTTTACAATATATATATGTGATCCAGTAGAAAGCGTTGGATCCTCTCTAAGGCTGTTCGCCGATGATGCGGTATTCTGTAACAAAGTAGCAACGTCAGAAGATAGTAACGATTTGCAGAATGACCTCCAGAACACTGATGAATGGTGCAGGCTCTGGCAGTTGACTCTGAACGTAAATAAATGTAACATATTACGCACATATAGGAAAAGAATTCCACTACTGTATACATACACTATTGATAACAAACTGCTAGAAACAGTATCTCCCGCAAAATATCTAGGAGTAACTATCCGTAGTGACCTTAAGTGGAAAGACCGTACAAAACAAATAGTGGTAAAAGCAGATGCCAGATTCGTAGGAAGAATCTTAAGGAAAAGTAACTCATTCAGGAAGGAAGTGCCTTATAAGGCGCTAGTTCGACCCATTCTTGAATATTGATCATCCATCTGGGATCCCTACCAGATAGGAGTGATATACAAGATAGAGAAAATCCAACGAAGAGCTGCGCGTTTCGTCATGGGATCGTGTAGTCGGCACGAGAGCGTTACGGAGATGCTCAGCAAACTGCATTCTAAGACTTTACAAGAGAAGTATTGTGCATCACGGAGAGATTTACTACTGAAATATCGAGAGAGCACTTTCCGGGAAGAGTCAGACCACATATTACTTTCCCCTACATACTTCTCGCGTAATGGCAATGAGGAGAAAATTCGAGAAATTAGAGGCAATACAGAGGCTTACCGACAATCATTTTTCCCACGCGCTATTCGGGAGCGGAACAGGGTTGGAGGGCTCGGTTAGAGGTACAAAAAGAATCGTCCGCCACACACTATTAGGTGGCTTGCGGAGTTGATGTACATGTACATTAAGACAAATTCGTTGTTAATAAGGTTTCCTGTCCTGCAGCCGTGTAAACCGTGAATTTTAGAGTATATATATATGTTTTAAATTTATAGGTATCAATCAGCATCAGCGATGCGAACTGCAACTACCAGGCGGACCATAATCCAGCCATTTGTTCCATTATAGACTTGCACACGGGAGGAGTTATCGCATCCGTGGCAGTTCCAGCCGGCGGCTCCAGGATACATTCCAGAGGTGGGGGAGGCCGCTGTGGGACGCTCGGCGCCAGCTGGGACCAGATGCCGCCGCCTCTGCTTCCAGCTCCAGAGGTGACCTCCTGGAGAGGGTCTGGAGACGCCTGCATCTGGAACCTGACCTGCCGTGGCTGCCATATCTACTGGCCGTATCGCAGTGTCGTTCCACACAATCGACCGAAAACACAGCCACGTGGGACTTAGCTCAAAAATGCAGCCAGTCACTATCTAGAAGTTTTTTATTTCATTAAAGTCACCCATAACAGCTAATGATTTTAACAAAGTCATCATCGTCTACCTGTTTGCAATTGACGTTTTCTTGTGTGGCAGATGGATCATACAGCCACTTTCAGACTGTTTCGCAACTGTTGCTCTCTCGAATAGCACATGGGAAAAATGAACTCTTAAACCTTTCCGTGAGAGTGCTGATTTCTGTCATTTTATTGCGATATTCATTTCACACTACGTATGTGAGACAAAACAAAATATTTTCGCATTTGGAGGAGAAAACTGATGAATCTAGTTTCACGAAAAGACCTCGCGGCCACGAAAAACATCTTTGCTTTCATGACTGCCACCGCAGCTCGCTTATCATATCCGTGACTCACTTTCTCAGTTTGGAAACATGACACCGCGAGAAGAATCTGACACAGCACTGACAGACTTAAGTCGAAATAATGCACTTGGAGTAGACGAAAGATGCCTAGAGAGAGACAGTGGCGGCAGAACAATTCCACTTGGTGCACAAGATATGTGAGACAAGCGATGTACTTTCAGATGTTTTAAAAAGTGTAATATTTCTGATTCCAAGGAGGAAAAATGCTGAGTGGATACTACCAGACAATCACTTAATAAGTAATGGTTGCAGAATAGTGACGCCAGTTAGTTAAAGAAGAATGGGAAAATTCGTAAAAACTGATCTCAGAGAAGAACAGTTTTCTTTCCAGAGAATGATGGGAACACGTGAGGCACTCCTAAATCTACAGACGGATTAGAAAATAGACAGAGGAAATGCAAGCGTACAATTACAGCATTTGTAGATTTAGAGAAAGCTGTCAGTGTTGGTCGGAACAGACTTTCGAAACACTTTGTGTTATTGTGGTCTTCAGTCCGAAGATTGGTCTTATGCAACTCGCCAAGTTAGTCTATCCCGTACAAGCATGTTCATCTCTGTATAGCTACTGCAGCTTATATACATTGGAGCGGCTTACTACATTAGAGCCCTGGTCTCACCCCACAATCATTACTCCCCTCCATACGTACTTCCCTCTATTACCAAACTAAAGAGCCACTGATGTCCTAAGACGTGTCCTGCCAACTGGTCCACGTTCCAGAAATAAACTTACAAAAAGGATTACCTTATCGTTGAAATCTGTAATCGATGTTGACAACATGGTCAACAATCTGCATCTGGTACCATTTCAGGCATTTAGTAATATAGATGACAAGTAAGATATCGGATGAATTCTTGAACACTTTCGATATGAAAAAAAAAAAGATCTTCCTTATGAGACTAAGCAAGATGAGTGATGTCAGACAGAGAAACTGATGAGGGACGAACAAATAAATAAATTGTGACTGATTTCTGTCATTTTATTGTGAAACAGGAGTTCGACAAGGAGACGGACTGTCCTCAATTCTCTTTAACTAGGTTTTAGATAAAATAGTAAAAACATGGGAAAGCACATTACAAACAGAGGCACAAAGGGTATAAGCATGGGCCAAGGAAAGAACAAATTTGAAGTGAAATATTTAGCCTATCCTATGAAAAAACCCGGTATATAGAACACAAATATAATACAGAAATGTTTATGAAAACAAAGTATGGAAAAATTAAAAGAGTTGATGGATTCACATACCTTGGGGAGTGGATCCAAGCCAATGGACTGGATAACACAACAAATAAAGAAAGAATAAAAAAGTTATAATTTGCATACAGATTAACACAAAACTACTATAATAAGAAATCAATATCCATAAAAGCGAAGATTAAACATTATACACTCCTGGAAATTGAAATAAGAACACCTTGAATTCATTGTCCCAAGAAGGGGAAACTTTATTGACAGATTCCTGGGGTCAGATACATCACATGATCACACTGACAGAACCACAGGCACATAGACACAGGCAACAGAGCATGCACAATGTCGGCACTAGTACAGTGTATATCCACCTCTCGCAGCAATGCAGGCTGCTATTCTCCCATGGAGATTATCGTGGAGATGCTGGATGTAGTCCTGTGGAACGGCTTGCCATGCCATTTCCACCTGGCGCCTCAGTTGGACCAGCGTTCGTGCTGGACGTGCAGACCGCGTGAGACGACGCTTCATCCAGTCCCAAACATGCTCAATGGGGGACAGATCCGGAGATCTTGCTGGTCAGGGTAGTTGACTTACACCTTCTAGAGCACGTTGGGTGGCACGGGATACATGCGGACGTGCATTGTCCTGTTGGAACACCAAGTTCCCTTGCCGGTCTAGGAATGGTAGAACGATGGGTTCGATGACGGTTTGGATGTACCGTGCACTATTCAGTGTCCCCTCGACGATCACCAGTGGTGTACGGCCAGTGTAGGAGATCGCTCCCCACACCATGATGCCGGGTGTTGGCCCTGTGTGCCTCGGTCGTATGCAGTCCTGATTGTGGCGCTCACCTGCACGGCGCCAAACACGCATACGACCATCATTGGCACCAAGGCAGAAGCGACTCTCATCGCTGAAGACGACACGTCTCCATTCGTCCCTCCATTCACGCCTGTCGCGACACCACTGGAGGCGGGCTGCACGATGTTGGGGCGTGAGCGGAAGACGGCCTAACGGTGTGCGGGACCGTAGCCCAGCTTCATGGAGACGGTTGCGAATGGTCCTCGCCGATACCACAGGAGCAACAGTGTCCCTAATTTGCTGGGAAGTGGCGGTGCGGTCCCCTACGGCACTGCGTAGGATCCTACGGTCTTGGCGTGCATCCGTGCGTCGCTGCGGTCCGGTCCCAGGTCGACGGGCACGTGCACCTTCCGCCGACCACTGGCGACAACATCGATGTACTGTGGAGACCTCACGCCCCACGTGTTGAGCAATTCGGCGGTACGTCCACCCGGCCTCCCGCATACCCACTATACGCCCTCGCTCAAAGTCCGTCAACTGCACATACGGTTCACGTCCACGCTGTCGCGGCATGCTACCAGTGTTAAAGACTGCGATGGAGCTCCGTATGCCACGGCAAACTGGCTGACACTGACGGCGGCGGTGCACAAATGCTGCGCAGCTAGCGCCATTCGACGGCCAACACCGCGGTTCCTGGTGTGTCCGCTGTGAGGTGCGTGTGATCATTGCTTGTACAGCCCTCTCGCAGTGTCCGGAGCAAGTATGGTGGGTCTGACACACCGGTGTCAATGTGTTCTTTTTTCCATTTCCAGGAGTGTAATTCAGTTATTAGGACACAAGCAACGTATGGATCAGAGTGCCTAACATTGAATAAGAAAGGTGAATTAAGAGAACTAGAAAAAAGAGAGAGAAAAATACTAAGAAAAATTCTAGGTCCTGAGAAAAACAAGGAAAATAGGTCGATTAAAAGGAGAAATGAAGACCTATATAAAAATACAGAAAAGATCACAGATACAACGAGGAAGAGACGGCTAAAATTTTATGGGCATTTAAAAAGAATGGAAGAAACGCGGATTACAAAGAAAATTTTTAGTTATGTTAGTAAGTTGAAAAAAAAACTGTAGGATGGATAGAAGCAGTAAAGAAAGACGCCAACAAAATAGGTGTTACAGAAGAAGTAATACGTGACAGGAATGACTTTAGGCTACTTATAGAAAACGCAAACTATGAAGAAGGTGAGCCAAAACCTCGACAGAAGAGAGTGTGGACAGAAGAGCAGAGACGAGCAGTTGGCGAGAAGATGAAGAAGTACTGGGAAGAACGGAAGAAAAAGAAACACCATAAATCTTAAGTTGTATGCGGTCCATAGCTGGCATAATTCATAAATAAAAAAAAATTGTGACTGATTTTTATTATCAGTATTTATTATACGAGGGCTGTTCAGTAAAGAATGATCATAATATTTTATCGTCATAATTTCTCGCGCTAAAATTTAATCTATGATATTCTGTTAGCTTAATGTGCAACAAACACACCGTAGTAGTTTCATTGCTATGACTCCTGGTTCCCGCCTGTGAGAGGCAGGCAAGGTCAGACATGTTCAGTATTGCCTGCTGCTGCAGTGATGGTAACACGCGAGGAACAATATGCGGCTTTGAAATTCTGCTTTCGTCTCAACAAATCTTCAGCTGATACCAGTGTTACAGGAGGCCTATGGAGAGTCTGTTCTTCACTACAGCACAGCTCTAAGGTGATTTTATATGTTTAAAGAGGGGATACAATCAATTTCAAAGGTGCTCCACTCACTGCTCTTAGGGAGGAAAACTTCAGCACTGCTGCTGTTATTGTGAAAGAGGATTGAGGAATTACCTTAAGATTACTTTCTGAAATACTGAACATTTCACTGGGTGCCACCCACACGTTGGTAACAGAAAAATTACACATGACACGTGTTTGTGCGCGATGGGTTCCAAGACTGTTGATTCGCAATCAAAGGGACATTCGCGCGCAGGGCTGCATTCAGTTAAAGTTTATGTTAGAGGAATTTCCGGAGTTTCTTTCAAATGTAATTACTGTTGATGAAACTTGGCTACATCATTTTGATCCTGAGAGAAAACAGCAAAGCTCAGTGTGGCAATCTCCTTCATCACCAATCCAAAGAAAGCAAAAGTGGTTGCTACTGCTTGGAAAGTTATAGTCATCTCATTCTTTGATATTGAGGGAATTCAGAGGAAGGTGCTCCAGTCACTGCTCTTACGGAGCACACACCTCAGTAACTGGACAGTAATACAGGGATGTCCTGAAAACGTTGCAAGTCCATATCAGGCGTAAAAGACCACATTTCCGTGAAGCAGGCTGGATGCTGCACCATGATAATGCGCGGCTGCATATGGCGAATGTTGTTGCTGATTATTTTGCAAAAATCAACGAGAATTGCATCCCTCACCCTGCCTATAGTCCGGATTTAGCTCCATGTGACTTTTTTTCTATTTCCTAACATGAAGAAACGCCTTCGTGGGAGGCATTATCAATCATCAGAAGCAGTGGTGAAAGCTGCGGAGGCGATTTTGAATGAACTCTCAACAAATGGTTTCCAGTATGTATTTGAAGACTGAAGTGCATCGCACTCATGGGAGAGTACTTTGAGAAGGACTATCAAAATTATGAGGATGAGTAAAGGTATGTTGTAAAAAAAATTATGATCATTCTTTATTAAACAGCCCTCGTAAAAGTAAGTATGCAATGTGCGTGCCGCTAAAACTCAGCAAGGAGTCCCGGCAGGATCGAGGTAGTTACATAGTGTGGTAGCCTTGGATCCCCCACCCACGAAGAAGGTTCCCGTTTATATCTAAAGGGAGTGCTTTCGAAGATATAGGCGCTGGGAAATTTCGCCCTCCATAAATTTCTAGAACATTCGAGAGTATTCTAAAACATTCCAGAAAATTCGAGAGTATTCGACAACATCCAGAACATTGGAGAGCATTCGAGAGCATTCCATAACATTGCAGAATATTCCGGATTGCTCCACAATGATCCGGTATGTTCTGTCATGTTCGGGAATAGTCTGGAACATTCGGAAAGATTCGAGAATGCTCAGGAACATCCCGGAACATCCCAGACCATTGTGAAACATTCCAGTACACTCTCGAATGTTACGGAGTATTCTGTAACATTGTAGACTATTCGAAGTATTTTTGGTATGTTCTGGAATTCGCCACCGATAGGACTATCCACCCATTCGTAGGGATATATGAAGCAAGACCCGTCGTGGGTTCGAAGTCATTTTCTTATGTGTGAAGAAGGGAGGGACCCATAAAGTAGAGCAGTGAGTGAATAAAAACAAAGAGTGAAACGTAAGTAGTCAAAGTCATACATTCACTGTTCATAGATCGAAAATAAAGTGCCAAAAGTGTGACGTGTACTTCACGTGTTTGTTAATAAAAAGTTGATTTGACTTATACTTTAGACAATGCCCAAACATAAAAGAGGAGATTTAGCAAGTTCTGAAGCAAAAGGCCTAAAACAAAAAGAACAGAGAAAAAATGAAAGAGATGAAGGGTGCGAAGCAAGCTTAAGTTCCCAACGAACCGAATGAGTATCGTGAGAAGCAGAGAAACCGAAGAACAACGAGGTGAACGGATAGAAGAATCAAGAATTGCGACAAAACCTTATAATAAAAGACTGCGAGCTCAAGCCACCGAGGAAAATGTCACCCTACTAAAAGCGGACGAGGGCAAGTAAACAGTCGAACATGACAAATGAAGCATTCCACGACGATCCGACGCCAAGAATATAGCAAACCCAAACACGCCGTAATCGGAAAAAAGGATAACATCTGCCAATTTTTCAAACCTTAAAAATTCCATAGAGAAACACCACGATTCTGTTCGATGAAAGGAAAAATTGGATTACCACAACTGGAAGCACCTCCGCAGGAATTTTTACATTACATGACTGGGGAAAGTCCACAATCAAAACACTTTATTCAGAATATAAAAGCGTGCAACGCCTGACTTCCTTCGGTGTTACTTCGATCAACACCAACAGAGATGAAATCGATTATGTTTTTTTCCATCCAAAGACAAATCTTTCACAACATGTCACCATTACTACCACTCCCCAAAGAAGACCATAAGTTTCTGCAAGTATATTTCATCGGAAATGAAGAAACAGGAAGTGATAAACGATAAACAAATATCAGTGGATTGAGACGGGAAGTAGTCCAAGATGTACAGAGGACCAGCTGATCCATATTTTCAAAACAACACTTGACCGAATGGCTTCTGATGACTATAAAATTTTATATAACCGACAAAAGACCACCTGAACAACACGAACGTCGAAGTAATGCACGTCAGATAGACGAAGCGCTGTCGTAATTGTGGACAGTGAAAACATAACCCTTGACATAATAGTACAATAAAGAAGACAAGGACTACAACGCACTGCAGAGACAAACCGTTCATATGATGCCCTCCAATGTCCGTTAACGTTGTTGCACGGAGTGGGCGGATATAATTTTAATGTGAAACAAATTCGACCTGAAACGGGCGTAGAAAGAAACAAAAAATTCACTTCCGAGAAGTTCTGTGCTTACCGCTTAATGATCAGAGACAATGGAACATACAGTAACATTCTCAACACTCGTAGTTTTTCCAGTACTTCCTGGTAGATAAGTATGCAAAAACAGAAGCGGAACGGATGGCCTGCCGCTGCGACCGAGTGGTTCTAGGCGCTTCAGTCCGGAACCGAGCTGCTGCTACGGTCGCAGGTTCGATTCCTGCTTCGAGCATGGATGTGTGTGATGTCTCTAGGTTAGTTAGGTTTAAGCAATTCTTAAGTCTAGAGGACTGATGCCCTCCGATGGTATGTCCTATAGTTCTCAGAGCCTTTTTTTCGGAACGGATGCCTTAGATAAGACTGAATCAGAAGAAACTACGCAAGGAAGAATACATCCACCTTCGGGATGCAATCATAAATGACGGAAACATTTACGACACTGGAACAGTTGTAATTTTACCTGCACGATACAAAGGAAGTCCGAGACGCATGCACGAATACACTCAAAATGCCATGGCCTACATAAGAAAACATGAACGACCTGACCTCTTCATAACATTCACATGCAACGTTGTGGCCAGAAATTGCAGAACAACTAAAACACGGACAAGCCCCCATGTAGCGATACGACATAATAGTCTAAGTTTTCCGACAAAAACAAATGAGATTTGTTGAAGTCATTACAAAATACCACTTCTTTGGAACCGTTAGACGCTGGATGTACACAACTGAACGGCAAAAACGAGGACTGCCTCACTCGCAAAATCTCATATGGCTACACGGATATCGACAAAATCATCCAAGGTGAATTTCCCAGTCCACAAGAAGATCCAGGACTGTACGACATAGTAGTGAAAACGTGATTCATAGACCATGCGGAGCGATGAACCCAACTCACCATGTATGGGTGATGGAAAATTTGCAAAAAAATACTCAAAACCATATTTTGACGACAAACCGGCGTTGATGGCTACCCCAAATACAGAAGAAGATCACCCAAAAACTATGGTTTCACAGCAAAAATACGAATACGAGGCAGCAACGAAATGGAAATAGTTAATCAGTGGGTAGTACCATACACTACTTTCCAAAATGTTTCAAGTACACGTAAACGTAGGATAGTGTAATTCACTGAAATCCATCAAATATGCCTCTGTGAGACGGCAGTATTACAAACAGTCAAAGACAGCGAACAACAAAACAGAAACGATGAGATCCTCATGTGCCAAATGGGAAGATACATCAACAGTAACGAACCAGCCTGGGCATTCCCGGTTTTCCCATACACAAACGCGTACCAATCGTGCAACTCCTAGCGGTACATTTAGAAAATGGACAGACCGCCAGAAAAATTTCGAGCGAACCACTTTTGAACGCCATATTAACAGCTTTTTACCAACTGTGCCAAACGGATCCATTCGCGAAAGCGTTACTATAGGTCGACGTCACTACGTATTATACCTGGAACACAACAAGAAAAAATAGTTTAAAGACGAATGTTTCTGTCTTCGGAAGTTGCTACAGGAAATACGAGGACCAACATGTTTCAGAGATCTGAAGACTGTTGACGGTTACCTATACAAGACGTAGAGAGTAGCATGCCAACACTTGGCACTACTGGGAAACGAGAACCACTGGGAAATAATTCTACAAGAAGCCTCAGTCACTGCCTCAGCTGATAAAAACGAGAGACTTACTCGTCATAATACTGACAACAGCACATTTTGCTCAAGAAGGCGAAGGCACGTATCCTACTGACCGAACGACCGGCCTCGTTAAACTTAACAATGATTTCTTCTACATAGCGATAGCTGAAAACGAACTCATGGACCAAATTTATTCATACATTTTTCATACACTACTGGCCATTAAAATTGCTACACCAAGAATTGCAGATGATAAACGGGTATTCATTGGACAAATATACTATACTAGAACTGACATGTGATTACATTTTCACGCAATTTGCGTGCATAGATCCTGAGAAGTCAGTACCCAGAACAACCACCTCTGGCCGTAATAACGGCCTTGATACGCCTGGGCATTGAGTCACACAGAGCTTGAATGGCGTGCACAGGTACAGCTGCCCATGCAGCTTCAACACGATACCACAGTTCATCAAGAGTAGTGACTGGCGTATTGTGACGAGACAGTTGCTCGGCCACCATTGGCCAGACGTTTTCAATTGGTGAGATATCTGGAAAATGTGCTGGCCAGGGCAGCAGTCGAACATTTTCTGTATCCAGAAAGGTCCGTACAGGACCTGCAACATGCGTTCCTGCATTATCCTGCTGAAATGTAGGGTTTCGCAGGGATGGAACGAGGGGTAGAGGCACGGGTCGTAGCACATCTGAAATGTAACGTCTTCTGATCAAAGTGCTGTCAATGCGAACAAGAGGTGACCGAGACGTGTAACCAATGGCATCCCATACCATCACGCCGGGTGATACGCCAGTATGGTGATGCCGAATACACGCTTCCAATGTGCGTTCACCGCGATGTCGACAAACACGGATGCGACCATCATGATGCTGTAAACAGAACGTGGATTCATCCGAAAAAGTGACGTTTTGTCATTCGTGCAGCCAGGTTCGTCGTTGAGTACACCATCGCAGGCGCTCCTGTCTGTGATGCAGCGTCAAGGTCAACCGCAGCCATTGTCTCCGAGCTGCTGCAAACGTCGTTGAACTGTTTGTGCAGATGGTTGTTGTCTTGCAAAAGTCCCCTTCTGTTGACTCAGGAATCGAGACGTGGCTGCACGATCCGTTACAGCCATGCGGATAAGATGCCCGTCATCTCAACTGCTAGTGATACGAGGCCGTTGGGATCCAGCACGGCGTTCCGTATTACCCTCCTGATCCCACCGATTCCATATTCTGCTAACAGTCATTGGATCTCGACCAACGCGAGCAGCATTGTCGCGATACGGTAAACCGCAATCGCGGTAGGCTACGGTACCTGTATCAAAGTCGGAAACGTGATGGTACGCATTTCTTCTCCATACGCGGGCATCACAACAACGTTTCACCAGGCACCGCCGGTCAACTGCTGTTTTTGTATGAGAAATCGGTTGGAAACTTTCCTCTTGTCAGCACGTTGTAGGTGTCGCCACCGGCGCCAACCTTGTTTGAATGCTCTGAAAAGCTAATCATTTGCATATCACAGCATCCTCTTCCTGTCGGTTAAATTTCGCGTCTGTAGCACGTTATCTTCGTGGTGTAGCAATTTTAATGCTATAGCTATAGCTGTACCAACCCGGAGTGCCTATATGAAACGGCAATTTTGGCAACTAAAATTAATATTGTCGACGATATCAGCTTTAACATGCAAAAGAAAATTTCCAGTGAAAAGAGAATAAAAAATCGAGCGACCCGATGGTAAACGTTGACGAAAATGAACTTCTCTATAGAATTTCTAAACTATTTGCAAGTATCAGGAATGTCACTACACTGCCCTCGACTTAAAATTGGATATTCAATTCGCCAAAACTATGTAATGGAACAAGAATGATCGTCTAACAGTTATAAAATAACGTAATCGAAACCGAACTTATGACTGGAAAGTACAAAAGACACACACGATTTACCCCCAGAATACCACTGATATCTACTGTACTGCCATTCCAATTTAAAAGACTGCAATATCCAGTGAAATTACCCTACAGTTTTATAATTAACAAAGGGAATGAACGAACTTTAAAATATTACGCCATCAACCTCAGTGATTCCTGCTTCTCTCACGGTCAAGTACACGTAGCTTGCTCTCAAGTAGAAAATTAGAAAAACTTGTAACTATATACCCTTGATAAGAAAATGAAAAACGTTATTTATAAACAAGTATTGTAAATAGAATATGTTTTCAATAAGTTTTTCACCTCTTACACACAATTACATATCAGCTACCTGAGCGAAGCCGCGTGCCCCAGCTAGATTCAGAATAAACAGTAATTACAATTCCTTACTCATACCGGATGCAGTTCAGAAATGGTTTACGTAGATGGTTAAATTTAACGTCCACCTGCGTATGTGATGTAACGAACGTTGTTCGCTCATCCGATTGCTGCAAACTTCAGTGGTCAGTTTAATTATTCAAAGAATTGGGTAAGGTGGGGAAAGGGAGAGGGTAGGAGGGCAATTACGCATACTTCCGTGTCCGGAAACTAATCACAATCTTTCAGCCCAGTATTGGGCCACGTCCACGTATTATTTCTTGTCCAGCCATAAATCGTCGAGGTTGTATCTGTAGGTACACTTTGGAAAGGCTAGAAGGCCTTCCATGTCTTGCACAGCACCACAGTCGCACCTTTTGTCATCCACGATAGCATTACCGCACCTGACCTTGTTTGTTTTCACTGGGGCTATCCCTGCTCTCATGAGGTTTAGGGAGCTCCATATTTTACAATTTGTTTTGGTTAAGTGGTGGTTTCTCAGTGGCCGCGTTTAAGAAGCTTTTACGGGATCTCAGTCGTGCAGGCTCGCACTCGGGAGTGCCAAAGAGCGGATGTCGATCATAAATTGTTTGTCTGAGCGTCTCTGTGAATTCGTGAAACGTTCTTCGGGAGCTGGGACTTGGAAGACCAGCAGCTATGTTAAGGTTTGGTAGGGGCGTGGGTTTCATACACGCTGTTGTGATTCAAAATGTTTCATTGAGGCTTCTGTCGATCTCCTTCGCGTGGTTTTATCTGATCCATACTGGGCAGGAGTATTCAGTTGTGGAGAAGCGTAGTGTTTATGCCGTGGTTATCAGGATAGTAGGTTTTGCTCCTCATTAGCCGTTTTCGAGTATCCGCAAAATATTATTTCTAGAGGCCACTTTCTAAGGAATCTTTTTGATAGTAGTGTCTATATATCAGAGATATATCCAAAGTCACACCCAGTGAAGTTGGTTTATCTGTGTGTTGCAATGTGGTATTATTCCAGGAAACGACGAGCTTTCGCTTTGCATGCTGAGATCGAAGGTAGAAAGCGCTTACTTATGTCTCCGAAGGGTTCGGTATAAGGAAGATACTTTGACAGTATTCTGACCAGACTCCAAGTGCTCTCTCCGGCTCCTGCTCTACCTCCTCGAAAGCCCTCCTCGAAAGTCCTCCTCTCAGGTTACAGCATTGTTACAGCAGACTTGACATAATTCATAGTTGTAAATGTATACACTGTTTGGGAAAGGATGGAGGGGGTTGTTGCATGTGCCTCGTGGCGGCAATGTGCAGGAGGTCGGGCGGTCAGGATTTGAGAGTGGGCATCGAGGGCTGCCTTTAAATGACAAAACAGGAAATTAGGTACAATAACGAGAATATATTTCCGGGTACGGTATACAACGGGCGCGCCTAGGGTCGAAAGTTACCATGTTTAGGCCAGTCTAAGAGGTCGAACAATTAATTGAAACGGGCAACGAAAGCGGAAGCTGTTCACGTTGGTGGCCGGTCGTGAAAAGCAGAGCCAAAGGCTCTGCGCCGGCCCGGGTGGCCGAGCGGTTCTAGGCGCTACACTCTGGGCGGTCGCAGGTTGGTTGGTTGGTTGGTTTTTGGGGAAGGAGACCAGACAGTGAAGTCATCGGTGTCATCGGATTAGGGAAGGACGGGGAAGGAAGTCGGCCGTGACCTTTGAAAGGAACCATCCCGGCATTTGCCTGGAGCGATTTAGGGAAATCACGGAAAACCTAAATCAGGATGGCCGGACGCTGGATTGAACCGTCGTCCTCCCGAATGCGAGTCCAGTGTCTAACCACTGCGCCACCTCGCTCGGTACGGTCGAAGGTTCGAATCCTACCTCGGGCATGGATGTGTGCGATGTCCTTAGGCTAGTTAGGTTTGAGTAGTTCTAAGTTCTAGGGGACTGATGACCTCAGAAGTTAATCCGATAGTGCTCTGTGTCATTTGAACCAGAGGTTCTGCCTTCCAAGAAGACGTCTGTTCTGCTCGAAGTCTGGATTACAAGAGAGAGAGGGAACAGTGTTCCGCACCGCAGAACACTCCAGCGTCCACACACGTGACCTGTATCCCACGCACGCTATTGTCTAATACCAATGGCCTGGATTCGCTAGCAGTTTCAGCAGAGGTCTCAGGGCGTCTCTTGACAGCAGCTTTGCCGCGCGGAATTAGCCAAGCGGTCTGTTGTGCTGCAGTCAGGGACTGTGCGGCTGGTCCCGGCAGAGGTTCGAGTCCTCCCTCGGACATGGGTGTGTGTGTTTGTCCTTAGGAAAATTTAGGTTAAGTAGTGTGTAAGCTTAGGGACTGATGACCTTAGCAGTTAAGTCCCATAAGATTTCACACATTTTTGTCAGCAGCTTTAACTGGACAAAACTGAATTGGTTTTGAAAGACGAACGACCTGTGTCACGTAGGCACGGCGTACGTTACTGGGGCAGAACACTTTTATAGATTTGACAGGACCTTTGATATAACTTTTTTAAACGAATTCCCTAAAATATTCCTTGACTGGGTGCCTTAATGTACTTAGTTATGAAAATCATGTTGGACTTGAGTCTATCCCTCGTTATATTTAGTTCAGTTGACTGTAGGTTGAAACATACTCATAGTAAAATTAAATTCGTGAAAATGAGTTAGAACTTTTTTTTTGGGGGGGGGGGGTAATATACCAACTAACCGTAATGTGATGAGCGTCTTTTATTTATTGACTTCGACTAGACCAACAGCGAGGTAGACAGATGGGAGGTTGGAGGGTGCGTACTCTCACATAGTGAATCCAAATTCTGAAACCGAAAATGTGCTGCGCCATATATTGTCAACTGGCAATCCTCGTTTACCTTAAGCAACTCGTCTAGGACTTGGATGAACGGTACAGTCCAGTAAAACTGGCTGGTTCCAGAGTGGTACGCTCTAGCCTTCAGAGTAGAGAGTGAAAGTTATTAAATACACTACTGGCCATTAAAATTGCTACACCAAGAATTGCAGATGATAAACGGGTATTCATTGGACAAATATTTTATACTAGAACAGACATGTGATTACATTTTCACGCAATTTGCTTGCATTGATCCTGAGCAATCAGTACCCAGAACAACCACCTCTGGCCGTAATAACGGCCTTGATACGCCTGGGCATTGAGTCAAACAGAGCTTGGATGGAGTGTACAGGTACAGCTGCCCATGCAGTTTCAACAAGATACCACAGTTCATCAAGAGTAGTGACTGGCGTATTGTGACGAGCCAGTTGCTCGGCCACCATTGACAAGACGTTTTCAATTGGTGAGAGATCTGGAGAATGTACTGGCCAGGGTAGCAGTCGAACATCTTCTGTATTCAGAAAGGCAGGCGCATACAGGACCTGCAACACGCTGTCGTGCATTATCCTGCTGCAATGTAGGGTTTCGCAGGGATCGAATGAAGGGTAGAGCCACGCGCCGTAACACATCTGAAATGTAACGTCCACTGTTCAAAGTGCCGTCAATGCGAACAAGAGGTGACCGAGACGTTTAACCAATGGCACCCCATACCATCACGCCGGGTAATACGCCTGTACGGTGATGACGAATACACGCTTCCAATGTGCGTTCACTGCGATGTCGCTAAACACGGATGCGAGGATCATGATGCTGTAAACAGAACCTGGATTCATCAGAAAAAATGACGTTTTGCCATTCGTGCACCCAGGTTCGTCGTTGAGTACATCATCGCAGACGCTCCTGTCTGTGATGCAGCGTCAAGGGTAACCGCAGCCATGGTCTCCGAGGTGATAATCCATGCTGCTGCAAACGTCGTCACTCTGTTCGTGCAGATGGTTGTTGTCTTGACTCAGGGATCGAGACGTGGCTGCACGATCCGTTACAGCCATGCGGATAAGATGCCTGTCATCTCGACTGCTAGTGATACGAGGCCTTTGGGATCAAGCACGGCGTTCCTTATTACCCTCCTGAACCCACCGATTCCATATTATGCTAAGAGTCGACCAACGCGTGCAGCAATGTCGCAATACGATAAACCACAATCGCGTTAGGCTACAATCCGACCTTTATCAAAGTCGGAAACGTGATGGTACGCATTTCTCCTCCTTACACGAGACATCACAACAACGTTTCACCAGGCAACGTCGGTCAACTGCTGCTTGTTTATGAGAATTCGGTTGGAAACTTTCCTCATGTCAGCACGTTGTAGGTGTCGCCACCGGCTCCAACCTTGTGTGAATGTTCTAAAAGCTAATCGTTTGCATATCACAGCATCTTCTTCCTGTCGGTTAAATTTCGTGTCTGTAGCACGTCATCATCGTGGTGCAGCAATTTTAATGGCCAATAGTGTATGTAAATGAGACATTAGACTAAACGTCGATGTTCCCGTGCACGGGGACGTGCTACAGCGACACGGTGGATATGGGAAAACGAGTAGTTCTGGGGGGTAGGGCGGAGGTCGCCCCCACGGCCGTCGTAGTAAACGTCAGCGTAAGAAGCGCAGGCGTGGACGACAGGCGTGGACAATGCGGCCGGGATGCGGGACCGCTGACTCGCAGAACGCGGCGTGGCGCCACCAGGCCGCAATAGCCTGCGCGACCCGGGAAGCAGTAAAGCCGGTGGCAGCCGTCCCCAAGGCCGCCAGCGCAGTCTCCAGGCAGGCAGGCGGGCTGGCCGACATTACCTGCAGGTGAGGCGCACCGCTGCTGCGGGCCTGGACTGCCGGGCAAGCTGTGCGCTCCTGGTGCCCAGTCGAGCTCTGGTCCAAACCAGTGGGATCAGGGGAAGTCATGCCGTAGGAATGGTTCCAACCGACGTGATCATCACCACCACCAACATCCATTTGACATCTACGGATTGGTAAAGACCACCTCCAGATTTTTCCTTCAAATACATGCACCGATGCAATACATGTCTATGATGCTGCGAACCCCTCCCCAAACGAAAATTTATGAAACCTCAATGAACTACGATCTTCCAATCAGTCGAGCTCTGGTTCAGCCCAACGGGATCAGGGGCAGTCATGCTGCGGGAATGGTTCTGACATGATCATCACCACTATCATCATCCATTTGACATCTACGGATTGGTAAAGACCACCTCCAGAATTTCCTTGGAATACATGCACCGATGCAATACATGTCTATGATGCTGCGAACCCCACCCCCAAACGAAAATTTATGAAACCCCAATGGATCTTCACAGCAGTCGAGCTCTGGTCCAGCACAACGGAATCAGGGGCAGCCATGCCGCGGGAATGATTCTAACCGACATGATCATCACCAGTATCATCATCCATTTGACATCTACGGATTGGTAAAGACTACCTCCAGACTTTTCCTTGGAATACATGCACCGATGCAGTACATGTCTATGATGCTGCGAACCCCAACCCCAAACGAAAATTTATGAAACAATGAACTACGATCTTCCAAGCAGTCGAGCTCTGGTCCAGCCCAACGGGATCAGGGGAAGTCATGCCACGGGAATGGTTCTAACCAACATGATCATCACCATCATCGTCAAGTTGATATCTACAGATTGGTAAAGACCACATCCAGACTCTTTCTTGGAATACATGCACCGATGCAATACCTGTCTATGATGCTGCGAACCCCACCCCCAAACGAAAATTTATGAAACCTCAATGAACTACGATCATCCAAGCAGTCGGGCTCTGGTCCAGGCCAACGGGATCAGAGGCAGTCATGCCACGGGAATGGTTCTAACCGACACGATCATCACCATCATCGTCACCCATTTGACATCTACGGATTGGTAAAGACCACCTCCAGATTTTTCCTTCAAATACATGCACTGATGCAATACATGTCTATGATGCTACGAACCCCTCCACCAAACGAAAATTTATGAAACCTCAATGAACTATCTACGGATTGGTACAGACTACCTCCAGACTTTTCCTTGGAATACATGCACCGATGCAGTACATGCCTATGATGCTGCGAACCCCAACCCCAAACGAAAATTTATGAAACAATGAACTACGATCTTCCAAGCAGTCGAGCTCTGGTCCAGCCCAACGGGGTCAGGGGAAGTCATGCCACGGGAATGGTTCTAACGAATATGATCATCGCCATCATCATCCATTTGATATCTACAGATTGGTAAAGACCACATCCAGACTCTTTCTTGGAATACATGCACCGATGCAATACGTGTCTATGATGCTGCGAACCCCACCCCCAAACGAAAATTTATGAAACCTCAATGAATTACGATCTACCAAGCATTACAATCGTCAAAGCTTACCGATATTCCAAGCATTAAGGCCTTCCAAGCATTCATATGTTCTAAGCTCTATCGTCTTCTGATCACTGCGAGCTTCCAAGCATTATGACGTGCCAAGCATTAGAACTACTGACGGCCTTGGGAGAGCCAGTCATGACAAAACTCTACCATCTGGTGAGCAAGATGTATGAGACAGGCGAAATTCCCTCAGACTTCAAGAAGAATATAATAATTCCAGTCCCAAAGAAAGCAGGTGTTGACAGATGTGAAAATTACCGAACAATCAGTTTAATAAGTCACAGCTGCAAAATACTAACGCGAATTCTTTACAGACGAATGGGAAAACTGGTAGAAGCCGACCTCGGGGAAGATCAGTTTGGATTCCTAGAAGAAAGATTAAGGAAAGGCAAACCTACGTTTCTAGCATTAAGCTTTTGACAATGTTGACTGGAATACTCTCTTTCAAATTCTGAAGCTGGCAGGGGTAAAATACAGAGAGTGAAAGGCTATTTACAATTTGTACAGAAATCAGATGGCAATTATAAGAGTCGAGGGGCATGAAAGGGAAGCAGTGGTTGGGAAGGGAGTGAGACAGGGTGTAGCCTCTCCCCGACGTTATTCAATATGTATTTGAGCAAGCAGTAAAGGAAACAAAAGAAAAGTTCGGAGTAGGCATTAAAAACTATCGAGAAGAACTTTGATGTTCGCCGATGACATTGTAATTCTGTCAGAGACAGCAAAGGACTTAGAAGACCAGTTGAGCGGAATGGAGAGTGTCTTGAAAGGAGGGTATAAGATGAACATCAACAAAAGCAAAACGAGGATAATGGAATGTAGTTGAATTAAGTCGGGTGATGCTGAGGGAATTAGATTAGGGAATGAGACACTTAAAGTAGTAAAGGAGTTTTGCTATTTGGGGAGCAAAGTAACTGATGATGGTCGAAGTAGAGAGGATATAAAATGTAGATTGGCAATGCAAAGCAAATCGTTTCTGAAGAAGAGAAATTTGTTAACATCGAGTATAGATTTAAGTGTCAGGAAGTCGTTTCTGAAAATATTTGAATGGAGTGTAGCTATGTATGGAAGTGAAACATGGACGATAAATGGTTTAGACAAGAAGAGAGTAGAAGCTTTCGAAATGTGGTGCTACAGAAGAATGGTGAAGATTAGATGGGTAGATCACATAACTAGTGAGGAGGTATTGAATGAAATTGGGGAGAAGTGGAATTTGTAGTACGACTAGAAGAAGGGATCGGTTGGTAGGACATGTTCTGAGGCATCAAGGGACCACTAATTTAGTATTGGAGGGCAGCGTGGAGGATAAAAATCGCAGTGGGAGACCAAGAGATGAATACACTAAGCAGATTAAGAAGGATGTAGGCTGCAGTAGGTACTGGGAGATGAAGAAGCTTGCACAGGATAGAGTAGCATGGAGAGCTGCATCAAACCAGTCTCAGGACTGAAGACCACAATAACAATATAATAATAATATATATCATCTTCCAAGCACTGCGAGCTTCCAAGCATTATGACGTGCCAAGCATTTCGATATTCCAAGAATAAAGATGTCCCAAGCCTTACGATCTTCCGAGCATTATGTTGTTCCCTGCATTAAGATCTTGCAAGAATTCAAAACTTCCAAGCATTACTATCGTCCAGACGTTACGACCTTCCAACTGCTACTATCTTCCTAGCATTAAACTCTTCCAAGCATTAGAGTTTTCCAAGCATTACGATCTGCCAAGCGTTCTGACCGCTAAAGAATGACGATGTTCCAAGCATTACTATGTTCCAACCATTATAATGTCTCAGCGTTACCACGTTCCAAAAGTTGAAATCCTCCAGACATGACAAATTTCCAAGTATTACAAACTTCCAAGTAAACTTCCAAGTGTTACAATCTTCCAAAGATTCCATGTTCCACGCATTGCGGTATTCCAAGAATTCCTTTGTTCCAAGCATTCTGATCTTCCAAACTTCACAGTGTTCCAACATTGCAATGTTCCAAGCATACGATGCTGCAAGCATTACAGTATTCACAGCATCAAGATTTTTCAAGACGATTTACCAAGCGTTAGAATGCTCCACATACTACAATATACAGTAGTCCAGCCACATTCGTTTTTTTTATTACCCAGTAAAATATTAATTTGAAATTTAAGTGAGGAAAATATTAATTTCAGATTGTTGATGAGAGGTGGGAGCGTGGCGGCAAGTGGGGGTAAAATAATTTTCATTACCAATTTGTGGAAAAACTTGTAACATATCATCGTCAATGAACTTCCGAGACGCCACGCAGCTTCGTCTTTCGGGGACCGCGGTAACCGGAGAACTGATGCGCACGAGGTCTAGGTGCGTAGCAGTCATCTATGAGCAGGCAGCAGCCACAGCCAGCCGTCGTCACCAAAAGAAAGAGCATGGTTTAACTACGTTTTCGTCAAAAATGTTTCAAATGGCTCTAAGCACTATGGGACTTAACATCTGAGGTCACCAGCCCCCTAGGACTCAGAACTACTTTAATCTAACTAACCTAAGGGCATCACACACATCCATGCCCGAGGCAGGATTCAAACCTGCGACCGTAGCAGCAGCGCGGTTCCGGACTGAAGCGCCTACAACCGCTCCTTGTATAGCTATGCAAGACCACAATTGTGTGGAAACCACAGTTTCAGTTAAGATGGGACAACCTATGTTGCCCGCCCAGTGAAAGACATGCTTACTACAATCCTACACGAACGTGTTATCTCCAGAGGTTTTTCTGCTTGATCACCTGATCTCAATTCAAAAGGTAAAAGAACGCCTTTACGAAGAACTCGTTCGACCTCTAACTGCTCTGAAGGTCAGTGTTATGTTATACAGATTCCACCGGAAACTGTTGATTACTTCTCGTCGACATCTCCAGACCTCTTGCCGAACAGGTTGCGTAAATGGCGATTAATAATAAAATACCTTTCCCACTTGCTTTACCTTTTGTGTCCGCGTCCCGCTCCTAATGAATTATATATAGAAACATATACGTCTTTCTTGCATTCATAGCGTCAGATATGCAGCTAGTGGCCAAAATTGCAACAATTTTATTCCAGCGTCAATCAGTTCCGCATTGACGCATTAGCGTATATACCAAGTTTCGGTGCCATACAATAACCACAGCCCATACTGGACCCCTGTGAGTATAACTGCCCGGTATTTGAAACGCATGTCCCACAATGGTGACTCAAAGTTAATGATCTGAACACACTGCATGCTTTTTAATTTAGTTTCCTTTAAGTCACTAGTGGTCATTTTCATTCTTCTCGTTTACCCTTTTACTGTTCTTGCGGTCATTATCTTCAGTTACCCTGATTACAATAAATAAATGAATAAAAATAAAATCCATCAGCCAATCAGTCGATTCCTTCTACAACTTACAATTTTATTACTTCATAGCCAAATTTTGTTTTGACTAAGTTAACTGTACGTCAGTATAGTAATATTACAGATGGCTTTCAAACTTGCTGTGTTAGTTCCTCAGTAAGCCGTTGATGGAAACTGAACTGCCACCATCAAAACAAAATTTGAAGCCGTCTTCAACGCTGTTTCAATACTGCAGGCTTTGTCAAGTTTGCTCTGTATGGAGATGGAATGCCGTTCCCCTTCTCCGCCCCTTTAACTAGCTAACTGAAAAAGATACATCTCAATGCAGAGATTGAACCGCGCATTATCTCGTCAGTTTTTACAAACAAGTAACTTTGCCTGAGTACAAACAAACGGTACCTGCGCAAGATAATCCTACGATAACCTATGCGTTGAACGCCGATCCGTTATACCGATTAGAGCCCCTTTGCAGTTACCATGTGAAGCAGCAAGTTGTTGCTGGTTTGATCCTTAACCACCTAGCTATCGAGGCCCTGGGTCACCTATATAATATTACGAGTATTGCACCGTTTATGCTGCGAACTGAAACAGAAAACGTTGAAGATTTGCGCTTCACACAAACATTAAAATGCAAAAACTTTTCTGCTCCTAAGCAGAAACGGTGTTTCAAGAGAATAATTTTTTTACGAAATGAAGATGGAACTTGGGCTGTAAATGTGGAGTTAGCAATATTTTTTCCTCAGGAGGTAAGCAAGAGGGAAGTCGTGCTAACCTAATGGATATTATGTTATTTTGCTATGATTTTACAAATCTTTCGAATTTATTTTCGTATTTCTGTCACTAGATACTACAATCACCAAGTTATTCCTCTTCAACTGAAATTTCACTTAAGTTTTTTTGTTAAGACTATATCTGAGAGACGACAAGTTGATAATCCACTTTAGCGAAGACGACGCCTGCGAGTTAGGTTACATTGAAAAAGATACACTTGTTTATTTATTGCAGTTACAAACTAAACCGCTAGTCATGTTGCTTATGGAAAGTTTTATAATGTTGTTGTTGTGGTCTTCAGTCCTGAGACTGGTTTGATGCAGCTCTCCATGCTACTCTATCCTGTGCAAGCTTTTTCATCTCCCAGTACCTACTGCAACCTACATCCTTCTGAATCTGCTTAGTGTATTCATCTCTTGGTCTCCCTCTACGATTTTTACCCTCCACGCTGCCCTCCAATACTAAATTGGTGATCCCTTAATGCCTCAGAACATGTCCTACCAACCAATCCCTTCTTCTGGTCAAGTTGTGCCACAAACTTCTCTTCTCCCCAATCCTATTCAATACTTCCTCATGTTATTTTGCTATGATTTTACAAATCTTTCGAATTTATTTTCATTTAGTTTTATTATTGTTTATTTATTTATTATTTAATTTAGTTTTATAATATGAATCGTAATTGTCGAAATGAATGGAAAAATTTCATAATATGACGATTCCAATTGTTGAAGTTATTGCTAAAATGTACTATAATGTATCCTAAGAACGCAGGTGTGAATATTAACGGAAATGAGTTTAATGGATTACAAGTACGAATTATTTACAGAAGAATGGAAAGAATGGTAAGAATCGACCTCGAGGTAGATCAGTTTGGATTGTAGAGAAATGCAAGAGCACACACGACGTAAATTTGTTGTAGGACTGTCTCGGAACACGTATTAAAGACGAGCAAATTTGTTGTTGTGGTGCTCAGCCCGAAGACTTGTTCGATACAGCTCTCCATGCTACTGTGTCCTGTGCAAGCATCGTAATGTCCGAGTAAGTACTGCAACCTACATCCTTCTGAATCTGCTTACTTTGTTCATCTCTTGGTCTCCCTCTACGGTTTTTGACGATCCCCCCCCCTCACCCCCCCCCCCCCCCCAAACACACACACCCCTCCACCAGTACATTCGTGATCCCTTGATGTCTCAGAATGTGCCCTATAAAACGATCCCTTCTTCTAGCCAAAATGTGCCACAAATTTCTTTTCTCGTTAATTCTATTCAGTACCTACTCATTAGTTTCGTGATCCACCCATCTAATCTTCAGCATTCTTCTGTTGCATCACGTTTCCAAAGCTTCTACTCTCTTTTTGTCTAAACTGTTTATCGGCCATGTTTAAGTTCCATACATGACCACACTCCAGACAAATACTTTTATAAACGTGTTTTTAGCAAGTAAATCTGTATTCGATGTTAAAAAATTCCTCTTATTCGGAAACACTAATTTTGCTGTTGCCAGTCTACATTTTATATCCTTTCTGCTTCGAGCGCCATCAGTTATTTTGCTGCCCAAGTAACAAAACTCATCTACTACTTTAACTGTCTCACTTCGTAGTTTAATGCCCTCGGCATTACCAGATATAATTTCACTATCCTTGGTTTGTTTTCGCTGACATTCATCTTATATTCTCGTTTCAAGAAAACGTCCATTCCGTTTAACTTTTCTTGCAAGTCATTTGCTGTCTCTGACAGTATTACAATGTTATCGGCTAATGTCGAAGTTTTTATTTCTTATCCCTGGGCTTTAATTCGTACTCCATATTTTTCTTTGGTTTCCTTTACTTCTTGCTCAATGTACAGATTGAATAACAACGGGGATAGGCTACAACCTGTCTCACTCTCTTCTGAATCACTGCTTCATGCCCCTCAACTCTTTATAACTGCAATATGGTTACTGTAAAAAATGTAGATAGCCTTTCGCTTCCTGTGTTTTACCCCTGCCACCTCTAGAATTTGAAAGAAGTATTCCAGTCAAAACTGTCAAATGCTTTCTCTAAGTCTACAAATTCTATAAAGGTAGGGTTAGCCTTTGCTTAACCTATCTTCTAAGAAAAGTCGTAGAGCCAGTAGTGCTTCGATTACTCCTAGCTTTCTACGAAATCCAAACTGTTCTTCTCCGAGGTCGGCTTCTACCAGCTTTTCCATTCTATGAGGAATCTGTGTTATTATTTTGCAACTTATAAAGTTGATAGTTCGTTAATTTTCACACCTCTCAGCAACTACTTCCTTTGGAACTGCAATTCTTCTTGAAGTCTGAGGATATTTCGCCTATCTCATACATATTGCACACCAGATGGAATAATTTTGTTGTGGATGGGTCTCCCAAGGCTGTCACTAGCTTTGACACGGTGTCGTCTACTCCAGGGCCCTTATTTAGATCTTTCACTGCTCTGTCAAATTTTTCTCGCACTGTCATCTAGCTTCTCATTCTCATCCACGTCCGCTTCCGTTACTACAATATTGCTTTCATGTTCATCTCGTTTGTATGGAATCTCCTTCCACCTTTCAGCTTTCCCTTCTTTGGTTTGGAGTGCTTTTCCATCTGAGCTCTTGATATTAACACATCTGTTTCTCTGTTCTGCAAAGGCTTCCTCAATTTTCCTGTAGGCGATATCTATCTTTCATCTAGTGAAATGTGCTTCTAAATCGTTACACTAATCCTCTAGCCATTCCTGCTTAGCCGTTTTGCACTTGCTGTCAATCTCATTTTTTAGCTTTTAGTATTCCTTTCCACCTGCTTCATTTGCTGCATTTTTAAGTTTCCTCCTTTCATCAGTTAAATTCAGTATCTTCTGTGTTATTCAAGAATTTCTACTAGGCGTGATACTATTATCTATTTTTTCACCTGCTACGTTATTTTTAGTTTAGAGACATTCTCAAGTTGCGCCACTAGCGCTAAACGCTTCAGTTGTAAAATACGAGTAAATACCTGCAACAGCGACTTCCTTTTTATTTGAAAACCTTTAGAGCAAGTATATCAAGAATTGATACTTTTTTCCGAATACAGTCGAAAGTTGCAAAGCACTCATTGTGTTTGTGGTATCCGTACATACTCCAAGCCTCACCTTATGTAATAAGGGACTTTTCACAACATCCAGGTCAAGTCTCCCTTTCACTTAGGCCAACCGACTATTTCCCTTCGTTCTGAACCCTGTCGCCCAATCCGAAGTGAAACTCACAAGTTTGAGCCGCGACAGCATCGAAGTATAGACAACTGGTTAATGAAGTGTGGGAGCAAAAAACTGTAAAGCGAGACCAAAGCTTGACTACAGCAAGTAAATTCTAACGGATGTAGGTTGCAGTAGCTGTACGGAGAGCTACATGACACCATTCTTCGTGTCGAAGACCAGAACGACAAGGCAATGCAACAACTGTTATTTATATGAAATGGAACTTTGTATGGATGCGTCACTTAGGAAACTAGCACTTGATGCTCCTGCAGCTACTGGTGCTCGGGCACTCGGAATCTATACTACTCGGAATCTATACTACTCTAACATAGCAAATTGTGACTACTCACAATCACTAAGCTACTCTAATATGGCAAAACATGACTACTCACAGTCGCGAAACTACTAGAACATGGCATATTATGACTACTTAAAATCACTGGACTGCTCTAATATGACAAATTGTGACTACTCACACTCACTAAACTAATTTAGCATGGGAAATTGTGACTACTCATTATCACTTAACTACTCTAACGTGACAAATTGTGATTTCTCACAGTCAGTACACCTAGCGACTGCTTCTGGATTTCTGTGATTCGTGTTACATTGTCCATCTGACAGGTAGGCTTTAAGCAACGAAATCTGTTTCATTCTTGGTGCGGTATGTGTGTGGTCTGGACTGCTCTAATATGACAAATTGTGATTACTCACACTCTCTAAACTAATCTAGCATGGGAAATTGTGACTACTCATTATCACTAAACTACTCTAACGTGACAAATTGTGACTTCTTACAGTCAGTACACCAAGTGACTGCTTCTGGATTTCTGTGATTCGTGTTACATTAACCATCTGACAGGTAGGCTTTAAGCAACGAAATCTGTTTCATTCTTGGTGCGGTATGTGTGTGGTCTGAAGAGGGTTGTCATCGAGAGATCTTGACTCGGTGGTGGGAGAGCAAGACGTGGCCGTAAAGTTTGTGGAAGAGGGGCGGGGGGGGGGGGGGGGTCAGAGCCGCACAAAGCAAAAGCCCGCCAGAATCGCAGAGAGAGTCGGAAGCCAGAAGTCGTGGCGCCCACCACAAAGAGGCGACGCCGCAAACTTCATTATCAGCGCAGTGCCTGTCGGGGGCGTGCGTGGCGTGCTGCGACACGGCGGCCCCTCTCTGTCTGTCTGACCACTCTGTTAGCAGCAGCAGACGGACCCATCAAGCGCCAGACCCGCTTCACAGGATTGTACTGTCATCTCATCTGCTGAAAGCTGCAATACTGCTTGTTGAATGTCAAATGGAATGTCGTGGACGTACACTGCCGGAAAAAAGATTGGTACATCTGGAAAGGCAACGTCGATATTGATCCGATGACGGCTTATGACACCTGAGAGAAAGCAGACGTACACAAAGGTTTCAACATCGTCCGCCGAGAGCATAGCTACCAGAGCGCCATCTTTAGTATAGGGAATGCTTCCATCCAGAAGGCACAGTGTGACGCAAATTGTAACACCTCACCCGTCACTTAGCTGGTTTTGGAGTGTGTTCACCCCAGCTATTGACTAACAGATCAACAGAGTGTGCAAAACTACCGCAATGTCGGATAACGCAAAACAAGTAATAAGGCCCTATGACTCCTCATTGAACTGTGGTGGCAGTGTTGAAATTAATTGCTTCAGAATTCATCACTTTTAATTAAAAAGGGATGCACATTGATACAAATGTTGAACATAAAACTAATTAAGAAAGTGACTTGGGATTTCTACTACTTGATTGAAAACAGATGCAGTCGATTAACACCAATTTATTTTAACTCACGACCTTCAATCATCACATTACATGACTCTCCTAACAGGCAGTGGGAAGAAATTGCGTTTACGTGGAGTAAAACGCGATAAATCAAAATTAATTCGTATCGACTGACCCAGGCCTAATGCGAAGTGCGAAAAGAATTCTACAATACATGCCGGAGTGATCCAACAAATTAATCAGTGGCCTAACTCAAGCCAGAGCGGGTGCAATATCACCTAATTCAGCGTGGCGGGGCGTCGTCGTTGTGAGGACGTCGGCCGGCCTCGTGGTGCTGCAAGACTGCGCTCGTCTACTCACTCATAGCTATCGTGCTCAGAACATAGCTGAATGAAAACTTTCTAAGCTCAATCGTTCCATTTGCTAAGTCCTAAACTGCAGAGATGCTCACTCCCTCTCAGGCATGCTGAGTAAAGAGCACCATGCCGGGAATGGAAGACTTCTACCGAGACTTCTGCCAGTCTGCTCTTCGCCTCGGTTTCCCCTCCAGCAAAATCACTTACGCCAATTGCAGCCCAAGTCACGTTAATTATGCATCGCTTCCCAGCGCCGACCAATGCCTGCTCTGGGAAGTGAACAAATGGTCACAAAATTTCCCTTCCCTCCCAGGCCACCCATCAAGGTTAGCATCTGCATAAAACACCAATTTTTCCGAAATTCTGACTCCCAGGTGAGTACTTCAACTTTCTTGGTCCTACATTCCCATCGGAGGCCAGCGCATTTCACTCTGTCACTCTTCACCTGATTTACTTCAGACTCTGAGGACTGTAAATTCAGCGTGAAGTTGCTATAGTGACGAACACGCATATTTTGGCCTCTGTTGACCGCTCCGCCGTAGCTTTGTGCAGCTTTCTCGCATGTTTGACTGAAAACGGGACGACGGATATTTATCAACAGGCGTGCAAGTTCTCTGTCTGCTTCCCCGTACA